>NC_060149.1:440127504-440470004 GCF_021461385.2 Schistocerca piceifrons | reverse complement strand
GTTATTTTGCTCCCCAAATAGCAAAACTCCTGTACTACTTTAAGTGTCTCATTTCCTAATCTAATTCCCTCAGCATCACCCGACTTAATTCGACTACATTCCATTATCCTCATTTTGCTTTTGTTGATGTTCATCTTGTATCCTCCTTTCAAGACACTGTCCATTCCGTTCAACTGCTCTTCCAAGTCCTTTGCTGTCTCTGACAGAATTACAATGTCATCGGCGAACCTCAATGTTTTTGTATCTTCTCCATGGACTTTCATACCTACTCCGAATTTTTCTTTTGTATCCTTTACTGCTTGCTCAATATGCAGATTGAATAACATCGGGGACAGGCTACAACCCTGTCTCACTCCCTTCCAAACCGTTGCTTCCCCTTCATGCCCCTCGACTCTTATAACTGCCTTCTGGTTTCTGTACAAATTGTAAATAGCCTTTCGCTCCCTGTATTTTACCTCTGCCACCATTAGAATTTGAAAGAGAGTATTCCAGTCAACATTGTCAAAAGCTTTCTCTAAGTCTACAAATGCTAGAAATGGTGGTTTGCCTTTCCTTAATCTATTTTCTAAGATAAGTCGTAGGGTCAGTATTGCCTCACGTGTTCCAACATTTCTACGGAATCCAACAGGATCTTCGCCAAGGTCGGCTTTTACCAGTTTTTCCATTCGTCTGTAAAGAATTCGCGTTAGTATTTTGCAGCTGTGACTTATTAAACTGATAGTTCGGTAATTTTCACATCTGTTAACACCTGCTTTCTTTGGGATTGGAATTATTACATTCTTCTTGAGGTCTGAGGGCATTTCGCCTGTCTCATACATCTTGCTCACCAGATGGTAGAGTTTTGTCATGACTGGCTCTCCCAGTAGTTCCAATGGAATGTTGTCTACTCCCGGGGCTTTGTTTCGACTCAGGTCTTTCAGTGCTCTGTCAAACTCTTCACGCGGTATCATATCTCCCATTTCATCTTCATCTACATCCTCTTCCATTTCCATAATATTGTCCTCAAGTACATCGCCCTTGTATAGACTCTCTATATACTCCTTCCACCTTTCTGCTTTCCCTTCTTTGCTTAGAACTGGGTTTCCATCTGAGCTCTTGATATTCATACAAATGGCTCTCTTTTCTCCAAACGTCTACCCCTAGTGAGATAAGCCTCTACATCCTTACATTTGTCCTCTAGTCTGAGGGTATTGTTGTCTACCTCCGGGGCCTTGTTTCGACTCAGGTCTTTCAGTACTCTGTCAAACTCTTCACGCAGTATCGTATCTCCCATGTCATCTTCATCTACATCCTCTTCCATTTCCATAATATTGTCCTCAAGTACATAGCCCTTGTATAGACCCTCTATATACTCCTTCCAACTTTCTGCTTTCCCTTCTTTGCTTAGAACTGGGTTACCATCTGAGCTCTTTATATTCATACAAATGGCTCTCTTTTCTCCAAATGTCTCTTCAATTTTCCTGTACGCAGTATCTATCTTACCCCTAGAGAGATAAGCCTCTACATCCCTGCTTAGCCATTTTGCACTTCCTGCCGATCTCATTTTTGAGACGTTTGTATTCCCTTTTGCCTGCTTCATTTACTGCGTTTTTATATTTTCTCCTTTCATCAATTAAATTCAACATTTCTTCAGTTACCCAAGGATTTCTACTAACCCTCGTCTTTTTACCTACTTGATCCTCTGCTACCTTCACTACTTAATCCCTCAGAGCTACCCATTCTTCTTCTACTGTATTTCTTCCCCCATTCCTGTCAATTGTTCCATTATGCTCTCCCTGAAACTCTGTACAACCTCTGGTTTATTCAGTTTGTCCAGGTCCCATCTCCTTAAATTCCCACCTTTTTGCAGTTTCTTCAGTTTTAATCTACAGTTCATAACTAATAGATTGTGGTCAGAGTCCACATCTGCCCCTGGAAATGTCTTACAATTTAGAACCTGGTTCCTAAATCTCTGTCTTACCATTATATAATCTATCTGATACCTTCTAGTATCTCCAGGATTCTTCCATGTATACAGCCTTCTTTTATTTTGTGCTCTGTGCAAAATTCTACCAGACGTCTTCCTCTTTCATTTCTCTCCCCCAATCCATATTCACCTACTATGTTTCCTTCTCTCCCTTTTCCTACTCTCGAATTCCAGTCACTCATGACTATTAAATTTTCGTCTCCCTTCACTACCTGAATAATTTCTTTTATCTCATCATACATTTCATCAATTTCTTCATCATCTGCAGAGCTAGTTGGCACATAAACCTGTACTACTGTAGTAGGCATGGGCTTCGTTTCTATCTTGGCCACAATAATGCGTTCACTATGCTGTTGGTAGTAGCTTACCCGCACTCCTATTTTTTATTCATTATTAAACCTACTCCTGCATTACCCCTATTTGATTTTGTATTTATAATCCTGTATTCACCTGACCAAGAGTCTTGTTCCTCCTGCCACCGAAATTCACTAATTCCCACTATATCTAACTTCAACCTATCCATTTCCCTTTTTAAATTTTCTAACCTACCTGCCCGATTAAGGGATCTGACATTCCACGTTCCGATCCGTAGAACGCCAGTTTTCTTTCTCCTGATAACGACGTCCTCCTGAGTAGTCCCCGCCCGGAGATCCGAATGGGGGACTATTTTACCTCAGGAATATTTTACCCAAGAGGACGCCATCATCATTTTACCATAGAGTAAAGCTGCAGGCCCTCGGGGAAAATTACGGCTGTAGTTTCCCCTTGCTTTCAGACGTTCGCAGTACCAGCACAGCAAGGCCGTTTTGGTTAGTGTTACAAGGCCAGATCAGTCAACCATCCAGATTGTTGTCCCTGCAACTACTGAAAAGGCTGCTGCCCCTCTTCAGGAACCACGCGTTTGTCTGGCCTCTCAACAGATACCCCTCCGTTGTGGTTGCACCTACGGTACGGCCATCTGTATCGCTGAGGCACCCAAGCCTCCCCACCGACAGCAAGGTCCATGGTTCATGGGGGGTGGGCATTTGAAGGTATGAGGTTACATATCGAAGGATTCTAGTTTCTTATCGGATTTTATCAACTGCAGACCTTTGTTATGAAAAGTGAACAGAATTTCTTGTACAAGCAATACATTTCTTTCGGTCATGTGATCACACAGTCTTTGTGTCGTGTTCCACGTCGTTTCGGCCATTGTTGCCAGTGGCCTTCCACGGCGTGTCTGTTGCTAACCCTGTTGCCTTGAGGCTGTCTCTGTAGCGCAGTGGTCAGCGTGTCTGAGGATCGGGGTACGATTCCCAGTAGTGTAAGGCATTTTTCCTTTGGTGGCGCGCTCAGCCTCGTGAGGGCAGCTGAGGAGTGGTCTTCTAAGCCATAAAACGGGGTTTTGCTTTTTTCATGTACTTGACTTGAAAATTTAAAGAACCATTTCGCTTATTGTTAAAAATGGGGCTTGATTAATTATGAGTTTGCGAGGTGCCAGAGCAAGCAGTGTATTTAACGCTAAATTCTAGAATCTACAAATGTAAATAATGCTCTAAGCCCCCCCGATTCTAACTCCGACTTTTGCTGTTGCACATGGATTACAAAATATACGCGAACTGACTGTAATCAACTCTGCAAGTGGAGTAGAAAAAGAGTTTGGCCCCTGCAATAATTTAATTTGATAACTAAGTTAAATAAAGGAAGGTTTCATTAACGTAGTGAGAAATGATGGGTTGCTGTACCGATTAACAGAATGAAAGTTCTGTCCAAAATAACAATATGATTTATTAAGACTAAACACAAAATAATAAACAAAAACACATGAAACATTTATAATACATCAAATTGGCTCAAATTGGATACTCATGCAAGTTGTCCCTAAACTAGATTGTGAGGTTTAAGACGAAGTGGTATGTGAAGCCAATTCCTTGCCACTCAAATCTTAAGAGAGACACACAGCTAACTCAACATTAATTGCTGCTACTCAAGACAGAACAAAGTTAGAAAAAGACGAACTGGCGCGCTCTGCTGAGCTCTGATTATCACCTAGGAAAATCCCTATCTGCCGGTGCTGCGGACATACATTACCAAACTGTCTTGTTAACTGCCAGAACACGATCTGGCGTACCGGAGGCGATGGCTGGTTGCTTCGACGTCCTCGACCAAAAGGCGAGAGCCGACTACCTGGAGCACCCATACAGGCCGAACACACAACATTCCCACCCCCACGACAGTGACCGTGGTTAAACGTTCCAATCAGCAACTCGAAAACCGGCGGAAAATTCCACTCCATTGCCGGAGCACTACCATTCCACCAATGGAGATTCTTGGCGCCAATTTCTGCGCTGATTTTGCTACGTCACGGAGCTATGCTCTGAGCAAGCCAATCAAAGTTACTATTTTGCAGAAAGCGCGGGAATTTTCCCGCCACAACTGCCTGGGTACACAAGTCATTCCCACGCCTCGCTGGTAGCCCGCCAGAAAGTGTTTTCGCCAAGTTTCTGCGAAGTAACGGAACCTCTAGCCCAGCCGCTACTTCAGGCCCCTCTGGGCGTGTCTTTTGACAATGTCGGCGTCTGGAAAGCATTCACTTGACTCCCTCACACTCGTCGGCTTAACCCTCTCGAGATCCGCAGAGCCCGCCTGTCACCGGACCACCTGGGTGACGAGAGACGCTGCGTGGGAAGTCCGCGTGTGAAGGAATAGCAACTTTTCACCGCATGCAATTAGAGACGAAAATCGTAAGATAGAAATATGAGAGGGGGCTCATGCCACCTCTCAAGTTTTGCACACACTTAATTGATGTTGAAGTTAATAAGTTCACGTAAAATTAAATGACCGCATTATTTCAAAATTGCTTATTCAATTGTGGGTCCGATTTCAGAACCGCCGCCATCTCAAATTAGAGAAAATTATTTAATGATGAAAGGAACACCAACTGTTTCATTACAAATCGTATGCTACAAAGAGAAGAATTAAATAACACTATCAAACCGGATGAGACTTCTATCTTAATAGCACACCTGTAAAAGCGATATTATTAAATATTGTAATTACCGATTTATCAGTATCCGAGGTGTCTGGTATTAAACTTTTCAAGGGCCAGTGATCCATTGGAAGCAGAGAAAACTCAGAGTTAGTTATATGGTTGAATGTTCATCCTTATGTTTTTATAGGGCGTGACACCAATTTCTAACCATGGATAAGTAGCCAGAAGGTGCAGCCAGAAACAGTCAGGGGCAATGACGTCCACCAATCACCAATAGTTGTTACGCACTCGAAGCTATTGGACGTTAAAAAAATCAGAAGTGTGATACTACCGAGCGCTGTGCGCACAAAGCTTCATAGTGCTGGTATACCTATATCCGATTTGATCACTCAACTGAGTAACTGTTCACCGTTCGTCACAAGAGAGAGCATTTGCAACAGGCAAGTCAAAAAGCGCGCTGGTATACAGGACGAGTTCTCATTTGGCTGGCAGAGTACCAGCATACGTGTATAAAATGCCAAATGCCGAATGCCAATACCTGTTATCATTTATCATACTTCCGTGAAAAGGTTATTTTCAAACGAACCAATGAGGTGAATGTTACATCTTTAGATGAGTAGACTTAAATTTATACCTTTTCAGCCGGCCAGAGTGGCCGAGCGGTTCTAGGCGCTACAGTCTGGAACCGCGCGACCACTACGGTCGCAGGTTCGAATCCTGCCTCGGGCATGAACGTGTGTGGCGTCCTTAGGTTAGTTAGGTTTAAGTAGTTCTAAGTTCTAGGGGACTGATGACTTCAGAAGTTAAGTCCCATAGTGCTCAGAGCCATTTGAACCATACCTTTTCATGTGGAATTATGACTAATGGTTGTGTGCGTCCTAATAACCGTGTAGTAAGTGTTACTTACATAGCGCAAGACGAGAACGCTCGGCATAGATCGCACCGCTGACAAATACAATAAAAGGAAAAGCATACGGCATGTGTGATGTCTGTTCTTTCGGACTTGTTCGAAAGAACAGACACCACACATATAAATATGTAGCTATACGCGCCTTGACAGCGAAATGATAGCTTCTCTGTGGATGCAGTTATTCGTCGGAGCCCTTGCGATACTCAGCTGAACAGATGCGAACAAATTGTGGGTAATGGACGGAGAACACTACACTTGTGTTGTGTAGCGTGTGGGCGTTTGGGCTGGCCGGGAGGCATGCTTGGCTGGTCGAGGTGGTTGAGGCAGCTGTTCTAGAGTGCGACAAAAATTTTCACATCTCCCCGTTGCATTTAATGCAATGGCCATATGTAGCTGAGATCTGTAAAAAATTCTATTTCAACAGCAAACAACCCAGCTCGTGCTATGGTCCGCTCTATCTTCCGTCATGAATACACACCGAATGCTTGGTATGCTCTTGTGATTCTGTTGCTGTTCATATTCCTTCTCGCCAGACTCTTGCCATCTAGGAACTGATTTGCAAGAAGAATTTCATTCGTATCACACATAACAAAGAATAATATCGCCAACAGGATTACATATCAGTTTATATGCTATACTGCTGCTCTGTAAGACACATTCCGTTCACACGTTAATTGTACATTTAATACAGAAATACCAGATGTACACATAAAACAAAAAGATTGATCGAAATCTCATACCTATTGGACAATACAAAAGTGCAACACCAAGCAGAAACGTTGACACAGCGTGAGCTCACGCGAAAAATTTTAGTCCATTATGACCAATTTACTGACATATCTCTGTGTGTGCTGAAGCTATCATAAGATGAAATACGATCTTCAACAAGTCATAGCAGCAAATCAGAGTCCGACGTGTTTCTAGGATCTCTAAAACTGCACACTCACAGTCCGACATTGTAAAACGTGCAGTTACATGCATACGACTAAAATTACGTATAACCTGTATGTGGACACAGCTTAGTATAAAGTAAATCCTTTCACGAATGTCTTGTGCATGGTAACGGGTAAGGGCTTCAGTAGGGATCGAAACATGTCTGCTGTCAGTTTTCGTGTCAAAGAAGGTCTCATCCATGGAAGGAGCGGTCCTCTATTGAACTGCAATCCAGTATACATGTTGATGATCACACTGCAAACATTATCCTCTGACGACCCATGAACAGTACGTATTGGCTGGTCGTGACGTCCATATACCAACTTCATGAAACCACATGCCCACAGTAGTAGATGATTCCCTTCGCCTGGTGGGTGCAGGGTGGGTATACCGTCGTTGTGATGAAGATTGGTCCCTTCCCTGGAACGAATAACAGCAAATTTTGGTTACTACATGCGTCTTGATCTTTGACTGCGCTTAGTCGGCCATGGCCGCACATTCTGTATGCCAAAGCTGTGACCAGAAATAGTTGACAGAGTTCATATACAACAAAAGGGCGAAAATTTAACAATATAGGTTTGTTTGACTGGCTCCCAAGCTATCAACAACGTTCCGTGTCAGTTTGTCCTGTTAATGAAGTCTCATTGAGTTCAGTCAGTTGGAAAATCTCAGCTTTAATCCGTCATTTGCATTAGTCCAGCTGCCTCCCTACTGGCACTGAAACATGAAATGTCAGGTATGTTCAGATCCTCGAAAGCGGACTGGCGATACGAAGGTTTGAAGAAGGAATTTTAACGTCATGTCGAGGCCGTAGACGTTAGCAACAGAAGGAAACGGTCCGTGGCCTACTTAACCAAATCAATTCAGTATCTGTATGAAGTTATTTAAAGTAAACGCAGAAAATGTAAATTTGAATGGCCACACGGGGATAAGAATCCTGCATCTCCAGAAAATCTTACACTGTAGTACAAACACACTAAACTTACTTGCCAGTTGTTTAATTTTTTGTACTTATTACTGTTTTTGAAATTTTCGCCTACTTCTGATAGGTTTTTATGTTCATGGTAGAGGTAGGCACTCGATTCAGATACATCTGGTTTGTATCCTGGTACAGAAAATAATCTCATCTTCAGGCGTTGTCCTGCGCTGTAAACATGTGCATTTCCTTATCCTGAGACGGTCATTCATTATTCTTGGTTACATTACGAATCTCTCTGCGTTGCTTAATGGAGGCATAACACAAGCCAGCGTTGGTAATCATCATCCCTTCGGGCGGTTATTATGAGTTAGGGGGCTCCTGGGTGCTAGCCAAAATGAGTAGGCTTCTCGAAGAATCGGGGTTTCCCTCTCTCGCTTCCTTTCACTTAAGGTATCACCAACGACAACGCACCTATAGAGCTACACGGCACAAAAATTCATCATAACCATCAACGCAACTCATTGCGACATCATTCTGCCCGCGGTAGCTGAGTGGTCAGCGCGACAGACTGTCAACCCTAAGGGCCCGGGTTCGATTCACGGCTGGGTCGGAGATTTTTCTCCTCTCAGGGGCTGGGTGTTGTGTTGTCCTAATCATCATCGTTTCATTCCCATCGACGCGCAAGTCGCCGAAGTGGCGTCAAATCGGAAGACTTACACCCGGCGAACGGTCTAACCGACGGGGGGCCCTAGTCACACGACATTTTTTTTTATTGAAAGATCTGACAACTTTCGGAGGTCGGAGAAAGGGAGTGGGAAACGATGTCGTCTACATGTAAGTTATACTAAACTAATTATAGTAGCCATAATAGATGTTAGATAAGTACTTTTCTCTTTGGAGTGCGATAAAAGAGTTCTGCTACGTTAAAATAAATTTTTTTTCAATAGTCACTTTTTACTCTAGCACTGACATTTTACGAATAACAGTGTTTATAAAAAGGAAAAATAATAAAATACGCCAGTAGTCAAAAGCAGCAGATAAAACGTTCTTTTTTGTATTTTTTGTCTAAAATACCTGTTGAAGATATCGACAGCTGAACAGCTGCACTTCATGTAATGCCTGAAAAGGTTTATCATACAACGCTAGAGCAGGTGCTATGATTCTGACAACTAAGATCACAGTAGCATCGACTCAGTTTTCTCGTACTGTGATGTCCGCGTGAATTGATCAACCGGCTTCATATATGGAGTGCAATGAAGACCCCAATGATCCATCCATCACTGTATATTAATGGACTGTTGACGATGTCCGAAGTTACTGGCGCCCCATTATGGTTAACATACAAAGACACTTTAGTTAGAAAAAATTAATTTAGTGTACACGTGCACTGAGGTAGCTCAGAGTTAAAAACAAGAGAAATGCATATTGTTGTATGAGCCTATATTTTCGTGCAACCGCTGAAAGCTACGATTCCATCGTGTACACTGATCAGCCAGAACATTATGACCACCGACCTACTATCGATATAAACCCGTCCAGCCGATAGCAGCGTCACGTGGCGAGGAATGACTGCTAGCTAAACACACAGAACACGGTGCACATAGTATATATGTGCTGTTCGTGTATAGAATGGGAAGGTGCGTGACATATCTGGGTTTGACTGAGGGCAGATTGTGATGGCCTGGAGACTCGGCTTGAGCATTTTGGAAAGTGCATAACTTGTCATGTGTTCAAGGAGTGCTGTGGTGATTGTCTTCAGCATGTGGCGAAACCAAGGTGAAATCATGTCCAGACGTCGTGGCGTTGGATGCCACCTCTTAAAACAGATGTCGGACGTCATAGGCTGGGCAGACTGATGAAATAGGACAGGCGTCGAACTTTGGCGGAACTAACATCAGACTTTAATGCCGGCCAGAGTACAAATGTGTGTGAACACACAGTGCACAGAACACTCCAAAAGATGGGCCTCCGCAGCTGACGACCCATGCACGTGCCAATGTTAACACCACGACATCGGCAACTATGACTGAAACGGGCACGTGATCATCGGCACTGGACGTTGCCGCAGTGGCAGAGCGTTGCATGGTCTGATGAATCCCGGTACCTTATTCATCATGGCAATGGGAAGGCGCAAATCAGTCGTCTTCCAGAGGAACAGCTCCTGGACACCTCTACTGTGGGGCAGAGACCAAGCTGGCGGCGGCTCCATTATGCTCTGGGGAACATTCACTTGGGAATCCATGGGTCCAGTGGATCTCGTGCAAGGCATCATGACAGCCAGGGTAGTATCGTACACTGGTTGCCGACCACATACACCCCTTCATGGAGATCATGTTTCCCGGCGGCAGTGGCGTTTCTCAACAAAATAATGAGCCATGTCACAAGGAGGGTGATGGAGTGGTTCGAGGAACATAGTGGTGAGTTCCAATTGATGAGATGTCCTCCGAAATCGCTATGCCTGATCCCGAACGAACACATTTGGGATGTGATTGAATCTGGCGCCAAAGCTCAAAGCTCATCACCCTCCTCCATGGAATTTACGGGAATTAGGTGACTTGTGTGTGCAGATGTGGCGCCAGCTCCCTCAGCGATCTACCAAGCCCTGATTGCTTCCATGCCACGACGCGTCACCGCTGTTATCCATGCTATTAGGTAGGTGGTTATAATGTTCTAGCTGATCGGTGTATTTTAAAACGTTTCCGTGGTCAGATTTTCTGCTAAACATCCAAAATGAGAGCGAGAAAATTTGAAGATTAGAACATATGTATTACACTTTGAGGACGTAGCGAAGGAGCTCAATGTTTACGATCAGGCGCTCGCATTTTGGAAGAGTAGGGCTCAAACATACTTCCACCTATACAGATTTAAGTGTCATTAAATCACTTCGGGGGAATAAGGGAACAGATCCTGTGACTGTATTACGGCCATTTTTTTTCTCTGTTCTTAATGAATACGAGCTTGTGTTCCGTCTGTACTCCCTAACCCTTATGTCTGTTGTAACGTAAATTGATCACCATGACAGCTGAGAGATTTGGCAGCTGTACATTTGTTGCTGTTCTGTCTACAGATTTTTAAAATACGGAGACTGTTCTAAGATACTAATAAGATAAAACAGTTACTGCTTATCTAATTTGGGACTTCCTGGCAGATTAAGATTGTGTGCCAGACTGGGACTCGACCCTGGGACCGTTGTCTTTTGTGGACTAGTGATTTGCCCACACTGTGGATAAGCCATGTCTCCGCAATCGTTTGTCTTCCGGGAGAGCTAGTTGCACAAGGTATGTGGCGGAATTCTGAGAAGTTTAGAAGTTAGGAGATGAGGTAGTGGTGGAAGTAAACCTGTGATGGCGGATCGTGAGACGTGTTTGAACAGCTCAGTCAGTAAAGTGACTTACCTGTGAAAGGCATCGTACCCAGTTTCGAGTCACGGTGTGACACAAAGTTTTGGTCAAGCAGGAATTTTTATATCAGTGCACACACTGCTGCAGAGTGAAAAATCGTTTTGGAAATTTTATCTAATTTCTTGAAAAATACTCGAATACTCACATAAAAATTTATTTTTTGCCCTATACAAAATGCTTAAGGCAGTGTTGATGATGAAAATGAAGCAGTTGGTTCGGAGGAACCATAATGTGGGGAGGGGTTTTGAGGAGTTGGTCAGATATTATAGAATGGATACATGTCATGGAGGATGTCGAAGTCTGACAGGGGGCGATACGGGGCCTGTATCAGTCTTACAAGGGGAGGCCGCCAGTTGTGAAATTCAGATTCAATTCATACTACGCACAATAAAAGCTCATGGGCAGAGGTGTAATGTGGCAAAGCACCAAGATGCACTTCTCAGCCGTTGTTCGAGAAAATCGACAGTTAAAATAAATCGTTGCGGTGAAACACTCTCTACGATTAACAGTTTTCTGCAGTGTCGTGGCGCAGCGGTAAGCGCTTGGGTTCGTGATCTGAAGGTCGCCGGATCGAATCCCACGCCATGCAACTTTTTTTATTATTTGTTTTTTTGTAATTCAAATATATATATACACACATACACATACAATTCCCGGCAATCAGTTGCAACAATTATGCATATAATAAGTTGTTGAAAGTCGTTTGTCGTGGAAAAATAAAACTTGAAATAAAACACAATATCACAAATAATATACAAGTAGATACAATTTATTGATAAGTGCGGTATACACTCGCACATAATTAACGATTAGTGACTAGCAGTAGCTGGAGTATCGCACGAACCAGAGTGATAGTTATCATAGAAACATGGGAAGCAGAAAACAGCACGACATCGAGCACATCTGATAAACGATGCATTTTTACAAGAACAATTGTTTTTTAAATTATCTGTTGGGAAACACACCTGATTGACATTCTGAAAAATTGTTCTATCTTTCGTCAGGTTTGATGCATACCATGCGTATCGTATCATATCGGCAAAAATCGGAGAAGACAATTGGTGGTGGACGATGGATTGGATTTATTTCAAGTATATATATATATATATATATATATATATATATATATATATATATATATATATATATATATGACAGGCCTCTTATACGCATGGCTGTAACGGATCGTGCAGCCACGTCTCGATCCCTGAGTCAACAGATGGGGACGTGTGCAAGACAACAACCATCTACACGAACAGTTCGACGACGTTTGCAGCAGCATAGACTATCAGCTCGGAGACCATATATATATATATATATATATATATATATATATATATATATATATATATATATATATAATATGTGTGTATACATTTGAATTACAAAAAAAACAAATAATAAAAAAAATTCCATGGCGCGATTCGATCCGGCGACCTTCGGATTACGAACACGAACGCTTACCGCTGCGCCACGACGCTGCAGAAAATTATTAAGCGTAGAGAGTATTTCACCGCAACGGTTTCTTTTAACTGTCGATTTTCTCGACAACGGCTGAGAAGTGCATCTTGGTGCTTTGCCACATTACACCCCTGGTCATGAGCTTTTATTGTGTGCAGTACGAATCGAATCTGAATTTCACAATTGGCGGCCTCCCCTTGTTAGTACACTCTGCATTACTGACAGATTCCCCCCCCCCCCCCCCCCCACACACACACACACCTCCCACTCCCCGTCTTTCCCTCCCTCTCCTCTCTAGGCCAATTGCTTCATGTGTAAAATGGTGGGGTTTTCTCCTATTGGAGAGTGATAAAAGCCCAGCCTGCGTGGTTGCCAAATTGGCAGTGACACTTAGCGGATAATTCATTACCTAGGGATCTTTATCGCTATAAGTTATAGCCCAATTTATTATTGTGATTACGATAATTTATGATCAAATTTGGGCAAACAGTTTTCCTATTCACTGAGAAGGCTGTTTATTAAGGATCCGACTGTTACTCAATTCGAGCGGTTCTAGGCGCTTCAGTCTGAAACCGCGCGACCGCTACGGTCGCAGGTTCCAATCCTGCCACTGGCATGGATGTGTGTGATACCCTTAGGTTAGTTAGGTTTAAGTAGTTCTAAGTTCTAGGGGACTGATGACCTCAGAAGTTAAGTCCCATAGTGCTCAGAGCCATTTTTGTTACCCAATTTATTTTTCTTTTTGCTATAATTTATTACCCAATTAGGGCAGGCTGTGGTTATGCATTTAAGATAGAATTTGTCACTCAATCAGAATTATTTATGGCCCAATATGGTGTATCTAATATGACCAGTACTATGGAGTCACAGAAGACGTAACCCAGTGGAAAATAGCGGGAAATTTAAAAAAATCCACATGAAATATCTTGTTTGACAGTTGCATTTTGCATGATATGTGTAGGAATGTTTTGAGTTCTCTCACAGACATGTGTATAGCCGTATTACATTACAAAACACCCCTCAGGTTACACAAGAAATCGCTGGCAATGTGCTAAATATAGAATGGCGTGAAATAAAAAATAAAAATAAAAATAAAAAATAAAAAAATAAAAAAATATGGGTTGCTTGTTAAAAGATTACTCACCTGTATTATTACATTATTTAGATTTTACAACTTTGAACATTGTTAAACGTGAATCAGGAACTTTTTATTTACATAAAAACATAGCTGCTGAAAGGAGCTCAACAATTGTTTGCGCTTGAGCAGACTACGCTATCAGGACTAGAATACGTTTAAGGCTGCTTTACTTCACATTAAAATGTTTAAGCAAATGTCTGTCCACTTTAAAACACATCGTGCCATTTCTTACTAAAAGACGGCTGGCAGCCAGACGCAGTCCACGATGCCCTCTGCTGTGCTCCTCTCAGCTATGCAACTGTGGTGTGAGGGAGGGAATCCAGAAGCGTCAGTACCAGACCTGTCTTATCTCCCGATCCCAACCCTACCCGACATACACTGCCAGAGCCACATTATTTTTTCCTCCATCATCTCACAGGCCCTGGATTACAAGCTTCTCCCACGAGCGGGCAGCGAGCGCTATGCAGAGCTACTTTAAGAGTACGGAAAGACTTGGGTGTTTAGTACACACATTTTTCAATTTTTTCCACGTTCTATCTCCTGCCTCTTGAGCAGTGCGCATGTACAAACTTGCTCCCCTCTTCGATGCATATAATGTTTGATCAAAAGAATGTGGACAGTGATCTGGGGTGTGTCTACCAGTAGAAAAGCACATCGTAATTAGAAAGAAAACCGTGACTGTCCGACTGAAAAAAAATATTTTTATAAACAAAGTCATTGCTGACATTTCGTTGTAAAGACGAAACAAAGTCTTGCTGATTAAGGAATTGCAGATAAGAATCTCTATGATGCAGCCAAGATCTGATTAAACCGTCATACGTTAGGCCTTACACAGATTTCTTCCGTTCCATTAAGAATATACCATCTGGTGAATACCGCACTATATGGTAACTTCCCCCATTTAAGTTAGTAATAATTATGCATTGCTCAGTGCATTTTGTATTCTCAGTAACATTTGTACATACACAGAAAAAAATGGGGTGAAATATCGTTATTATCTTCTAGAACATTGTTTAGGTCACGAGGAATGTTGAACCAAAGTGTGCGTTTTATTGCCAGGACACTTAGAAGATGCAGCAAATCTACTAAATAGACTGCCTACTCTACCCCTGTCAGACCTCTTGTAAAGTGTTGAGGAGTGTTACGGAATCCTTACCAGACAGGATTAGTGGTTCTTTACAGAAGGACATGACCAATTTACCCTTCTATCCTTACCTAATGTTTGCTTGTGTTTCGTCTACTGTTCACAATACATAACATTGCATGCTCCATACACTGATTTGACAAAAGTCGTAGAATACCTCCTAACATCGTGTCGTATCTCCTTTTGCCATGCTTAGTGCAGCAACTCTACGTGACATGGAATCAACAAGTCGCTGGAAGTCCCCTGCAGAAATATTGAGCCATGCCGCTGTAGCCGTCCGTAACTGTAAAAGTGTTGACAGTGCATGATTTTGTGCACGAACTAACCTCTCGATTATGTCCATAAATGTCCGATGTGATTGACGTCGGGCGATATGGGTAGCCAAATCATTCGCTTCAATTGCCCAGAATGTTTTCCAAACCAATTTAAAAAATGTTCAAATGTGTGTGAAATCTTATGGGACTTAACTGCCAAGGTTATCAGTCTCTAAGTTTACACACCACTCAACCTAAATTATCCTAAGGACAAACACACACACCCATGCCCGAGGGAGGACTCGAACCTCCGCCGGGACCAGCCGCACAGTCCATGACTGCAGTGCCTTAGACCTTCAAACCAATTTCGAACAGCTGTGGCCCAGTGACATGTCACATTGTCATCCATAAAAATTCGATCGTTGTTTGGGAACATGAAGCCCATGAATGGCTGCAAATGGTCTCCTAGTAGCTGAACATAATCATTTTCAGTCAGTGATCTGTTCAGTTGGACCAGAGGACCCAGTTCATTCCATGTAAACACAACATAAGGATAAACAATAACAAAACAACATCTCCTCACCTTACAAGAAAATTACCACACTCAAAAAGCAATGACAGGAAAGAAAGAAACAACTCATAAATGATCAGACCAACTGGGCAAACCACACGCTCTTTAATCCGATTAAGCACTTGATATAACATTAAATATACACAAATAACCACAGTCTCCATTTACCACTACCATCTCCTCCCAGGTTCTATCCTATAATCACCATCTGTGTCCCCCTCCTCCCCACCCCACAAAAAATTGATGCACAACTCGCAGTCATACGCCCCCATCTCCTCTCACATCTCTGCTAAACATACAAGACCTTTTTACTAATTTACACTATCACACACACACACACACACACACACACACACACACACACACACACACACACACATCACACACATTCACTCTCTATCCTCCTTATCTCTCTCTTTCTCTCTCTCTGTGCATCTCTCCTCATTCCCTTTTTCCACACTAAAACACACACACACACACACACACACACACACACGAATTTTAAAAAATAGAATAAAATAAAAAAGAAAAAGAAAAAATGCAGTTTCACGGGTTGACAACTCTCACAAACTATACGAAAACAAAGGAACATCCATAAACACTATAATACTGTGCAGCGTTAGAAACACAAACAACATCACTTCGTATTACAAAAACCAGGTGAAATGTAAATAATCCAGATACAGATTGGCAAAAGTTGTCCAATGTATCTATGAAAGGAAATGTATCGACATCAGCAGCATCTAACAAGGAGGGAAGAAGTAGTGGTTTGGAGAATATGTAAAGAAGCACAGTAAGTAATTTGCATTCCAACTATATAAACAAAACGCAGTTTTTAATCTAAAACAATCACAAATGTAGAGACATATGTATCCAGTTTGTGGAATAACCACGGAAGATGCTTTAAAAATAAAAGCGAAACGCGTCTGGTGTAAAATTCTCTTTAATTAAATTGCAGTAAGCTTAAAAGGGAAAAACCAATAATAACTGGTCTTCACAGCTACTGCGGAAAATGGCCATGCAAGCAAATGTTTTATATATTTCGTAGTGAGCCTAGACAACGGTTCAATAGGTTTGACGTCTGGTGGAGGTCGAGTGGACGCTACAGCATACATATTCATTCGCTATCAGTAAAACACTTTAATACAGAATATTTAACTTGCGTAGAAATTCACTTCCGTAAAAGGGACGATATGCATTTAGTACTGTTGCAGAAAACAGTGATAAATGTTTATTATTTTGAATAGTACTGACTGACAGTCAAATACAACATTACATTTAACTATGAACTTTGGTACGCACTTCTGACTAACGACACGAGCACGCTGATTGAGGCGATGAACTACGGCGACGCTGCTATCAGAGTGGGGTATAAAAGAGTTGGACGAGCGGCGCTGCACTAAGACCTAAGTAGACGAAGTGTGGAACCTCTTGATGTTATGTCTTCTTTGATGTCTCATTGATGGTGCATCTGGCAGCGACTGTCCTTAGCTTGTAGTGAGTTACTAACTTTAATGTGCGACGTCTCTCATCGAACGATACCACATTCCCCCTCCCCCCCTTCCCCCGAACCACCGTCATATCGTCGTGTAGTGCTGGGTCACGTGACGACTCGAGAGGGGGGGCGGGGGGCAGGCCCTGAATGCGGACGTAGATGAGGAGAAAGGGACTATAGCGAAGGCCAATGGCAGATCCCTGTCCGCAACCAGGTATCCACATTGAGAGTGACCGTGAACCCGGACGAAGAACCAGCCGGCACCCAGAAGGGACGCGGACACTGTGGCTGGGAGGACAGCTGGCGGAACTATATCTTTCTCGAGCGAGATGGCTGTCCGGAGGTAGCACCTTATGGACATCAAGTCCACTGGGGACCGAACCGCACAATAACCCTGGGTTCGGTGTGGGGATGCGGTGGCCTGGGTGGACTGCTGTGGTGTGTTGTTGGGTTGTGAACCACTGAGGGCTACGGCGGGACGAAGCCTCTCCGTCGTTTCTAGGTCTCCAGTTTAATACAAACGCACATACATACATGGGTCTGTCAAACGCACCAATTCTATGGGAGATCATTGCTCCAGCCTCGTAAGAAGATGCATCTGCAGCTAACACAACAGGTTTAACGGGATGAAAATGCCATCGAGAACTTAACAAAGCGTCCTTTAACTGCTGAAATGCATCCTGACGTTCTTGGGTCACACAAAGGAAACACTTTTCCAGCACAGCTGGTTTAGCAGAGCAATTTGTGCAGCATGACAATAAACTTAATGTAATACGTTAATTTTCCCATGACGGCTCGTAATCCCTTAATGTTACAGTGTACTGGCAATTCTTTAATCACAGACAAGTGCAAATAAGCAAGATGAATACCTGGTGGATTTATGAGATGCACCAAATATTCAGGTTCTTTGTGGAAGAAGTAGCACATTTCCTTCTTACACTTTAAGCCAGCTTCTGTGAAAACTTGAAATAAACATTCTAAATTTGGAAAATTCTCAACAGATGTACGACCCCAGCAACAATATCATCCAGATAGTTTGTACATGAAGGGACTTTAGCTTTTAATTGTTCCAAGAAGCATTAAAAATTCGCAATAGGGGAAGTGCTTCTGAATGATAGTCTTTGGAAATGTAACAATCTCTGGTGGGTATTGATACAAAATATTGCTTGGACTGCTCGCCCTGCGATAACTGAGAAAATGCCTCACGTAAATCAGTCTTGGAATAGAATCTGCCCTGTCCCAGTCTGTCCATCAATTCCTCCGCTCGTGGGAGAGGAAAAAAATCCACTACAGGTTGTGGGTGTGCCGTGGCTTTGAAATCACTGCACAGACAAACACCTACTGTGGCCTACATTAGAAGGTTTCCACAAAACGGAACAGTGAGACTTAATTTGTGCCTGCTGTAGTGGTAAGTTCCTGTGGGACCAAACTGCTGAGGTTATCGGTCCCAAGGCTTACACACTACTTAATCTAACATAAACTAACTTACGCTAAGGACAACACACACACCTATGCCCGAAGGAGGACTCGAACCTCCCACAGGGTGAGCAGCACGAAGCGTGGCAAGGCGCCTCAGACAGCGCGGCTACCCCACGCGGAAATACCTGCTGCACTGCCTGGGCTGTAACAACATTCACATGTTGATAGCCGCTCTGTCGCTTTGCGTTAGGCTGACGCCATGCCTGGCGGCGTTGTAAACACATGGTCTGGATGTGACCTTGCTTACAAATCTTGAAACACTGTACTTCACGACAAAGACATTCTTTTCTGTCATTAGAAAAACAACTTGGACAAGACTTCCTCGCCTTATTTTGAAGTACATCTTATGTACAACAAGACCGAAAAGTTTTATCTGTATTTTTAATCCGGCCCTGTTTTTATTCGTTTTTGCATTAACAGTAGACTAAGCGCCTTGTGGACTATGAACAAGAGTAAAAGATGGAGCCTCAAAATCAACTGCAGTTGTACCCACTATACTTTGGGACTCAACAAGTGACAGAACTATTTTCAAATCCGAAGCTGGAAATTTTAGGATAGCAGTCTGTATGCAAGCATTTGAAAAGTTTTGCGTGATTGCATCACGGAGCATAACATCACTATAATTCTCTACGCAAGAGCACTTGAACTTGCAATGTCTTGTTAGCCCTTTAAGTTCAGTAATCCACTTGTTTAATGACAGTTCAGGATGTTCATTAGGACAAAAAATATGAATCTCGCCTCAGTGACATGAATCATTGCCTCTTAATGCTGGTCGATTTTCCTAACGAGTTCTTCATAATCAACTTCTTCTGGACGAAAGTCGGGAAATAATCTGAGACACAAATCATAGACGTTGGCTACGACAGTTGATAGAAAGAATGCAATCCACGCTGTCATATTCTTCATGATGTATGCGGTGAAGTGAGCTTCCAGTTGAGTGCGGTGTTCCGACCAATCTTCTTCCTTGCAGTTAAAATGGCGAAATCTGAAAGCACCATCTGGCTGTGATGCTGCTTGTTGCGACAGTAAATTCATAATATGTTGAACACTGAGCAGCAGTCGTTCAGTCTGGTGCACCTGAAACTGAACAACTTTGTTTAGTTATAGGTAACACTGGAGGTCATACATGGTTAAACACTTTATACTAGATACAATACACAAAAATATTATTGCCGATCTGACTACCGGTACACCAAGCCCGCTGAGTTAGGCAGGCGAGGGCGGAAGTCTGTTCAGCAGTACTCGTCGCCATATTCATAGATGACAGACGAGAAAACACACTTGAACACACGAGGGGACATACTTTAGGCATTTTTACACACTCGTACGTCATAGAAAGCCTAGACAACAGTTAAAAAGGTCTGTCTTCTGGAGGAGGTCGAATGGAGGCTATAACATGTTATAACGATACGGCCTTCCCCAACATTCTAATGAAATGTCTGATACCACCTTTTTTTTTAATATGCATCCGGATGATTATCGGACAGTTTAGTGCTTCCTAAGGCCTTGCATGTGTGTCTATATATATACCATTCTGTTCAATTTGCTAAAACACTTGATGTTCATTGTGAAAGCATATACATTGTTCTGGAAAAACGTATATTATCATGATTGTCAGGGTATTGTTGTCCTTAACAAAATTATGTACAGGTTCCAAATCAAACACCTAGTTGAGAAGTTGAAGTAACGGATATTTAGCAACAAATGTAAAAAGGCCGTGGAAATGTTGGCATAAGTGGCTGCCACCTCTAATTACCATAATTAGAATTGAATAACCAGTAAACACAGAAAATATCTTTATGTTGAGAAACAGCTTAAAAGTTATTACCAAGCGATGTATTTACATTTGTTATCTATTTTTATGTCCTCCTCTGTAATCAATATCCTTTGTAATTACATTTCTAATCAACTCTCCAATTGTTTACATCACACAGTTTTCTGATTTTCAGAATTTGAGGCCTTGTATGTAGCTTTCTCGTACGCAGTCCGATAAAGCGTAAGATTTGTCATGTCATTGAAAGTTAGTAACCAAATCCAAACAGTAGTTAATTACGTAAGTAAAATAATACAAGAGACATTATTGTAATAAAAGTTCAGATAGATTTTCAAATTTAAAACTTGTGATGATACTATAAAAGTTACATCAATTAATATTGTACACTCCTGGAAATTAAAATAAGAACACCGTGAATTCATTGTCCCAGGAAGGGGAAACTTTATTGACACATTCCTGGGGTCAGATACATCACATGATCACACTGACAGAACCACAGGCACATAGACACAGGCAACAGAGCATGCACAATGTCGGCACTAGTACAGTGTATATCCACCTTTCGCAGCAATGCAGGCTGCTATTCTCCCATGGAGACGATCGTAGAGATGCTGGATGTAGTCCTGTGGAACGGCTTGCCATGCCATTTCCACCTGGCGCCTCAGTTGGACCAGCGTTCGTGCTGGACGTGCAGACCGCGTGAGACGACGCTTCATCCAGTCCCAAACATGCTCAATGGGGGACAGATCCGGAGATCTTGCTGGCCAGGGTAGTTGACTTACACCTTCTAGAGCACGTTGAGTGGCACGGGATACATGCGGACGTGCATTGTCCTGTTGGAACAGCAAGTTCCCTTGCCGGTCTAGGAATGGTAGAACGATGGGTTCGATGACGGTTTGGATGTACCGTGCACTATTCAGTGTCCCCTCGACGATCACCAGTGGTGTACGGCCAGTGTAGGAGATCGCTCCCCACACCATGATGCCGGGTGTTGGCCCTGTGTGCCTCGGTCGTATGCAGTCCTGATTGTGGCGCTCACCTGCACGGCGCCAAACACGCATACGACCATCATTGGCACCAAGGCAGAAGCGACTCTCATCGCTGAAGACGACACGTCTCCATTCGTCCCTCCATTCACGCCTGTCGCGACACCACTGGAGGCGGGCTGCACGATGTTGGGGCGTGAGCGGAAGACGGCCTAACGGTGTGCGGGACCGTAGCCCAGCTTCATGGAGACGGTTGCGAATGGTCCTCGCCGATACCCCAGGAGCAACAGAGTCCCTAATTTGCTGGGAAGTGGCGGTGCGGTCCCCTACGGCACTGCGTAGGATCCTACGGTCTTGGCGTGCATCCGTGCGTCGCTGCGGTCCGGTCCCAGGTCGACGGGCACGTGCACCTTCCGCCGACCACTGGCGACAACTTCGATGTACTGTGGAGACCTCACGCCCCA
Organism: Schistocerca piceifrons; assembly: GCF_021461385.2. Classification (NCBI taxonomy): domain Eukaryota; kingdom Metazoa; phylum Arthropoda; class Insecta; order Orthoptera; family Acrididae; genus Schistocerca; species Schistocerca piceifrons. Next base: position 440,448,138 of record NC_060149.1, on the reverse strand, counting down.
CGTGTTGAGCAATTCGGCGGTACGTCCACCCGGCCTCCCGCATGCCCACTATACGTCCTCGCTCAAAGTCCGTCAACTGCACATACGGTTCACGTCCACGCTGTCGCGGCATGCTACCAGTGTTAAAGACTGCGATGGAGCTCCGTATGCCACGGCAAACTGGCTGACACTGACGGCGGCGGTGCACAAATGCTGGGCAGCTAGCGCCATTCGACGGCCAACACCGCGGTTCCTGGTGTGTCCGCTGTGCCGTGCGTGTGATCATTGCTTGTACAGCCCTCTCGCAGTATCAGGAGCAAGTATGGTGGGTCTGACACACCGGTGTCAATGTGTTCTTTTTTCCATTTCCAGGAGTGTATTTTATACCTTATTCAGCTGTAGCACCAGTTTCTTTACGTTTTGTAAATTTTAATTGTAACATTGAAATTGTACAAATTGAATAATGGTCTATTTTGTAATTTATTGTTAAACTTCTATATAAAGCAAAGCAGCGATGCTGTCAGTCAGTCAGTTTTGAAGTTAGTTTTGGAGGTCAAAGAGGTGAGTGATGTCAGTCACTGTTTTGTTAACGTGACGAGTATGCATTTCAGTTGTCAATAAATTTTGTAAAGTTGGAAACTGTTATTTTCATTCATCAAATGAACTCCAGGCCAAGTTAAGTTAATCTAAGTGACGTCCAAGAATACAGCATCGTTACAAATGATGGAGTTGAGCTGCGATCGATGTTTGAAATGTGGAAATATGTTTAATAAGTGGCTGTTTCAGGTCAACGTAAGACGAATGCTAAGCATAAATTGTCTTGAAAAATTTTGTGTTATGGACGCACAGAACGAATGGATGTTGCCGCATGGGAAGAGTTGGTGTGGATAAAAGAAGGACCAAATTCTCAGACAGCAGCGTCAACCATCATATGAGTAACAATTTATTTTCTTAATTAGTGTTTTTGTGAAAGTTACAAACATTTTTGTGGGAAGTTTTATATTTTATAATTTACTATGGCTCGTAAAGTCTACGTAAAAATGACTGAGAAAAAAGACTTGTGTTAGTAGTGAATCTGTACAAAACACGTCGGACCTAGGAGCATCAGTGAACTATCGCCCAGTAGTAATCAAAGTGTAGCGCGAAGTTTTGGTGGAGAGGGTTCCAGTGAAAACGTCACCACGAGTACTCAAATTGCACTGGGAAGAGTAGGCGGAGATGATTTGTTAATGTTATTAATGCAGCATATGAAAGAAGCGAAGGAACAGATGGGACAGATTAGGCAAGAAGCGAAGGAACAGATGGGACAGATTAAGGATATTGATCAACAGGGTCTATAGTTAAGTCAGCAATTCAGTGAACAAATGGCGGAATTAAAGACTACTGTTACTGAAAATACTAATCGGATTAGGGAAATCCTGGAGGGTTTGTCAGCACTAAGAATTACTGTTGAAACAGGACAGGGTGAACTCAATACTCGTGTAGGAGCAGTAGAAGGAAGGTTAGAGATATTAGAAACTAATTTCACACAAGGGTTGTCCAAAAACGAGGAGAGATTCGAAAAACTAGATAAACTTATAGAAGTTGAAAATTCTAAACTTAAAGTAGAGGTTGTTCAGACTAGGAGACTGTTAGAAGAGAAAGTAGAAGCTTACAAAAGGAACTCTGAGCTAAAACTTACAGGCATTTCCAATCAGGTAAGTAATGTAGAACTAAAGTATGATGAAAAAATAGATTTGTGTAAAAGTACTGTTGTAGATTTAAGTAAGAAAGTTGTAGAATTACCAGAGGGTGTAGCTCAAAGAAATTTTGTTAGCATTATTAATTGCATATGGGGTGACATACCTTCAAAATGCTTTCCAGGAGATGGGAAATTGCATCCTATTGATTTTTTACAGCATTGTCAAGATAAGTTTAGTAGTGACATGACAGTCAATGTTAACATTAAATTTGTTAAGCGATTTTTGGATGGAGAAGCAATCTCATGGGCCAATCAGAATGTTAATTCTAACATGTCATATGATGAATTTGAGAGAAAGTTTTAAAATAAGTTTTGGTCAGAATCTGAGCAAGCTAGGATCAAAAGTGAGTGTTTGAATGGTCGAATGTATATGGAAGGTGATGGTAGCTTGAAGTGTTTTTGTGAAAACCAGTTGAGGAAATTAGTACACTTAGACAAACCTTTTGACGAACTAATACAAAAAAATGCCTTAAAAAGGAGATTACCGAAAAGAGTACAGTGGGAGTTGATTTATGGACCAGATGACCCTGTAGATCAGTTCTTGAAATATGTAGAAAAGTTGAATAGAGCCTTTGAGAGAAATGAGAGGTTAAGTAATGGCAAATTTGGCAATCAACCATCTGGGGAGTGGGATCAGAGCAGGAATGAGGGCAGAAATGACAATGAAAATCAGAATAATAATAGTGGTTACAATAGAAGTGATAGATGGATCAACCATAGTAATGAGAATGGAAACAGAGAACATGACAATAGGGAGAGACCTTGGGAGAATAGTAACAGGCAATTAGATAATCACCAACCAAGACGAGGCAATTTAAACTGACGGACGCCTCATTGGGAGCCTGTCACTTTGGGGTGAGAAGTAAGTACTGAAATCAGGATAAACACCACCGGCCTAGAGACGTCGAAAATAATTACAGAAGACAGAATAATCGAAGATATTGGAGTGGAAATGACAGAACTAATGTAAGAAGAGCACATCAATTGGCAAATTACAGTTTGACAGTAACTTTTGGAAAAGTATGAATGAAAGTGTGGAAGATAGAAATATTAGCATCATTAGAATCTATCCCTGTTAAGCAATTAAGGGATGATACCTGTACTAGTGTACTTGTCAACAATTCTGATGATCATTGTAAAGATGTTGTAGATGTGTCTAGTATTGGAGATGAGAGCATGTGTGGTAATGTTGATAGTGAAAGTGCCACTAGTAATGATGTATGGGAGGAAGAATTAGATGGCATGGTGTATATGGAGGTTAAAGAGGATTTAATTAATGGTGAAGAATGTGATATCAGTAGTATTTGTGAAGAATATGAGAACCAGATTGTACCAATGGAACCTGGGAAGGTATCATCAGATAAGGAACATGTGGACAGATATTATGATTTAGATGCGATGATAGAAAATTTATGGGATACTTACAAGGGTTATAGTGACAGCGACAGAGTAAAAAGAGTCATCAAGATTATTTGTGAAGAACTGCATTCCAACTGGGAAGGTAGAACCAATCAGCAGGCTTACAGTGAGATCAGTTCCGGGAAAAGTAGACTGTGTGTAAAAGAGGGATATGACATCAAGCAATCATATGATGTAGCTCTAAGTAAAATTCAGACAAGTAAGAGAAATTGTACAGGCAAAAATGGTATAAACGACTTGGACTTTAGAGAGACTGAGGATGATTTGTTGCATGAAGATGAGGAAAGTAGGAAGGAAAAAGTTTTGGGTTGCTCATATATACGTATAAAGGTTGCAAATTATGAAGGAGTTTCCTTTTAGACATGGGTAGTCCTGCCTGTGCCATTTCTGGAAAATTTAGAGACCAGATAAGACATAGTGCTGACTTTGAAGAATATCCTGTTATTGGAATCAACATTAAGGGAGCAATTGCCCAACATCTGCTTTCCCCACATTTTGTTTTATTTGGTCATTCCACTTTAGGTCGCTCTTGATGGTTACTTCCAGATGTTTTATGATTGTTACTGTTTCTAGTGATTTGTCACCAATAGTGAACCAGGGAGTACTGGACTGTCCAAGTGTTAACTCATACTGTGTCATGAGTACCGCCAGACCCCATCCTGAACATTAACATGGGTGGATCAGCCTGAACTCTACCCCAGACGTAATGGAGGTGGATCCACTCTTGGACTCTACTCCAGATCTCACGCAAGGAGCAAGATTATATAAGAATCAGTAAGCATAAAGCTGTATTTAAGATAGCTAAAGTCACCACACTCACCTATGACGTGCTGACTAACATTTTGATGCACTCCACCTCAACCACAAGTCATATGTTTTAGTGTATGTAAGGGGTGACTGTGACAGCTAGCGTTGTGTTGACATAAGTTCTTTTGGATGGAAATTTCAAGAAAGAAGAAGTGCTCCTAAATTAACAATTTTATATACTCTGACTGGATGGGGAAATCTGAATTATTGTTATGCTAAAGAAACCAAGCCACACTTCGTAGGGTAACAAATAAGAAAACAAATATTCTTGTATAAAATCATCACTAATTATTGCATATACAGTTAGACACTGGACATGGAAAAAATGCAGAAACACATGGGAGATACAGGAAATCTGCATTTACTGTAATTCTAATGGAAAGCGATTACATATTGGTGTACATGCAGAAAGTGATATACTCGATGGCATTTACTACATTAGGGGATTTACAAAAGATCTGTTTATAAACCTCCATTCTAATCTGGATCTGCTTTAAAAAGGAGCGATTATATTGTATCAACATGTAGTGGACTGGACCTAATCCATCTTGTTATTCCACACGTTTTAAGAAAGAAATACCTTAAACTTTTACTCTTCTCACAGTTAAAGTAATTCTCCAGATCTTAGGAACAATAACTAATGTATTGAATACAAAAGAAGTTACCCCATTAAGTGCAGTTAATGTGAGAAACTGAAAATGGAAACGATAACGGCAGAAAAAAAGGAAGTGACAAATTGCGAATTTGTCGAAAACAGTTGCCCACTTCAGTAATATTTCACTGATTTACAAATATACTTAGAAAAAGCAGTATGCATAAGAAGTTCTCGGAATTTGCAACAGAAACTGTGGGGCTTTAATGTAAACACGAAATATAAGAGGGTGATGAGATCATATATGTGTTCTTCAATAAAGGAAGGAGAGAGCATTCTAAGTTGTGCATCAAATTATGTATTGCACGGGTCGAGTAAACAACGTATGCATAAGCTATAAAATAAGGTTATACTAGAATATGACAGGAAGATGACACCACATATCGTATATCAGATCATACATTGTAAGTTATACATCAAATTACTTATTATATGATTTGAGTAAATGATGTAAACACCAGCCGTCAAATAAGATTATGCACAGTGTAAGTGGGAGGTGACGCCACATATCTATACTTCAATAAATGTATAACATAAATAATTTACTCCTGTGTATTCTGTAAAAGTATACGACAGAAACTGATGGCAACCTACACTACTGGCCATTAAAGTTGCTACACCACGAAGATCACGTGCTACAGACGCGAAATTTAACCGACAGGAAGAAGAAGCAGTGATATGCCAATGATTAGCTTTTCAGAGCATTCACACAAGGTTGACGCCGGTGGCGACACATACAACGTGCTGACATGAGGAAAGTTTCCAACCGATTTCTCATACACAAACAGCAGTTGACCGGCGTTGCCTGGTGAAACGTTGTTGTGATGCCACGTGTAAGGAGGAGAAATGCGTACTATCACGTTCCCGACTTTGATAAAGGTCGGATTGTAGCCTATCGCGATTGTGGTTTATCGTATCACAACACTGCTGCTCGCGTTGGTCGAGATCCAATGACTGTTAGCAGAATATGGAATCGGTGGGTTCAGGAGGGTAATACGGAACTCCGTGCTGGATCCCAACGGCCTCGTATCACTAGCAGTTGAGATGACAGGCATCTTATCCGCATGGCTGTAACGGATCGTGCAGCCACGTCTCGATTCCTGAGTCAACAGATGGGGACGTTTGCAAGACAACAACCATCTGCACGAACAGTTCGACGACGTTTGCAGCAGCATGGACTATCAGCTCGGAGACCATGGCTGCGGTTACCCTTGACGCTGCATCACAGACAGGAGCGCCTGCGATGGTATACTCAACGACCAACCTAGGTGAATGAATGGCAAAACGTCATTTTTTCGGATGAATCCAGGTTCTGTTTACAGCATCATGATGGTCGCATCCGTGTTTGGCGACATCGCGGTGAACGTACATTGGAAGCGTGTATTCGTCATCGCCATACTGGCATATCACCCGGTGTGATGATATGGGGTGCCATTGGTTACACATCTCGGTCACCTCTTGTTCGCATTGACGGCACTTTGAACAGTGGACGTTACATTTCAGATGTGTTACGACCCGTGGCTCTACCCTTCATTCGATCCCTGTGAAACCCTGCATTTCAGCAGATAATGCACGACCGCATGTTGCAGGTCCTGTACGGGCCTTTCTGGATACAGAAAATTTTCGACTGCTGCCCTGGCCAGCACATTCTCCAGATCTCTCACTAACTGAAAACGTCTGGTCAATGGTGGCTGAGCAACTGGCTCGTCACAATTCGCCAGTCACTGCTCTTGATGAACTGTGGTATCGTGTTGAAGTTGCATGGGCAGCTGTACCTGTACACGCCATCCAAGCTCTGTTTGACTCAATGCCCAGGCGACTCAAGGCCGTTATTATGGCCAGAGGTGGTTGTTCTGGGTACTGATTTCTCAGGATCTATGCACCCAAATATCGTGAAAATGTAATCACATGTCAGTTCTAGTACAATATACGAGGGCTATCCACAAAGTACATTACGTTTTGGAATTAAAAATAAATAAAGTATTGGAATTTTTTTAATTATATACAGATGAAAGCCACACTTAAATACTACTTTTCTACATAGTTGCCATTTAAATTAAGGCACTTATCGTAGCGATGGACGAGCTTGGAAATTCCTTCGTCGTAAAATTCGGCCGCCTGCGCCTTCAACCACGTGGTTACCTCTTCTTGAAGCTGTGCGTCGTCATCAAAACGCTGCATAGCCAACCACTTCTTCATTGCTGGGAATAAGTGCGGGCGTTGTCGTGAATCAGCAAGATCTTTGAGCTCAACTTTCCCCTGCGCTTGTTTTGTATTGCTCTTCTGAGGTTGTGCAGAGTTTGGCAATACCTTTGAGAGTTTATTGTAGTGCCTCTTTCCAGTAAATTCACAAAAATCATACCTTTCATTGTCTGCATGCATTTCTTGGGTTTTTGGGGGGAATTTGTGTGCCCCCACTGCATTGACTGCAATTTTGTCTCGCAGTTCACATGCTTAACCCATGTTTCGTCACCAGTAACGATGCGATCGAGTAATGAGTCGCCATCTTTCTCGTACGCGTCCAAAAACGTTAACGCTGCAGCCATTCGCTGATTTTTGCGAATCTCTGTCAAGATTTTTGGTATCCATCTTGCACAAAACTTGCGGTAACCAAGCTTTTCGGTAATGATTTCGTGCAACGAACTTCGTGAAATTTGTGGAAAACTCATAGAGAGTTCCGTTATTGTGAAATTACGGTTTTCACGGACCGCGGCATCGACTTTTTCGACAAGTTCGGCAGTCACTATGCTGGGTCTTCCACTTCGCTCTTCGTCGTGAACGTGAGTTCGGCCATTTTTAAATTTTATGACCCATTGACGCACTCCACCCTCAGTGATTATGTTGTTCCCATACACTTCACAAAGCTGCCGATAGATTTCTATCGGTGTACAGTTTTTTGCAGTCAGAAACCTTATTATAGCACGCACTTCACACTTCGCGGCATTTTCAATTAACGCTGACATTTCAAACTGTCACAGTAACTCAACGGAGTACAGCATGAACCTCTCACTAGCACGGCAGGATGCCGACTTAGCGGCGGAATGCCATGACACCAAGATGGTCGCGCTAGCCCCGCCCCTAGTGGACACAAACGAAAACGTAATGTACTTTGTGGATAGCCCTTGCAATTGTCCGTTGAACACCCGTTTATCATCTGCATTTCTTCTTGGTGTAGCAATTTTAATGGCCAGTAGTGTATTAAGATGGCATGGTCATGTGTTACAAACATCTATCTCATTGGCTTAAACGCCTATAGATGGAAATTACTGTCTTATAAATTGATAACATCCATGCAAGAGGCACAACTTGATTCGATGGTTTTCTTCCGAAACCCAGTCTATACTAATACTTTATGCTGCCTCTGAAGTGCTTTAAGCCTCTTCAAAGATGGTTCACTCATTATTAAATGATGTGCTACTACAGTCATCATAGTAAAAATCCTCTGGAATGTCTGTGAAAACCATATCTAATGATGAGTGTGATGTGTCACCTATACAGGGTGTTACAAAAAGGGATGGCCAAACTTTCAGGAAACATTCCTCACACACAAAGAAAGAAAATATGTTATGTGGACATGTGTCCGGAAACGCTTACTTTCCATGTTAAAGCTCATTTTATTACTTCTCTTCAAATCACTTTAATCATGGAATGGAAACACACAGCAACAGAACGTACCAGCATGACTTCAAACACTTTGTTACAGGAAATGTTCAAAATGTCCTCCGTTAGCGAGGATACATGCATCCACCCTCCGTCACATGGAAGTCCTGATGCGCTGATTCAGCCCTGGAGAATGGCGTATTGTATCACAGCCGTCCACAATACGAGCACGAAGAGTCTCTACATTTGGTACCGGGGTTGCGTAGACAAGAGCTTTCAAATGCCCCCATAAATGAAAGTCAAGAGGGTTGAGGTCAGGAGAGCGTGGAGACCATGGAATTGGTCCGCCTCTACCAATCCATCGGTCACCGAATATGTTGTTGAGAAGCGTACGAACAATTCGACTGAAATGTGCAGGAGCTCCATCGTGCATGAACCACATGTTGTGTCGTACTTGTAAAGGCACATGTTCTAGCAGCACAGGTAGAGTATCCCATATGCAATCATGATAACGTGCTCCATTGAGCGTAGGTGGAAGAACATGGAACCCAATCAAGACATCACCAACAATGCCTGCCCAAACGTTCACAGAAAAACTGTGTTGATGACGCGATTGCATAATTGCGTGCGGATTCTCGTCAGCCCACACATGTTGATTGTGAAAATTTACAATTTGATCATGTTGGAATGAAGCCTCATCCGTAAAGAGAACATTTGCACTGAAATGAGGATTGACACATTGTTGGATGAACCATTCGCAGAAGTGTACCCGTGGAGGCCAATCAGCTGCTGATGGTGCCTGCACACGCTGTACATGGTACGGAAACAACTGGTTCTCCCGTAGCACTCTCCATACAGTGACGTGGTCAACGTTACCTTGTACAGCAGCAACTTCTCTGACGCTGACCTTAGGGTTATCGTCAATTCCACGAAGAATTGCCTCGCCCATTGCAGGTGTCCTCGTCGTTCTAGGTCTTCCCCAGTCGCGAGTCATAGGCTGGAATGTTCTGTGCTCCCTAAGACGCCGATCAACTGCTTCGAACGTCTTCCTGTCGGGACACCTTCGTCCTGGGAATCTGTCTCGATTCAAACGTACCGCGCCACGGCTATTGCCCCGTGCTAATCCATACATCAAATGGGCATCTGCCAGCTCCGCATTTGTAATCGTTGCACTGACTGCAAAACCACGTCCGTGATGAACACTAACCTGTTGATGCTACGTACTGATGTGCTTGATGCTAGAACTGTAGAGCAATGAATCGCATGTCAACACAAGCACCGAAGTCAACATTACCTTCCTTCAATTGGGCCAACTGGCGGTGAATCGAGGAAGCACAGTACATACAGACGAAACTAAAATGAGCTCTAACATGGAAATTAAGCGTTTCCGGACATATGTCCACATAACATCTTTTCTTTATTTATGTGTGAGGGATGTTTCCTGAAAGTTTGGCCGTACCTTTTTGTAACACCCTGTATATCTTCTGATTCAGCATACTGCATAAATCAAAGATTTACATCTCCCAGAGGCCAATTTAACATATATTCTGCCATCTTGTAGCTAAGGATCACTAAAGCAGATACTTCAATCCATGTTTTAACGTCGCATTCCTGTAGTGGTGGAGAGAGCCTGTGACACATTTGAATGTTAAGAGGTCAGGGTTTCTGTCAGGATATCGAATAGATGTTCCAAATTCTAAGAAAAATGCGCGAATTTTGCATCAAAATAATGACTTTTCGCCGAAAGCAACGACTTTTGTCTTAAAACTGTCTCTTATTAAAGATTCTTTTAGGATTTCCGGTAGTATTCTTGATTAGTGATAAGCAAATAAAAATGTGACAGTTTACTCCACACATCGCTTTGTTACAGCAAAACTGTAACAAATTACTCTCCTTTTCACATCCATGTGCTTGACACAGGATTCATAGACTATTTCTCGACCATTACACTTCCCAATAGCACATGGAGAGAAAAATGAAGAAACGTGTATTAAACAACTAAATACACTCCTGGAAATGGAAAAAAGAACACATTGACACTGGTGTGTCAGACCCACCATACTTGCTCCGGACACTGCGAGAGGGCTGTACAAGCAATGATCACACGCACGGCACAGCGGACACACCAGGAACCGCGGTGTTGGCCGTCGAATGGCGCTAGCTGCGCAGCATTTGTGCACCGCCGCCGTCAGTGTCAGCCAGTTTGCCGTGGCATACGGAGCTCCATCGCAGTCTTTAACACTGGTAGCATGCCGCGACAGCGTGGACGTGAACCGTATGTGCAGTTGACGGACTTTGAGCGAGGGCGTATAGTGGGCATGCGGGAGGCCGGGTGGACGTACCGCCGAATTGCTCAACACGTGGGGCGTGAGGTTTCCACAGTACATCGATGTTGTCGCCAGTGGTCGGCGGAAGGTGCACGTGCCCGTCGACCTGGGACCGGACCGCAGCGACGCACGGATGCACGCCAAGACCGTAGGATCCTACGCAGTGCCGTAGGGGACCGCACCGCCACTTCCCAGCAAATTAGGGACACTGTTGCTCCTGGGGTATGGGCGAGGACCATTCACAACCGTCTCCATGAAGCTGGGCTACGGTCCCGCACACCGTTATGCCGTCTTCCGCTCACGCCCCAACATCGTGCAGCCCGCCTCCAGTGGTGTCGCGACAGGCGTGAATGGAGGGACGAATGGAGACGTGTCGTCTTCAGCGATGAGAGTCGCTTCTGCCTTGGTGCCAATGATGGTCGTATGCGTGTTTGGCGCCGTGCAGGTGAGCGCCACAATCAGGACTGCATACGACCGAGGCACACAGGGCCAACACCCGGCATCATGGTGTGGGGAGCGATCTCCTACACTGGCCGTACACCACTGGTGATCGTCGAGGGGACACTGAATAGTGCACGGTACATCCAAACCGTCATCGAACCCATCGTTCTACCATTCCTAGACCGCCAAGGGAACTTGCTGTTCCAACAGGACAATGCACGTCCGCATGTATCCCGTGCCACCCAACGTGCTCTAGAAGGTGTAAGTCAACTACCCTGGTCAGCAAGATCTCCGGATCTGTCCCCCATTGAGCATGTTTGGGACTGGATGAAGCGTCGTCTCACGCGGTCTGCACGTCCAGCACGAACGCTGGTCCAACTGAGGCGCCAGGTGGAAATGGCATGGCAAGCCGTTCCACAGGACTACATCCAGCATCTCTACGATCGTCTCCATGGGAGAATAGCAGCCTGCATTGCTGCGAAAGGTGGATATACACTGTACTAGTGCCGACATTGTGCATGCTCTGTTGCCTGTGTCTATGTGCCTGTGGTTCCGTCAGTGTGATCATGTGATGTATCTGACCCCAGGAATGTGTCAATAAAGTTTCCCCTTCCTGGGACAATGAATTCACGGTGTTCTTATTTCAATTTCCAGGAGTGTATTTGCATGCAAGTTGATTACATCTGCAGATTTTGTCCGCTTATTGGAGTTCTGTCTACTGCGAATTTGCCGAATCCAGTCACAAAGCTGATTCGATGCTTGTACTTTTTGTTCACAAAACGACTCTGTGATGAAGCAGATCATGTGCTGAATGGTATGTAGGTCCAAGTGGAAAAAACACTAAAATATTTTTGTGTGAACTCTGAGTCTATTATTCTATGACTGTAGCCATTTCTCCCTATGTAGAAGGGGATGACCAAAATATTTTCGCTTTGGTTTGCTGATTGTCATCCCATGACATTCTCTCCCCTGTATCTACAGATGTTACTTATATACAAGCAGGTTGCTTATCTAATACATAAGTATGCTTGCAGATCTCAGATTATGAGTGAAAAAGTCGTTTGATCTTTGTACCAAAGTAAACAAAGTTATCTCCTTGTCCTAATTTTCTGTATTATTTAATAAAAAAACTCGTCTTAGTTATGCTAAAACCGAAATCAAAGTCATCCACACACTATAACGCCCCCCCCCCCCCCCGCCCCATGTTATGTTAACTTGAAGCGTTTACAGATGGTTGGCATCATATGGTTTTTTATTTCAGTTGTTCTATGCAGTTGGATGGGTGGGACGTTATGTTCTCTTGGAAGTGACACCTCATACTAAAAAAGACACCAAATAGGTGTTTTGGACTGTAGAGTAAAAGCATGTGTACAAAACCACATGAATGCTGCATGTCGTAATACTTGTGTAACACAACAGATATCTGATTGCACACCACAATCACCAAAAACGTCGTAAATAGGTCGCTGCTTCGTACTACGTATCACTTTAGAATGCAAGGATCCAGTGTAGCTGTCAAGTTATAGTGTAAGTGGGGGCGTTGATGTCTCTACAATAAATATATCTCGATAAATGCCCTCCCTATATATAGATGTATTGGGGTGAAGAGTAACAGTATGCGCACAAAACAAACACAGGTTGCTTGTCGCATTGCGCAAGTAAATGACTCTGTATCTGCAATTGCGAATGAAATAAATTTGACCTTGTGTCAACATAAAATTGTCTGTACGACTATTTATTGAAATATATAATATTCCAAGTACCAAACACATGTGGTAATAGTTTTGTAACTTATTTGTTCGATGGCAGTAAAAAAAACAAAAACTGGTGCACCTGATAAAACCGCATTACGTGAGTGGCTAGTTGTGGCATACCCAGAAAGCACCCGCACCTATGTAACAAATCCAGTCTATAATCTTGGAAGTTCTATGAGGCTGATCACAAATATTGCAGTTGTCAGTAAGAAGATAGCAATGCCAGAAGACTGTAGCAAATTGCAGGAAGACTCGCAGAGGATCAATGGTTGGCACAGGGCCTGGGAGTTGATGCTCAGTGTGAGTAAATATAAAGCAGTGTACACAAATAGACTTTGAAATTCAGTACCCTATGACTACTCTATTGATGACAAAATATTAAAAACTGTAACACTTGCAAAGTAGCTGGAAGTAACCACGTGAAGGGAGCTAAAGTGAAATGATCACATGAAACGAAATGTAGGGAGAAGTAGATGCTACGCACAGATACAATGGAGGAATCTGTGGGAAATGTAATTCATCTACAAATGAAGTGGCCTACAAAACACCGGTTATGAATATTTCTCGTCATTCTCAGACCACTGCCAGGCCACATTAACAGAAGAGGTAGACAAGAACACATACGGAATGCCATGTGTTCGTCACGGGGAGGTTTACTGCTGAAAATTCGAGACAGCACATCTTGCAAAGAGTTTGACAACGTATTGCTTCCGCCTACATACGTCTTGCGAAATGACCACGATGAGAAAATCCAAGAAAGTAGAGCTAATATGGAAGTTTACCAACAATCATTCCTCCCACACCCCATAAGCTAATGAAACAGTGACAGGAATTAAATGATGAAGGTACCAGAAGTAATCTTGGCCACACAGGTGCTACAAACCTGATTTTCGGTACAGTCTTCGTATACTCATTAGCATTGTCTGGGAAAAGCTATGCACTGAAGTGACAACAGTCATCAGATAGCAATATAAACTTATACAGATGACGGTAGTATCATGAACACAAGGTATAAAAGCGGAATACGTCGGCGAAGCTGTCATTTGTACTCAAGTAATTCATGCGAAAAGGTTTCCGACGGCAATCAACAGGCTCTGAACGCGGAATGGAAGTTTGACCTAGACGCATGGGACATTTCATTTCGGAAATTGTTAGGGAATTAAATATTCCGAGATCCACAGTGTCAAGAGCGCGCTGAGAATACCAAATTTCAGGCATTACCTCTCACCACGGACAACGCAGTGACCACGGTCTTCACTTAACGACCGAGAGCAGCGACGTACGAATCAGATTTTCGGTACAGTCTTCATATAGACATAAGCATTGTCTGGGAAAAGCTGTAAGGACCATACAATGTTATGTGTTGTAAACAATAGAAGGAGTGCAAGCGCAGATTAGGTAAGGATGGGGAGGCAGTCTTGTCATGCACTTCTGCAAAGAACCATTAACTCCATCTGCTAAGTACTCCATACTAAGAACCATTACTATAGAAGAGGACTGACAGGTATAGTATAGGCAGTTTGCTTAGTAGATCTGCTGCATCTTCTAAGTATTCTGGTAATAAAAGGTGTTCTTCCGCTCACCCTGCCTCGTGACGAAACACTGTTGTAGAGGATAATAACGATATTCCGTCCCATTTCTGTGTATGTACAAATGTTACTGTGAATACGAAACACATTGAACAATACCTAGTTACTACTAACTTAAATGAGGGTAGTCACTTAGATGCGCTATTGACAAGAGGAATATTCTTAATGGAATGGAAGAAATCTGCATAAGGCATAGTGTATGACAGCTTAGTCAGACCATGGCTGCATCACAGAGGCTCTAACCTGGAATTTCTTAACCAGCAAGACTTTGTTTCCTCTTTGGAACGAAATGTAAGTAATGGGTTTGGTTGTTCAAATGGTTCAAATGGCTCTGAGCACTATGCGACTTAACTGCTGGGGTCATCAGTCGCCTAGAACTTAGAACTAATTAAACCTAACTAGCCTAAGGACATCACACACATCCATGCCCGAGGCAGGATTCGAACCTGCGACCGTAGCGGTCACGCGGTTCCAAACTGAAGCGCTAGAACCGCAAGGCCACACCGGCCGGTGGGTTCGGTTGTAAAAATTACTTTATTGTATTAACAGTCACAGTTTTCTTTCTAAATACAATGTGTCTTTCGACCGGTAGTCACAACCCAGATTACTGTCCTCTAGATGCTTTTGATGAGATGTTATACAGACAACGTAAATCACACAGCGCACTACAGGCATCTGAGAGGGGACCAAGTAGGCACATGCGCATGCCCAAGTTGCAGGAGACGTACGCTACCCATAGCCGAAAACCAATATCAAAGTCAGCCACATCGACTGTTCCTATCTAGACTTTCATGTGGGAAAAAAATTAAATATCCAAACTATCACACACTCTTCAAAGTAGCTCCGCATCGCGCTGCCCGCTCGTGGAAGAAGTTTGTGGTCTAGTGCCTGTGAGATGACCGAGGGAAAAAAAGTGGCTCTGGCAGTGAATGGGGTCGGGAAATAAGGTAGTTTGGCACTTGTGCTGTTTGGATTCCCTCCCTCATACCAATAATGCTTAGCACCGTAGTGCACAGCGGGGGACGCCGGGGACGGCGTCTGGCTCCCAGTAATCTCTGTGAACAATGGCGCGATGTGTTGAAGTCTGCTAACATTTGCTTCAACATTTTAACGTTAAATAAAGCAGCCCTACACGTTTTCTAGTTCTGATAACGTAGTCTGCTGCAAGTGTAAGTAGTTGTTGAGCTCATTCTGGTGGCTATGTTTTGATGTAAATAAAAATGTTCTGATTCACATTTGAACAATGTTCATGGCTATAATGTTTAAATAATGCAGTGAAACACGTCAGTAAGTGTTTCAGCACGCAAACTATCTTGCATTTTTTTAAATTTCACGCCATTCTGTACTTAGCATATTGCTAGGGATTTCTTGTGTGACATGCAGGGTGTCTTGTAATGTAATACGTCTATGCACATGTATGTGGGAAGACCAAATATGTTCCTACATGTTCAGGTAAATGGACCACGCAAAATGAAACTGTCAAATAAGGTATTCTACTCTAATGTTTTAAAATTTCCCACCATTTTGAGGCTGGCTTATGTCAACTGTCACGCCCTAGTGTTGGCCGTATCAGATACAACATATTGGGTAATAAATTATCCTAACTGAGTAAGAAATTGTGTCCTAAATAAACACCCGCAGCCTGCCCTAATTCAGTAATAAATTATAGCGATAAGGATTATATATCGGATAATAAATTGTAGCCAATGAATAAATACCTCCTCCAAATGAATAGGATAACATTCTGCCCTAATTGGATCATAAAATATCATAATCAGGAAAATAAATTGGACAATAACTTATAGCGATAAGGATCTCAGAGTAATAAATTATCCAATAAGGGTAACCGAAAATCTGGCGACCATGCAGGCTGGACTTGTATCCCCAACCAACAGGATAACAGCTCACTGTTTTACACGTGAGGCGGTTGGTCTAGACGAGGGGAGGGGGAGAAGGAAAGGGGGCAGATCTTGCAGCAATGCAGACTGAACTCAGAGTGATAAAGTCACATAGTTCGGGTGCCTGCTGAAATTTCGATGGTAGAGGATGTAGGCAATAACAGAAAGCACAGAAGCTCAAATCGTCATAGGTACTGAAACCTGGCTAAAGCCAGAGGCAAGTTCAGCTAAAGTTTTTACAAAGTGCGTAACGTTGATCAGAAAGGATAGATGAAATATAATCAGTAGCGGTGGCTGTTGGAAGTAGTTTATCTTGTAGTGAAATTTAAGTAAATGGCTCGTGTGAGTTATTACGGGTGGAGCTTATACTCGACAACCAGAATGAATTAAGATTTGATTCTTTTGTCTAACCCCCGACTCAGACGATTCAGTTACTGAACAGTTCAAAGAAAACTTGAGTCTTATTTCAATTTGGCACCTCACTCATGCAATTAAATTTGGTGATGACCTCAATCTACCGCAGACTCAGATGATACAGTCGTCCAAAATCGTACTGAATGTTTTCTCTGCAAATTAATTTCAAAAATTAGTTGAGGAGCACACTTTAACTGTAAATGGTTGCGAAAACAAACTTGACCCCTTGGCAACAAATAACTATTGGCAGATATGGAGCATCATGATGGATACAGAGATCAGTGACTACGAGTTCGTTGTAGCAAGACTGAATACCGCAACATCCAAATCACCAAAAATAAATATTTCTGTTTGAAAAAGGAGATGAAAATTCACTTGATGTCTTTCAAAGAGACGGCCCCCTCCCCTTCAAAACTATGTAAGTGTAGAATATATGTGGCTTAAATTCAAAGAAATAGTATCGGTGGCAATTGAGACATACGTGCCAAATAAATTAATAAGAGACGGTACTGATCGCCTATGGTACACAAAACAAGTCATAACACTACTGCAGAAGCAACGAAAAAAGTATGCCACATTTAAAAGAACGCAAAATGAGAGATTCTGCTTGTGCGTTGAACACACCAGTTGCAAAAGACACTCAATAGTTTCACTGCGCAATAGCAGTGGTAATGTTACCAATGACAGTGCCACTCTAGCAGAGTCATTAAACACAGTTTTCCGAAATTCGTTCAGCAAAGAAGACGAAGTAAATATTCCAGAATTCGAATGAAGAACAGCTACCAACATGAGAAACTTAAAAGCAGATAACCTTGGTGTAGAGAAGCACCTTATATGACTTAATAAACGCAAGTACTCTGGTCCACATTGTATGTATACCAACTAGGTTCCTTTCAGAGTACACTGATACAACAGTTCCGTACTTAGCAATCGTCTACAACTTATAGCTCAACGAAATATCTGTACCTGAAGTCTGGGAAGTTGCATAGGTCAAATCATACTCAAGAAAGAAACTAACAGAATCTGCTGAAATGCAGACCCTTATAATTGACGTCGATTTGCTGTAGGATTTTGGAACACACAGGGTGATTACGTGATGATGTTACAAAGTTTCAGGGATTCTGGAAAACGATGAATGTACCAATTTGAGGTAAGGGACCCTGTCTGAGAACGAATGGAATTCATTGTTAATGTACTGCAGACTTAGGATTTTCGGCCTCTGATATCAAGTTACGTGCTCCGTTGCTAGTCTATCAACAGGAGAAGTCATCTGGGGTATTGTGGAGTAATCAGCGGGAATTATGTACGACATGATCAGGATTCGGAAGTTGCGCCCTTTAGTTTGTGCGCTGTGCGAAGTTAAGGCGGAACTTGAGTACACTTTCATTTATACCTTTCGATTCGGTCGTTTCCGGAGTAAGGTCCCTCACCTCAAACTGATACATTTACCTTCCTCCATCATTCCTCAAAGTTTATGCCGTAATCACGGAATCACCCTGTATACTGTGTTCGAACATTACGAATTACCTCGAAGAAAACAATCTATTGCCAAATAGTCAGCAGGGATTCAGCAAATAACATTCTTGTAAAACACAGCTAGCTCTTGATTCACATGAAGAAATGAGTTATATCGACATGGGATCTCAAATTGATTCCATATCTCTAGATTTCCAGAAGGCTTTTGAAACAATTTCTGACAAACAATTTCTAATCAAATTTCGTGAGTATTGAGTACCGTTTAAGTCGTGTGACAGGATTTATGATTTCCTGTCAGAAAGGTCACAGTTCGCAGCAACATACGGAAAGTCATCTAGTAAAACGGAAGTCCTGTCGTTCCTCTAGAAAGTGAAGTAGGCTCTCTAAAGTAAATAAATGATTTAGGAGACAATCTGAGCAGCCCTGTTAGATTGTTTACAGATGATGCTGTCATTTAACGTCTTGTAAAGTCATCAGAAGATCAAACCCAATTGAAAAATGATTTAGACAAGATATCTGTATGGTGCCAAAACTGGCAATTGACTATAAATGATGAAAAGTGTGAAGTCATCCGCATGAGTACTCAAAGGAATCAGTTCAATTTCGGTTATTCAATAAATCACAGGTTCTAAAGGTGTCAGTTCAACTAAATACGCAGGGAACAGAGGATTTGGGCTGGATTCATTAAAAGAAGGGCGTTTTTCGTTGCGACGGAATCTTCTCACGAAATTCCAATCACCAAATTTCTCCTCGGAATGCGAAAATATTTTGTAGTCACCGACCTACATAGGGAGGAACGATCACCACGATAAAATAGAGGAAATCAGAGCTCGTACGGAAAGATGTAGATGTTCATTCTTTCCGGGCTCTATACGAGATTGGAATAACAGAGAATTGTGAAGGTGGTTCGATGAACCCTCTGCCAGGCACTTAAATGTGATTTGCAGGGTATCCATGTAGATGTAGAATAAAGTTACCAATAACTGAAATTGTAAGGATTACCTAGATAATGCTGTGGGCGAAGAGAACCCAAAAACTGCATTTTATTGGGGCAGAACACTTAGAAAACGCAGCAACAGTGTCTGCCTACACTACGCTTGTCTATCCTCTTCTGGAGTACCGCTGCGCGATAGGAGATCCACTTCCGACGAGACTGACCGAGGATAGTGAAAAAGTTCAAAGAAGGACAGCTCATTTTGTATTATCGCAAAACAGAGAAGAGTGAGTTACAGATATGATACTCGAATTTGGATCGCAATCATTAAAACAAAGGCGTTTTTAGATGCAGCAGGACTTCTTCACGAAATTTCAATCATCAACTTGCTCCTCCTAATAAGAAAATATTTTCTTGGCACCCACATAGGGAGAAATGATAATCGTGATAAAATAAGATAAATCAGAGCTCCTGCACAAAGATTTAAATTTTCATTTTTCCTGCGCACTGTTCGAGAGTAGAACGGTAGAGAAATAGCTTCAGTGTGGTTCAGTGAACCTTCTGCCACTTACTCAATTGTGAATTGCAGAGTAGTCATGCAGATACAAATGTAGATGCAGGAGTAGGATTGGTGGAATTTTATAGTATTGGTCAGGTATATCAAAGGACGGTGTTTAGTGGGGAAGCGATAATGTTGTTGATGTTGAAATTGCGGAATGTATAGCATCTAACTCTACATCTGTTTCTCCATCTATACTCCGCAAGCCATCTTGCATTGTGTGGCGGTGGTTACTTTGTGTACCACTGTCACTTTGCCGGCCGCGGTGGTCTCGCGGTTCTAGGCGCTCAGTCCGGAGCCGCGCAACCGCTGCGGTCGCAGGTTCGAATCCTGCCTCGGGCATGGATGTGTGTGATGTCCTTAGGTTAGTTAGGTTTAAGTAGTTCTAAGTTCTAGGGGACTGATGACCACAGATGTTAAGTCCCATAGTGCTCAGAGCCATTTGAACCATTTTTGAACTGTCACTTTCCCCTTCTCCCGTTCCATTCGCAAATGGTTCGTGGAAAGAACGATTCTTCGTAAACCTCCGTGTTGGTTCAAATCTCTGTTATTTTACTTTCATAGTCTTTTCGAAGATTTACATAGGTCGACTCTTATAGGAATGTACGCTCTCGGAACTTTAACAGAAAACTACTCCGTGATGCAGAACGCCTCTCTTGCAGTGTCTGCCACAGCGATTGTCTGAGCACCTCCATGACGCTTTCGTGCTAAATGAACCTATAACCAAGCGCACTGCTCTTCTTTGAATCTTCTCTATTGCCTCTTCCAGTTATGTCTGGTACGGATTCAAGACCGACGATCAATATTCACAATATTCAAGTATTGGTCGAACGAGCGTTTTGTAAACTATCTCACTTTTGGGTGGACTTCGTTTTCTGAGGATTCTTCCAATGGATCTCTGGTTGCCTTCTGCCTTACCTGTAATTAGGTTTATGTGGTCGTTTTACTTCAAACTGGTCCGTATGTGTACTTCCAGATTTTTATAGATGTAGTTGCTTCCAGCAATTGTTCCGCTACCGTGTAATCATACAAGAATGAGTCTTTCTGCTGATTTATGCTCAACACGTCACATTTGTTTGTGTTGAGGGTCAACTGCCTCGCACTGCACCAAGAGTCGATCCTATGCAGGTCTTCCCACATTTCGCTGCTATTTGCTTCTCTGTATACGACACTATCGTCCACGAAAAGCCTCGTGGCTCATGAAACTTCCGACATTATCCACTAGGCCATTTAAACTGAAGAGCCAAAGAAACTGGTACACTTGCCTAATGTCGTGAAGGACACCCGCGAGTACTCCAAAGTGTCGCAACACGACGTGGCATGCTCGACTAATGTCTGAAGTAGGGAACTGACACCATGAATCCTTCAGGGCTGTCCGTAAACCAGTAAGAGTACGAGGGGAAGGGGGGGGGGGGGGTGGAGATCTGTTCTGAACAGCAGCACGCTCTGCAAGGCATCCCAGATATAGTCAATAATGTTCATGTCTGTGGCGTTTGGTGGCGGTGACCAGTGGAGTGTTTAAACTCAGAAGAGTATTCCTGGAGCCACTCTGTCGCAATTCTGGACTTGCGGGGTGTCACATTGTCCTGCTGGAATTGCCCAAGTTCGTCGGAATGCACAATGGACATGAATGGATGCAGCTCATCAGACAGGATGCTTATGTACGTGTCACCTGTCAGTATCGTATCTAGACGTTTCAAGGGTCCCATATCACTACAACTGCACAAGCCCCACACCGTTATAGACCTTTTTGCATGTGCTGCCTTGCTTTTTGTGTCCCCCTTGTTTCGTCCGTCCGGGGTTATTTTCCTTCCAATGTAACAAACTTCCTTAACTTCGTCTACTTCGTGATCACCAATTTTTACTCTAAAATTCTCACTATTCTTATTTCCGCTACTTCTGATTACTTTTCTCTTTCTTCGGTTTACCCTGAAGCCATGTTATGTGTTTATTAGACTGCTCATCCATTCAGCAACTACTGTAATTCTTTTTCACCCTCACCGCGGTTAGCAATGTCATCAGCGAATCTTATCACTGATATCCTTTCACCCCGAATTTTTATCCTACTCTTGAAACTGCTTTGTTTCTGTCATTGCTTCTTCGATGTATACATTGAACAGTAGAGGCGAAAGACTGCATGTCTTACATCCTTTTTAATCAGAGTACATCGTTCTTGATCTTCCTATCTTATTATTCTCGCTTGGTCCTTGTACATAATGTACACTAGCGTACCCAGCAACGCTCCGCAATTTCTAAATATGTGTGGGAACTGGATACACATCCTAACTCCTTCTTCCGTCCCTCTCTCTCTGCCCATGTCCTCCACCCCCTCTCTTCGTCCATTTACTCCACACTTCTCTGTCCTCTTACCCCTCTCTTTGACCTTGACCTTATTTATTGTCATTGCAAAAGAAACCTTGAATGGGAACTGAAGTCGCTTAGAACGAATTGGTAAATCGTTGTGATAATTGGTATACGGGGTATAAGAGAAAACTCTCCAGCTGCTATATTTGTATAGATAGTAGGTTCAATGGCAGTATTTCGCATAGTTTTAACCTGAAAATGGCTAGGTTTACAAAGTTTCTTGCAATTCGCATTATTTAGTAGTATTCTAATCATAAGCCAATAAAACATAAACAAAATTTTCTTGTTTTTCTGCAAAACCAACGGCAAAGAAACAGCACATTGTTGTACATACAGTTTTTGTTTGAAATTATAATACATGAAGAGAATGGATATTATACGTGAGAAAATAATTTCTCCAATGGTGTACATGCCCTGCCGTAGTAGTTGTAACTGACTGCGAGAAGGAAAACAAATCCGCCCGTTTTCACGGCACAGCAAAGCATTTACTTTCTAGCAGTCGATTTTAACAGAAAATCTATACGCTACCTTTTAAAAGAACATGTAGCCTATGTCCCTCTGGAAGTTTATTAGTGCACCTTGTAAAAATCTGAAGTAAATCGATCTACTCTTTTCGAGATTTTAGCTAACAGCTTTTCGTCCCTCTGTATTAAATGTATAACCATTAAAAACATATATTGTATAATCTCTGTCCGTCCGAATGTTCATTAAAGAGTGTTGTATAAAAATTTCGAATAAATCGGTCAAGAGTTTTTCGAGATTCTTGATAACAGCGTTTCCCCTTTCCGTATGGAATATATAGTTATATATTACATATATTAAAAAGTGTGTAGCCTATGTCAGTCTGAATGTTCATTAAGAGCATCGTATAATAATTTGAAGTAAATTAATCAAATAGTTTTCGATATTTTTCGGTAACGTGTCCCCTTTCTGTATATAATATATAGTTATATATTATATACATTGAAACAGATAGACTGTGGCCATCTGATTGTAACTTGAACTTTTCAAGAATTCTGATAACAATATTTCCCCTTTATATAGTGTATGTATTTATAAACAAAATGTACTTAAAAATTTGAAGTCTATATCCGTCCGAACGTCTGTTAGTGCATCGCGCAAAAAAATTCAGGTAAATCGATCAAGATTTTTTCGAATATTTTATTGATAATCTATCCCCTCTACATAACATATACACTGACGGAAAAAAATCGCAGCACCAAAAAGTAATTAATGTAGAGTAATGAAATTTCGGGAATACATTTGTCTAGGCAACATATTTAAGTGCTTAAGACTGCAAGATCGCAGGTTAATGTTAGTTCGAGATAAGCCACTTAAAATGTGATATGCAGGTACATTAATGATCGGTGTAACCGCCAGAATGCTGAATGCAGGCTTGTGTTGTATAGGTGCCGGCTGTCAGTTTGTGGAAAGGAGTCGCATCCCTGCTGCACTTGGTCGGTCAATACAGGAACGGTTATTGCCGGTTATGGATGACGCTGGAGTTGTCGTCTGATGATGTCCCATATGTGCTCGATTGGACACAGATCTGGTGATCGAGCAGGGCAAGGCAACATGTCGACATCCTGTAGAGCATGTTGGTCTACAACAGCGGCATGTGGGCGAGAGTTATCCCGTTGGAAAACACCTCCTTGAATGCTGTTCATTAATGGCAGCACAACAGTTTGAATCACCAGATTGACGTACAAATTTGCACTCAGCGTACGTGGAATAATCATTAGACTGTTCCTACTGTCATTCGAAATCACACCCCAGACCATAACTCTAGGTGCCCGTGCAACGTGTCTAGCACGCAGACAGGTTGAGTGAAAGCCCTCAACTGGCCTCCATCTAGCCAACGCAAGGCCATTACTGGCACCGAGGCAGAACCAGCTTTCATCAAAAAACACAACAGAACTCCACCCCACCATCCACTGAGCTCTCGCTTGACACCACTGAAGTCGCAAATGTCGATGGTTTGGCGTCAGTGGAATGCACGCTACAGGACGGCTTGCTCGAAGCTCTCTTTGGAGTAACCGATTTGCAGCAGTTCGTTATGTCACTGTGGTGTCAGCTGCTGCTCAAACTGCTACTTCACATGTAGTACGATGGGCCGGCCAGAGTGGCCGAGCGGTTCTAGGCGCTTCAGTCTGGAACCACGCGACCGCTACGGTCGCAGGTTCGAATCCTGCCTCGGGCATGGATGTGTGTGATGTCCTTAGGTTAGTTAGGTTTAAGTAGTTCAAAGTTCTAGGGGACTGATGACCTCAGATGTTAAGTCCCATAGTGCTCAGAGCCATTTGAACCATTTTGTAGTACGATGCGCCAGAGCCGTACACCGAACACCATGGTGTTCCCTCACGATAGCGCCCCGTGATCGACCGGTGCCTGTTCTTCCTGTAGTCAACAAGGTGTTGAATATGGCGTCTATGTCGCCTTAAAGGCGCTACTGACTATCATCAACTCGCCGCATCTAATCTCAAAGATAACTAACGCTCCCGACCGTTACAGCGTATATTTAAAGCAAACCTGATTTGCATGCTCATGGTGGCCTACTAGCGCCACACTTATGCGAGTAGTGCTAAGGTTGAACGGATGTAGAAACACGTTTACCAGCTTTGTATTACGTCGCAGAACTCATGTTTGGTGTTGAGATTTTTTTATGTCAGTGAAGCAGTATAGATTACCCAATTTTTCCTATAGTTAACTCCTATTTTTCTCGAAATATCTTTCAGCCATTTTCACTGCCGAACGCTCTTTCCCAATCGACAAATCCCATGAATTTGTCTTGATTTTTCTTCAGCCTTGCTTGCATTATCAGGCACAACGTCAGGACTGCTTCTCTGGTGCAATGACATTTCCTAAAACCAAACTCATCGTTGTCTAACAGATCCTTAGTTTTCTTTTCCATTCTTCTTTGTATTATTCCTGTCAGCATCTTGGATGCATGAGCAATAGTTCTCGCAATTAGCAGCTCTTGCTATCTTCAGAGTTGTGTGGATAATGTTTACCTGAAAGTCTGACGGTATGTCGTCAATGTCGTAGATTCTACATCCCATCGTGGCCGAGCGATTCTAGGCATTTCAGCCCGGAACCGCGCTGCTGTTACGGTCGCGGGTTCGAATCCTGCCTCGGGCATGGATGTGTGTGTTAGTTAGGTATAAGTAGTTCTAAGTCTAGGGGACTGATGACCTCAGATGTTAACTCCCATAGTGCTTAGAACCATTTGAATCTACACTCCAACATTAGCAGCTATTTCGTTGTCATTTCCCCCAATGATTTTAGAAATTCTGATGGAATGTTGCTTGTCTCTTCTTCCTTATTTGCTCTCGAGTCTTCCTAGCTCTTTTAAATTCTGACTCTAATACGGGATATCCTATCTATTCCATATTGACTCCAGTTTCTTCTTCTATCACGTTGTTAGACAATTCTTCCCTCTCATAGAGACCTTTAATATAGTCTTTCTACTTGTGCCCTTTCTTTCCTGTGTTTAACAGTGCAATTGCCATTACACTCTTAATGTTCCCACCCTTGGTTGTAATTTCACCGAAGGTTGTTCTGACTTTTCTGTGTGCTAAGTCAGTCTTTCCGACGATCAGTTCTTTTTCTATTTCTTCACATTTTTCCTGCAGTCATTTCGTCTTTGTTTCCCTGCACTTCCTATTTATTTCATTCCTATGTGATTTATGTTGCTATATTCCTGTCTTTCCCTGAATATTTTTGTACTTCTTTCCTTCTTTCTTTGATCAGTTGAATTATTTCTTCTGTTACCTAAGGTTTCTTCGTTGATTGTTCTTATTAGAGATGCCCACTTCTCTTCAACTGAACTGCCTATTGTGTTATTCCTTGTCGTAGAATCAACATTTTGGTGAAATTCTTCCTCAGTACTTCAGTATCCAACCTCCTTCCACACTGATTCTTCCTTACGATTCTCTTACACTTCAATCTACTTTTCATCCTTAGTAAATTGTGATACGGGTCTATATTTGCGCCTGTCGACGCCTTACAATCCACTATTTGGTATCCCTATCTGACCATGATGTAATCCAGTTGGAATGTTCCCATGTCTTGGGGACTTTTCCACTTATACCTCCTCCTCTTATGATGCTTGAACAGAGTATTTGCTATTACTAATTAAAACTTACTGCAGAAATACATTATTCTATCTCCTCTTTCATCCCTACCACCAAATCCATATTCTTCCGTAACTCTTTCTTCTGTTCCTTTCCTTACGACTGCGCTCCAATCCCCAGGATTATTAAATTATGGATTATCTGTTTAGTATCATCATATATCTCTCTACTTCTTCATCACCTGCTGGTGACGTCGGCATGTTTGCCTGAATTATTGTTGTCCGCGTTGGTTTGCTATCACTGAACCGTCCACAGTAACTTACTCTCTTTCCTTCCTTTCTATTCACGACGGATACTACTCCCGTTATGTCATTTTCTGCAGCTGTTCATATCACCCTGTATTTGTCGGTTCAGATATCCAGGTCTTCCTTTCATTTCACTTCACTAACTTCCACTATATCTTGATTGAGCCTAAGTATTTCCATTTTCAGATTTTCTAGCTTCCCTACTACAATAAAACTTCCGACATTCTACGATCCGACTCGTAGAATGTTATCGTTGTGTTCGTTATTGCATCATTTACTCATAATCACCTACCTCTTGGCAGTACCCCGTCGGAGTTCCGATTGCTCGACTAACCCCGAATCTTCTGCCAGTGGAGAGGTCATCAGGATACTTTTTCAATTACAAGTCACATGTCCTGTGGATATACCTTATGTGTCTTCAATGCCGTGGTTTCGCTTTCCTTCTGCATCTTCATGCCGTTGACTATTGGTGGTTCACCCGACTTTTAGAGACAGCTTTCCACGCCAAGGACAAGACAGTGCCCTGAACATCTGGCCGCTCTTCCACCCTCTTTCACAAGGCCGTTGGCAGAACGAGGGTGACTTCTTATGCCGGAAGTCTTCAACCACCATTACTGACGATTATTATTCAAAATTTAAGCAGTGGCTACGATCTAACTCAGAAACCAGGACGTTTTGATTACTAGTCAATGATGCGACCCCCTTTTTTTGTTTTTTTGTTCTCATCACATGGTCTGGGGGACTTCACATGACACCCTGCAAGTTCATCGTTGAATACTTCACTTAGTTTTTTTTATTTCTTTTTATTTTTACAGAGAGCGGTCAGCCATCTGACTGAACATGCTGTGACTCCTTGACCATGGACACGGGTCGATCGTCGTACAGAAAAGGGTTAATCACTCGGTGCGCATGTTAGCACACCACTCCCAGAATTCGAGAATGTGCGCCGGCCATAGTTCGCATTCGCCCTAACGATGAAGGACGGTGAACCCGCCAGCCTGGATGTGGCTGTTAGGCAGTTTCCCACATGCGACTAGATAAATACCAGGCTGGTGCCCACAGCTCACCTTATTTACTTGATTCGCAAGCTTTAGAAAACGTTCGCACACTGTCACTTGGATAACACTAGATGCAAAAGGTTGGCGTACATCCCGGGAGGTAAAAGGGTAGGAAGGTAGGACGAGGAAAGAAATCAGTCGTGTCCTTTTCAACGGAAACTTCCCAGCATTTGCCTTAAGTAATTTAGTGAAACCATACAAAACTGAATAGGGACGAACAGACAGGGTTTCAACGGTTCCCCCCCCCCCCCTCCCTTCCTAATGTAAGTCCAGTGTCTTATCACAGGGCCACCTAGCTCGATGCAATAATTATAGCTCGATCCAGCTTCAGCTTCCGCCACCGAGATATTTACCTAAACATTTACGACCACTCCATCTTGTCAAATTAAAACACTCAAATACGCCAGATTATTTATTTACTTATTGATTTACTTAATAGGGCTGTGAGACTCTACGTTACATAGGTCCAGGATTTCCCACATGCAGTACTTTTTTACATCGTAGTTACCTAAGAAATAAAAATTTTAATATGATAAATAGGATTTGATTGTCTATAGTAATACTAATACTAATAATAATAATGACTATAACGTCAATAATGACAGTGGCAGATATAAAAAGAAGTTATAAGCACACAAAATAGATGTTTTCTGATATATCGAGTTCTAGGGAAAGGAAAATTTAAGAAGACTTTACTGGACAAAAATACAGGTAAATGAGGAAGATATGGTAGGAAAGGGATACACAAGGGTAACGAGTGGGTACAGGGGCAATGGTAATCATTATTTAGTAGATATTTCTCTAATGTACTGGGGGAGGTTATTCCAGAATCGCGTTCGTGCTACTGAGAAGATCTTCGAGAAAGTTGCTGAACGATGGAGTAGGACAGAAAGGACTTTGCCCTGATGGGAACGGGTGTTTCTGCCATGCTGTTCAGACAAGAGCGTTAAGGTCGAGGAGAGGTATGGAGAACAGTATACGTTGATAAGACAGTAGAGAAGGCAGAAGGTATGCAAACCTCTGCGCCTTTCTGCACGAAGCCATGATAGCTGTGCATATGATGGTGAAATATGATAAGAGAGTCGAACGTCACAGATATAGTGAACACTGACATTCATATTCAATTGCAGGCACCGTGAGCTTTCCTGAGAATGGATTTGCAGGATAATATCTCTACAATCAATAATTGGCAGTGTTTGCACAAGTTTCTTTTTCAGGCCAGGAGGGAAGAGCTTTTTATATTTTTGTAGGGCATAGGGAGACACTGGCATCTTCTTGCACATTGCAGTTACGTGCTCAATCCAATTTAGATCTTCACCTATTATTTCTCCAACACTCATTAATGAAAGACACAAGGTGATGTTTGTCACATTTAGGGTTAAAGATGGCAGATATTCCCTATAATTCGGGCTGACGAGCCTAGAACGACCAACCAGTACCACTTGGGTGCCGTGAACTTCCATCTGACGTCTTAAGCCCTCTAACTAAGGAACCAACAGAAAGCCCACAATAAACTTGAACTACTAACTGGCTGTACATGACGGTCGCACCCTTACAAAGCCTTGGTCTGATCCATCCTCTCCTATGTCAATGTCGTCTAGGTATCCACTCCACCCAAGTTCAACCACTCTCGTCCAATTTCTTGGACATCATGCACTTCACCTTGATTTGCATATCCGCTTGCCCTCTTCTATATCTTTTTTTTCCTTTGCCTTTATCACATTCCTACACGGGGTCGACATGGCCATTATCGGATTTAGCATTGTTAAAGTCGTTGACAGGGCATTAGATACTAATCTTCCTTTCTCCCTTCCTTTTTCTGAAATAATCATTGGAAGGGTTTACACCAGGAGGTAAACTGGTCAATATGGAGTTTGAATGACCTTTAGAATTTCTGGTAGACTGGGAAAATTGATAGCAAACTGGTGTAAGTGGCGAACTGAAGAATGTGGACAGGAGTATATGGTTTAGACGTATCAGCAGTTTAGAAGATATGCAGGAGTGGAAAGAGAACAGGGCCTTGGTAAACATCTGCAGTGTGACGGAAGATATGGTAATTGATGTTGTTCATGGTGACAAAGGATAGGTAACTGGGTAGAAAGACTGGGGAAAAGGCAAACATGGCGAATTGGAAATGAAACGTTCTGAAGTTTGAAGAACAGACCAGAATTTTATAAGGGTTCATAGGTTTTGTCGACATAAAGTACAGAAAAATATATATATATATTTTCGGTCATGAAGTTGATGGGACAGGCATTGGGCCAGTTGGTCGCTGGAAGAGAAATTGGGATGAGAGCCACATTATTGGTTAAGACGGGTCACGTGGGCTTCAGAATCGTAATGGAATTTCTAGGCATGTGGTAATTCCTTGCAAACGTCTTGACCGTTAAATATCTTATTTATGACGCATTAGGTGCAGGTTGACTTATTTAGGAATATATGGGGAGATAATGGAGTCGCCGGTCTTCCTGACGTATTGACTTACATTTGGTATAGTAGAGCAGACTTCTTCTGACGGTGATATAATGATTTTCGCATTATTATGTTGGCACTGTTTCATCATGTTCTACACATGTTATGTCGTCCTCTTCGAAGGGTCTTCCCAGTGACATAGAACAAAGTAAATTATATATTCCACCAAAAACGCCTGGCGTTATAATTCTGTAGCTATAAACATCAAAAATTACTTGTGTGCTTCAGAATTTTCAGCACAGTGTCGGCTATAACCATAAAACTGCACCTTGATATATTCATCGTTTTAAATATATGTAGGATGGAGTGTCTTAATTGCCTCACCCAGTACTGTTGATGTTATCTGTAATATACAGGTGGTATTAGAGTCCCTATTTTTATTTCAATTTTTCATCTTTACCAGTGGTACAGTTTCAGCCTTGTTTAGTTCAATTACTGAGAGACTGCCAGAAACAGATGTTGAACAACATATTGTTAAGATGAATCACGTGTGCTTTAGAATGGCAATGAAATGTCTAAATCAACACATAACAGAGCTCAAAACATTTTACAACGTTCAAAGAAGGCGTACAATTAATTTAAACGTAGCATGCGCTTCAGCCTTATATATCAGTGTTATCACACAAGGAAACATCGAAATTTCTCTATCATCGTGAGCACAGCTTGTTATGAGGATTGCTTCGTTGCGTCTACAGCGAAAATATTGAGAGGCAAATGATAATACGACATGAGATGTGTGTGTGTGTGTGTGTGTGTGTGTGTGTGTGTGTGTGTGTCTGTGTGTGTGTCGCGGTGGGTGAGGGGACGCAGAGAGGGCAGGCTGATCATAATGCAACAAGAGAGTCAATGGCTACAGCTTCTGTTGGCAAACAACTTCTCCTGTCTGTGAGAACTCCTAAGTCTGCTTATCAATGGCTATTGTCTTTGTAACATAATAAATGAATAGAATTTAGGAAATATAGTTAGTGCAGTGAGAAACCTTCGCTACTATCTGGTCCACCTATCTTGACTTTGGTATTATATGATTATCCTAAATCATTCCCTACAAATGCCAGAAGAATACTTGACAATATGCTACGAATATTATCTTCATCTTTCCCTGTCCCTTAGCAGTAATTCTCAGTGAATTTGTTATACAATTTCATTAATTTTATTGAATTCGTCATTATATCTTCATATGCGGTGGTATAATTTAAAACGTGAAAAGATGTCTGAGATACCGAAAACAAGGACAGTTTCTTAAGACCATCATGCAATATGTAAGGTATGACCACTGCGCCAAAATGACTGTCGATTTTTTGTGAATGCGTAGAAAGTGCTCTTTCTCTGCACTGGCTCTATCAGTTACGCATACTTTTGTATTTTATAACTTCTTATCTAGTGTGTATAGGCTTTGAGCGTATCTACATTTCCCCAGGAGTCCAATTCCACGACAGCTCACTGGTTATGTACGATCTCTTGCTATTGTTCGGTCCCAATATATTCGTCGATGTTCATATATACATATACGTCTACATCTACATGGTTACTCCGCAATTCACAATTAAATGCCTGGCAGAGGGTTCATCGAACCACCTTTATACTCCTTCATTACCGTTCCACTTTCGAACAGTGCGTAGGAAAAACGAACACTTAGATTTTTCCGTGCGTGCTCTGATTTCTCTTATTTTATTATGATGATCATTTCTCTCACACTCAGAGGAGAAAGTCGGTGATTAAAATTTCATGAGAAGGTCGTGCCGCAGCGAAAAACGCCTTTCATTTAAACAGCCACCACAAATCGTGTATCATATCCGTGGCACTCTCTCCCCTATTTCACGGTAATACAAAATGAACTACCCTTCTATGAATTTTTTCTGTGTCTACCGTCAATTATATATGATGCGGATTCCGCGTTTCACAGCAATACTCGAGAAGAGGGTGGACAAGTGTAGTGTCTCTTTAGTCGACCTGTTACATTTTCTTAGTGTTCTGCCAATAAATCGCAGTCTTTGGTTCTCTTCCCCCACAGCATTATGTATGTGATCGTTCCAATTCACATTATTCGTAACTGTAATCCATACGTATTTCGATGAGTCTACAGCGTTTAGATTTGTGTGATTTATCGTGTAACTGAAAATAAGTGGATTCTTTTTAGTCCTAATATGGATGACTTCATACTTTTCATGATTTAGAGCCAGTTGCCACTTTTTGCACCATACAGATATCGTGTCTAAATCATTTTGCAATTTGTTCTGATCATCTGATGATATTACATGACGGTGAACGACAGCATCTAAGAGGACTGCTCAGATTGTCTTCTAAATCATTTATGTAGATGAGGATTAACAGATGGCCTGTAACAGATCCTTGGGGAACGTTAGATATTTCTTCTCTTTTACTCGATGACTTTCCGTCAGTTATTACTATGACCTTTCTAACAGGGAATCACGAATCCACTCACACAACTGAGACGATAGTCCATAGGCACGCAATTTGATTAGAAGTCACTTTTGAGGAACGGTGTCAAAAGCCTTCTGAAAATCCAAAAGTATGGAATCTCTTTGACATCCCTTCTCGATAGCACTTATTACTTCTTGAGAATAAAGAGCTAGCTGTGTTTCACATGAACGATATTTTCTGAATCCGTGTTGGCTATTCGTCAATAAATCGTTTCCCTCGATGTGACCGAGCGAGGTGAAGCAGTGGTTAGCACCCTGGACTCGCATTCGGATGGACGACAGTTCAATCCCGCGTCCGGCCATCCTGATTTAGGTTTTCCGTGATTTACCTAAATCGCTGCCGGCCGATGTGGCCGTGCGGTTAAAGGCGCTTCAGTCTGGAACCGCGTGACCGCTCCGGTCGCAGGTTCGAATCCTGCCTCGGGCATGGATGTGTGTGATGTCCTTAGGTTAGTTAGGTTTAATTAGTTCTAAGTTCTAGGTGTCTGATGACCTCAGAAGTTAAGTCGCATAGTGCTCAGAGCCATTTGAACCTAAATCGCTCCAGGCAAATACCGAGATAGTTTCTTTGAAAGGGCAGGGCCAACTTACTTCCCCGTCCTTCCCTAATCCGACAAGACCGATGACCTCGCTGTTTGGTCTCTTCTCCCAAACAACCCATCCCAACTCCTCGATTTGATTTACAATGTTCTAGCACAGCATGTCCTCCAAAATCCGACTGCAAATCAATGTTAATGATATGGGTCTGTAAGACAGCGGATTTTATGCGATATTTGCTAATATTAACTGAATTTTCCGTCAGTGCTGGGCAGTACATGATAATAATTATTTTAATATTGATATTTGCTAGTTCATCACCAGAAATAAACCGATGTTTTAGTGCAAGGCTCTCTTAAATGTAGCTGACATACTTTATTCTTCTTTTTCTGCGTCTTCTTCTTCCTCTTATGGTTGTTTTTGTTAGTAACAAGTGTATTTGATTATTGTTCAGTTCGAGTCCTCACGCGGGCATGGGTGTGTGTGTTTGTCCTTAGGATGATTTAGGTTAAGTAGTGTGTAAACTTAGGGACTGATGACCTTAGCAATTAAGTCCCATAAGATTTCACACACATTTGAACATTTTTTATTATTCAGTTAATGTGTACCGTACGAAGTTTGGACTCGCAGTCGGGAGGACGGCGGCTCAAACACTCGCCTATTTATCCAGATTTATGTTTTCCGTAGTTTCCCTACATCGCTTAAGGCAAATGCCATAATGATCCCTTTAAAAAGTAATAGCAGATTTGCATTCCCACCTTCCCGTTATCCTGATCTTTTGCCTCGTCTCAAATAACTTTTCCTCGATAAGACGTAAAACCCTAATCTTCTCTCCTTTCATTTAACGTTCTGATATGTGTGGTGATGTGCTTGAAGTGCTGCAGTGACTATAAATTAAATATTGCGCCTTTTCCAACACAGGATTTGTAGGCAGTTACGGTCTAAATTTGAGCAAGAACTTTCTGGAGAGAGCACTTGGTGAAGAACGGATTCTGCAAGCTGATCGTATCAGGCGACTGTGGTTAGCTGTTACTGGGGAGCTGCCACTGTGTAATCTGGTGATGTGCCGCATAAGCGCTGCTGGGTCGCGGGCACGCGCTTGCTGCAGCAGCTGATCCGGCAAGATCTGCTGAGGCAGGCGCCAGCAGCCACTATATAAACCGCGCCCGACCTCCTTCTCGTCACCAGCTGCTCCAGTCCACACGATCATGTGGGCCGTGATCCTCTTGGGGCTCCTCGGTAAGTGGTCAGCTCTCCGGCAGCTCAGGAAATCACAGCTACCCAATCTTGCATACCTTTAAACAGCAGTACTCTTTGAAACTAAGTGCGCAAACAGTTTTCGACGACTGCCCTCAGCAAAACCCATGCTTTATAGTTCATTTTCTAAATAGTTTCCATCTTTCTTATTCTTCTAAAATGTATTCAAAAATTCTCTTTTGCTAGTCCGATGAACTGAAATACCCACTTAAGTTATTTCAAACTCCAGAGATACCCGCCACTTAGTACCAGTTCCTCTCTACTTCCGTAGTTGAGAATGGGGATGCGATTCCCGTTAGCGAGAAGATGTTTTTCTTTGTGGAAGGACAGGGATCAGTTTAACTGCTTTACGAGAACAACTGACGTGCTACTTGAGGTACAAATTGGGGTCTAGCTTCGAAATCCGACATTAATAGGTTGTAAAGCGGTGCATGTATTTTCAGTTGTGCTTTCCAATGATGCCATAACTAGAGAATGATGCAGCCATTACTGAACATCACGAGGTCCGCTGGACCTGTTCACGGAGTCAGTCAGTCAGAGTTAAGTTAAAGCGTGAAGAGGGAGGGGGGGCGGTGTGACAGATATTCAAATTCCATCATTATAGTCATGAAACTACCGCTGTTAGAAATACGGTATTTTACTGGGAAATCAGTTTCTGTTGTAGAGTGTAAATTCAGACATGAATACATTCATGACATTATTGGACATCTTTGTCTACATTACTTCCATTTGTGGTTAATAAAGATAAAAGTAAAACTGATATTTTTATATTGATATTCGAAGCAAGTGTCATTCATACCACAATTAATGACCTGTTCAACGAAATTACGATTTGCCACGCATCTAACTCCAGTACTTATAGATTCTTATTTATTGCGTTCAATAGATATCTATAATGTGAAATTTCTTTTGTTTCAGTCGGGGCAACTGCGTCCGAACAGCCAAGCCGTAAGTAGTACACATTATCAGCACGTTCCTGCACCTAAATATAGCCTTGTGATAAACGTATGAAATAGTGCATTTCTTATAACGATTCTGTTTGAAACGTTAAGTAGAACCTGTTAATTTGTGTTGATATTTTTCAGTATGGAAACCGGGATATGAATACGTGTACAACGTTACTGCCACAAGTTTGACCGCACTAAACCAGCTAGCAAACCAATGGAGTGGTGTAACCTACAATGTCACCCTGGTTGCCAGGCCGAGATCGCCGAGAGAGCTTCAGCTGCGGGTAAGTTGTGCTTCTCACTGACAACAACGTTATCGTCCAACAGACCGGAAAAGAAATAAACTTACGAGGACGATGCGTTATAATGGAACTTAATTTATTTATGGGAAAAGAAACTTTCAATCTGCTCGTCTAAAAACGAATGATACAAACTGGATGTGCTACTCCATTTGATGAGTCACGTCATCATCCTGGGAATGTGATATGCTATGGAGAGTAATGCTGGTATCAGCTCCGACGTCTGTACTGTGCCAACTACAAATATGAGACACTGATGCTGCCACAGATATGCAGTGTAAGTGTAACTCTTAACACCGGAGGTAGAAACAAATTCAGATCCTATAACTTGCAGTTACATTAAATTAGAACAGACGCGAGTATCTGAAAAATATTGTTTTGGTTGAGGCCAATAAAATCTAGTTAGTGAAAGTAACGTCTCTTCTTACCTTTTCATAAGCATGGAAATACAGCGAGTCACTGTTTGCGATGATATGTCAGGCAGTCTGTGCTTATGAAGTGTACTAACAGAGAAGGTCAGGAGATATTATTAAGTGAAGTGTTCTTACCCCATTAATTAAGTTCTCCCGAAACTGATACGTGTCTTGTCAAGTATGAGTAACGTCATTGTAACACGTTACTATTTTCATCTTTCTGAGAAAATCGTTTGATTTTACTGTAATATCAATTAAAACAAAGTTAAACGGTATGTGCTGCTATAAAAAGTTAGTAGATGGATCAATAAACACGACTATCCACCGACTACCTCGCAATTTTTAAGTAATTGCCTCGATTGTAGACATAAACGACTGATAATATCGTCTTCTCTTTTTTTTCTTGCAGATCTACAACGCAATCTACAGCAGAATACATGCAAATCTCTCTGGAGGATTTGACAATCCTATCCCAGAAGAATATTTGCATTGGAAGCCTCTGAGGCTATCGAAGGCTCCTTTCGACGTGCTCTACAAGGATGGAGAGGTAGTAAATTTCTAGAGTATCTAGATTTTGAGAGAAAAGTTTTCACGACTTTGTACTCATCTGATCGCGAAATTACATTCACAGATCGTCGATATGCTCGTCGACTGTTCGCTCACTGATGCAGAAGTTAATCAGCTGAAAGCTCTTGCCAGTATGTTCCAAGTAGACATCGATCCAGAGAAAGGGTCGATATTTAAGAAGTACGAGGTATGTTTCTTGACGTGGACTGTCCTTTTTTCCAGCAATTTTCACCTCGGAAATGTAAATTCATGCTCTCACGTTATTTACAGCAAACTGTAACTGGAGACTGTATGACTCAATACGCCAGAACTCCGATTCCGAGGTACCTCCTCCAGAGTGAACAAAAGATTGATCTACCCGAAATCATCGACGGTAAAGCCAAACTAATAGACGTCACGAAAGAGCTAAACAACTCAAGGTGCCGTGACGACCGCCTTTACTACTTCGGTCTGGACGAGAAACCCTTCAACAGTAGCTCAGCACCGTCTCTGGCTGTAAGTTATTTAAATGACTATACTGATCCATATTCTTAAGCTTAACTCCATCTAGTGACGTACGTTTTCTTCATTTACAGCATTCGTCCAACAGCAGAGCTATTGTGGCTAACATGTCACAAAACAACTACCTCCTGGGTTACGCGGAGTCAACAGAAAAGATTGTTGTCAGTCCTTTCTTCTACAACCAACAGAAGGGAATGATTGCGAGCACCGTGCGTGCGGTTCTGACTGAACACTTCCGCCTCCGCAAGGTAGTTCAAGCTCCTACCCCCGAATGCCGCACCGGAGGTCTCCTGTACAACCACGTTGACTCTTCTGAGGGCAGAGCTCATCTTACCGAGTCTGGCAGCGTAGAAGATCGTGAACAACAGTCAGACGAAGCACTAGAAAGTTCAGAAAGTGCCGCAGCTAGTTACGAGGCGCCGAGGAGATACCGGCGAGCAGTTAGTCCATACCAACAACATCTGCCAGAGCCTGGACTGAAAAAGCCACCACACCACCCGTATGAGGCTCTTTTCGTGGCTGTAGGAGGTAAATCTGTACTCTATGACCGACAAGTAAATGCCTCTCGCGTAGCTATTTCATTGGCCAGAGATATTGGCGAAGCACTCTACGATCCACTCTTGATTGCACCAAAAGAAGCCTTATCAAAATTCCCGCTATTGATAAGCCTTCTCCGAGTATTCGACGAGATCAGTCTTAAACGCATTACTGAAAAACTATACAGTGAACAGTCTCCAGAAAATCCGAGCTCGGAGTATGCATGGTAGGTAACGTCCAACTCTGTACATGTAATTATTTTTTTCTAGTACGACAACTTTCAGACCTATATTCATTATTGTGGTGTGTTTCATTGTAGGAGAGCGTACTATATGGCTCTCGCACAAGCTGGTACTGGCCCTGCTCTCCTGAATCTCATCCAGATCATCGATGAAGAAATGATCAGTGGAAGAGCCGCCGCCGAAGCTTTTGCATCCATCCCTAAAACAGCTCGTACACCTATTCCGGGATACGTCAAGCAGGTCTTCGTAAGTAACTCACTCCGATACTTCATATTTGCTTTCGTTAATGTGACGCTCATTCAGCAAATTTCACTAGCTCTTGAGTAGCTTCGTAGTTTTTAAGGGATAACAATGGCAATGACGAAAAGTGCTCAGTTAATGAGCCCATTGCAGTGCAAAGAAGCAAACTTGCAGAGAATATTAGTTATATTACACTCAGGAATTACTTAAATAGTAAGATTTTGCGTATATGTTATAGATTATTAGAAACGATAGCAGAATTTACCTGCTTCCGTCCTACTGCAGTTGCGGTCTCATTTTGTGGTACAGGCGTCAATGGCGGTGAAACAGGTCTTGACGGATACGCAAGGATTGTTTAACAAAAACACAAAGCTCCTACTCTTTTCAAACTATCTCTCTCCAGGAACAGTACTGACCTTTCTCAGTCACTGTACTAACCTTTCTGTGCATTCGTAATCATAAGAAATACAAATTTAAATGAACAGCGAATACATTATCTGAAATTTTGATTGCAGAAATTTGCCACCGGAGATGCATCTGACAAGTACCCGCTGAACATCACTGCAATACTGGCCGCCACTGAACTCATCCATTTGGCCCAAGTGAGCAATGTATCCAATTCACGCTACCCGAAAGATAACTATGAAGACTTGCTGGGTGAATATAACCCCGAATACGTGAAACAGTTGGAAGACAAGCTGAGGCGCGCTGTAGAAGACGCTTACAGCCCGAATATTCAACTGTACATCAGGGCCCTCGGCAACATTGGACATCCAGACATCGTGAAAGTCTTTAAACCTTACTTGGAAGGACGCAGACCCGTTTCTACCTTCCAGCGATTTATGATGGTCATGTCACTGGACAAACTTGCCGAAGCTTATCCAGAGATAGCGCAGAACATATTCCTGCAGCTCTTCCAGAACACTGGAGAAACGCACGAGATCAGATGTGCTTCGGCTCTGTTGTTGGTGGCGACGAACCCGCCGGCTAGCGTCCTGCAGGAACTGGCTCATTTCTCAAACCTCGACCATAACACCCAGGTGAAAGCAGCAGTCAAGAGCATAATACAGTCAGCCGTCAGCCTACTTCGGCCCGAGGACTCTGAGCTGTAAGTATTCACTTTCAAGAGATCATTATACTAAATCATATTGTGCAAACTTCTGATAGTGTCATCCTTCGATCCGTAGTGCTGTGGCTGCCAAATCTGCCCTTAATTTGTTGACAACGGAAGAATATGGACTGGACAAGTCCTTTGGAGATATCAGCAGCGCCGTTGTTGAGGACTTCGACTTGGCATACAAGCAATTATCGGCATTTATCGGCAGCGTGGACAGTTACGTACACAGTGCGGCTTCAGTGAAACTTCAGAAGTTCCACGGCCCGCTCATCAGTCACCGTTCAGAGGTAAACCAGCATTATTAAAAACACAATCATACGGATACAGTGATGTTACACTTAGTTTCCGCACTTCATTGTCCAAGAAATGAATTACTTAGTTATTATTACGTATCGTACCGTACGTTGTGTCTGCTGTACTCGTATGAAACTGGTGACAGGTATTTTGATATGAAATTCATTTACACAACACAGGTAACCTCGATGGTCAGCAGCGTTCGGCAGCTGGTAAGAGTTTTACTAAATCAGACGAGCGAATCCGAACCTTCATCGGCCAGCGACCCTGCAAGAAAGCTAAACATACAGAGAAACGTCAGCGAACCTCTCGAGGGCAACATCCTTCTCGATTTTTTTGCATCGAAATCATTTGTAGCGTACGACAACATCACCATTGAGCTGCTTAAAGAATGTTAGTAGACGCTATTTCTTTTATCATTATTCAGAAATAAAAAATTCAGATCACACAAACTATTGCTCAAAAATGATATTTTATTTCACAGTTATCCAGGACGAGCTCCAAGACCTACGCGTTGGCAACAGCTACAACAAAACAATTCTGGCGAACTCAGCATCGGCCAGCATAGGTCTTCCTTCAATACTGGGTTTGCCATGCAATATAAAATTCGACGCCCCTGCATTAGTTTCGATTCAGGTGAATGCGACGGCTGAGATTCACCCAGACATTGAGAAGCTCTTGTCGGAACCCCAACAGCGTCTCCAGTCCCTAAGTGTAAAGTCTGAAATCCAGGCCACGTAAGTGTATTTCATGATTTTAAAATATAAGTTGTAAAAAACAAGTGTGTTGTTTATTAAAAGTCTGTGAATGGTTGGGCTTTACAAGCATAGTACAATTCTAAGACAATGCGAATCCCATCACATTCGGGATTTGATATAATAGCCAAATCTCCAGAGGGAAAATGCATGCCCCATTCAC
This sequence comes from Schistocerca piceifrons, assembly GCF_021461385.2. Classification (NCBI taxonomy): domain Eukaryota; kingdom Metazoa; phylum Arthropoda; class Insecta; order Orthoptera; family Acrididae; genus Schistocerca; species Schistocerca piceifrons. The sequence goes on along the minus strand of NC_060149.1, from coordinate 440,407,966 downwards.
AACTCGTGCTTTAAGCACACTTTCATGGAAATATTAGAACTGCTTACTAATTTAGTTTCCTCTGCTCAGCTGCATTACAGTTCTCGTAAACCACGAGTGTTCTGCTTTTCAGGTACGCTTCACAACTGAACTCCAAGATCAATATCATCTTCCCACTCGAGAAGAAAGTGTACGAGTCATCGCTCGTGCAGAATCTACAGGTTTACGTTCCGGTGAAGTTGCATATTTCCCACAATCTGCCGCAGAATCTTACGACGATTAAGGTCCAGCCACTAGACAAGAACCAAAAATACCCACTCGTCCGCGCGAGCCGCGCACCTACCACCGCTGTGTGGTCGCCGATCCCACTCATCAACGCCGGTGAAAACCGCCGCATCGTACACGTGAGGCCAGCGGTGCAGGTAAGAAAACGTTATTTTGTATTACTGGTTGCGAGTAGTAAGTCGCTTACATTCATTACATTGATTTGTTTGCTCTTACGTTTACGCAGGCTCAGCGCGTGTTTGGTAAGGACTCAACTGGAATGGCCTTCATCGTAGACTACAAGTCTGAAGCTGAATTCATTGACAGGGAGGCTGCAGCCGATCACGCAAAGAAATTCGACGTTTGGTCGAGTGTATACTTCCCATGGGCTTCGGATGAAATTTATTACTACAACCACACACTCTACTACGCACCAGAAGAATCGTCGGCCAAGGACGTTACGATACAAATTAGAGCTCGTAGGTGTTATTGGCCTTCAAGTTTTGTAAACAGTCTGGAATTAAAAGTAATACGTACATTAACCAAAGTGCTTGTGATTTCCAGTCAAGAAGGAGTACACGAAATTCTTTCCGGGCCTGGAGAGCAGGAGTGAAGAGCAGTCTTTGGAGTCAGACGATGAAGAGGAGCCACGAAGCTACAGGTCCATGCAGAGACGTCATCCAAAATTCCATCACAAGAGGGCAGCAGATTCTTCTGACGAGGACAATTATGAACAGCTTGTGAATCAAATGAAGAACAGGAAGCTTGCAAACGCCGATTTGTTTGTAAAACCGCTGGAACAGAGTCTGGAATCCTTTGAAAAGGGCATTTTAGAACGTGAGTAACAGCGCACGTTTTAATATCAACTTCACTGGAACATTAGAATACATGAAGGTCGGATTCTGACTTAACTTTCATTTCAGGTGGAACATCTTACATCCTTGAAATGAGAGTGTTGTTCGAGCAGCCTGGTGGTGGGGATTACCGTTTGTCACTGATGCATTCTCGTAACACTCTCAGAGCTGTTACATTATCAGACGCGGAATATTGGTCCAAACCAGCAAGAGGACGCATTTACCAGGTATATATAGACCATAGCAGTCCCCAGATCAAGAGCATGTTTGTAGTACGTACTCATATCCGTAAGTAATTGTGCTTTCAGGCGTCTGCTGAAGCGATTGGTTTATTCCCACTGTTGCCCGAAATGAACTTCGAAAAGGCGTACAGTTCCAACCCTAACTCAACTATATCCTTTTCGTATCTCTCAGAATATGAAGGTGCCAAGAAGTCGCATATCTTTGCAGAGGTAAGTTATTTTCTAGACGAAACAATTGTTGAAACAGATGTTAATATATGATTTATGAGAGAATAGTTTCACAGTTATGATGTGTGATTTGTTTTTTCAGTTCAAAGCAGGGCGCAGCGAAAGGTTGAAGGTACAGATCGGCAAGAGTGGCATCGCCAAGAAATGTCGTGAACAAATGCGAGAAGGAAACAACATTTTGTACGCATGCCGAAACGCCACAGAGCAGTCAGGATTGCTCGACTACTTTTCCGTCAAGGGAAGCTTCGACGACTTGTCTCTGGGATTCATTAACAGCACTTACCACGTATACTCATATGCCAGGCACCTATTGTACCCGTTCATTTCTGAAATACCGGATCTGAGAGCTGCCCACCAGGTGACGAGCGGCAGATTTGACGGGCATCTGTGGTTCTCCCCGAAATGGGATTCTTTCAACGCCTCCCTGAACGTACCAGCCTTGTCGACGAACTTCACTGACGTCAGAGGATGGCCAAAAGGCAAAGTCCATCTGTGGCTGCCGCATCCATCACGACACGTTGCTGAGAAGCTCTCCAGAGGATACCAACATCGTTACGTCGCTCGTAAGTACCTCAAAGCGCCAGCATTTTCCTTACTCAGAATGCCTCCTTATTCACCATCGCGTTTGTGTGGAACATGTGACTCACTATTGTGCTAAATTTTCCTATTGCAGCTGCATGTTCCTTGGACAAGCGCAACATGACAACATTCGACAACCTGACTATACCGCTCGAGTTGCCCGAATGCTGGACTCTGATTCTATCACTTGTACCGAAACCAGTCTATGACGAAGAATTAAGCTACGTAAACGTCAGTGTTCTCGCAATGCAGGAACAGTCAGGCGCAAGGGTAATTACCATTTGCTATAAAAATAGCTCTTTTAACTGTCATATAGCAGTATAAGTGAACTTCATTCGTCATGTTTTGTGCTCATTTTTATTCTTGGACAGTTTCTTATGTTTTCAGTCACAGAATCCATTGTTGCTAGAGAATGATAAGCAACATGATTTGAAACAGTTGCCAAGATCTGTTTTGTAATTAAATGCCACGATGTATGCGCTCTGTGTTTCAGAAATTCAAGATACAAATCGGAAAACACTATATTGAGCAAGATTCAACGAAGTACATTGTAGTAGACCGCATGAAGCATAACCTACGTTCTGATGAAACAACGCACGTGGATGTGGATGGAGCAGTGTTCGCAGTGGGTGCGCTCCTACCCAGTGGCAGCAGCTGGCTGTCCGTGCCGCTGTACGGCCTAAGTCTGCACTACGATGGAGAACGAGCCCTGTTGCTGGTCAACGAGACCTACAAGGACTCTGCCAGAGGTCTTTGCGGTACCTACGATGGCGAAACGGTGACCGACTTGACCATCCCCGAGAACTGTATCTTGAAGGACCCTCGCCATTTCGTCGCACGCTACGTCATTCCGGAGACCTGCCAAGTCGACAGTGTCAAGCGCTTGCAGTCAGAGGCGAATAACGTTCCCTGCTACCCGTACGAAATCTTTCCGGCTGACAACATCGTCGCCAGGCAATATCCCAGCCCTTACAGAGCTGCTGCACGTAGCGTGGACAGTGACGAATCATCCGCTAGCGACGAAGAATCTGCTTCTCGTGAATCGCGCAGCTACAAGTCTCCGGGCAACCTCCGTCCGGTGAAGGTTGTCAAGGCACTGGAGCACGCGGGCAAGTTGGCGTTCAGCATTCAGAAGGTTAAACAGTGCTTGCCGCCTCTAGTGGCTGACAAGGTGGAGTGGAGGAAAATCCCATACCACTTCATCAACAAAACCTCTGCTGGCCTCCACTGGTTCCAACAAGTGAAGAAGTCGCCACAGAACTTCGATTTCAGCCAGAAGTCGAAGAACGCCGAAATACGCACCGAAATCCACTTGTCATGCAGACAACCATGAAATACTGACAAAATGTAAAGAACTTCTAAGTGTGCAAAGATGTTCACATGGTTAGAAAGATGAAATAAATCTTTTCTCTCAATCTGCATATCTTTTTTTTCACTGTAGAATTAGATTTCAATAATCTCCATACCTGATCCCTGCCTAAAACACAAACTAAACACACAAATGAGAACATTAACATTTTCATAATAATGGACGGAAAGATCACGTTTCTCGTCTACTAATGCACCCCAACGCAACTGCAAAATGACTTATAACGTATTTATTCTAGACAAGTGCTGAGAAAATTTCTTTATTGTATGTGAGTGGATTTGAGTGATAGCTCTGGACTCTAAGGTGTATCAAGCTGAGCGCTAGCAATTATGCTTATGCCGTACAAACACACGTTGCAGGCCAGCTTAGAATTTCCCAATCTGACACATAGTTTTAACTTGTCAAATATAGTCAACACAGCATCTGTTCCATACCCCATAAAATAATTCATTCTCACCAAACAAGTAAATGTTTTTCGGAGTAAGCTTTCAGACTTAAATGTAGGAGACTGGTTTGAAAATTGAGTCAGCTTAACAATTTAGTAACGAAATAACCTACATCCACATCTATTTGGATACTCGGCAAATCACATTTAAGTGAACCACCTTCACAATTCTCTATTATTCCAATCTCGTATAGTGCGTGGAAAAAACCTATATCTTTCCGTGCGAGTTCTGATTTCCTTTATTTTATTATGGCGATCGTTTCTCCCAACGTAGGTCGGCGTCAGCAAAATATTTCCGCATTCGGAGGAGAAAGTTGGTGATTGAAATTTCGTGAGAACACTCCGCCGCAACGAAAAACGTCTTTGTTTTAATGATGTCCACCCCAAATCCTGTATCATTTCAGTGACACTCTCTCCCCTATTTCGTGATAATGCAAACCGTGCTGCCCTTCTTTGAACTTTTTCGATGTACTCCGTCAATCCTATCTGGTAAGGATCCCACACCGCGCAGCAGTATTCTAAAAGAGGACGGTCGAGTGTAGTGTAGACAGTCTCTTTACTCGACCTGTTACATTTTCTAAGTGTTTTGGCAATAAAACGCAGTTTTTTGTTTGCTTTTCCCACAACATCATGTATGTGATCGTTCCGACTCACGTTATTCGTAATTGTAATTCCTTGGTATTTAGTTGAATTTACTGCCTTTGTATTCGACCAATTTATCGTACAAGCCAAGTTTAACGGATTCCTTTTAGCACTCATGTGGATGACCTTACACTTTTCGTTATTGAGGGTCAATTACCAATTGTCGCATCTTTTCTAAATAGTTTTGCACTTTGTTTTGATCTTCTGAAGACTTTACTAATCGATAAACGACAGCGTCATCTGCAGACAACCTAAGACGGCTGCTCAGATTGTCTCCCAAATCGTTTATATAGATATGGAACAGCGAAGGGTATATAACACTACCTGTGTCGAATAATAAACGAATTTTGTGAAGTATAAGGCGAAGCTAAACACTCCCAAGAGTAAACGCTACGAACAAGGACGCAACACAAAATACTGTCTCGACAATGTCAGTGATTAATACCTTTTCTTCCGTCTTCGATTAGTACTACAAAAATCACAGAAACCAAATTAAATTAGTTATTTATGATTCACTAGTGACAGACTCTTACATGATTCCACACTGCTGTGAAAAACCGGTAAACCGGTAACCATAAATTAAGGGAAACTAATAACAACATTTTATTTTGTGTTCTGCTCGTTAGGTAAATCTTTACATAATATTGGCTCTCCATCTTTCTCTGTCTAATGCCATTCTCTTTGCCATTACATAACACTTTTATCTATGACATATATCTTATCCTCCCTCGTTTTCTTTTTCTTTTCGCTGTCTTTTTAATATAACTGTTAAAACGTTTTTTCTTTATTTCTAACATCTCCTGCGTTACCTGCTTTTTTTCCAAACCTTCTGAAATCTTTCTGTCCAGCTTGTCTTCTGTATTCTACTCCATATCGATATCTCAAAGGCTTCCAAACTCTTTTCATTTTCTTTCGTTAACGTCCACGTTTCTGTGCCATACAACACCACGATCATCATAAAACATTTAGCAGTCTTTTTTTCAGTTGTCTGTTCAGTTCTCCATGCTTAAAAGAAAACTTGAGTGTCATATCAAACAGGTTATAGTTGGTAAAGACTCCAAGCTTCCATACGTTGGCGAAAATATATGTTGAAGTTGGTGGTAGGCATAAAACCTCCGAAATCGTACTGAATGCCTTCTCAGAAAATTATTTTGAACAACTAGTTCAAGGGCCAGTCGACGTGTAAATGGTTGGACAACATATTTGACCTCATAGCAACAAATAATCCGGACCAAATAGGGAGCATCATGACATACAGGTATTGGTGACCACAAAGATGTTGTAGCTTAATACCGAAACATCCAAACCCACCAAAAATTAACGCAAAATACATCTGTTTAAAAAAAAAGCAGAAAGATTTGCTCGACACCTTCTTCCAATATGACTTTGTAAGTAGACAATATGTGGTTTAAACTGAGAGAATTACTATCGACAGCAGTTGAGAGATATGTACCAAAAAATTAACAAGGAATGGTGCTGATTCCCCGTGGTACACAAAACAGGTCAGAACACTATTGCAGGAGCAACGCAAAAAGCGTGCCAAATTTAAAAAAATGCACAATCTCCAAGATTGGTGAAGTTTTACGGAAGCTCGAAATTTAGCGCAAACTTCAGTGCTAGTTGCTTTTAATAGTTCCACAATGAAACTCCGTCTCGAAATCTGGCAGAAAACCCAAAGAGTTTCTGCTCATATGTAAAGTACATCAGTGGCTAGACACAATCAATATCTTCACTGCGCGAAACAGTGACAATGTTACCGATGACAGTGCTGCTAAAGCAGAGTTACTATTCACAGCCTTCCGAAATCTCTTCACGGAAGAAGACGAAGTAAATATTCCAGAATTCGAATCAAGAACAGCTACAACATAAGTAGTGACAAGTTTTCAAAGTTGTAGGATTAACAACTTGCTTTAGGAATCCAAAAAATCTTAGAATATTGCTCGAGTGTATGGTACCCGTACTATAGAGGACTAACTCTGTTGAACAGTAAGAAATCCTTCAGAGTGGCAAAAGAATTTGCATAAACTTTTTGTCTCATCGACACTTCATATGTCTTCTTATCGACCCACAGATTAAGTATTAACAAAAACACGTAAATCATTTTTTGCACTTCTGATGCTGAATTCATAGTTACCATATCTTATAAAATTTTCCCAATAACACTAACAGAAAAAGGAGATGTTACCCACTGTTATTGTTGTTGTTGCTGTGGCCTTCAGTCCTGAGACTGGTTTGATGCAGCTCTCCATGCTACTCTATCCTGTGCAAGCTTCTTCATCTCCCAATACCTACTGCAACCTACATCCTTCTGAATCTGTTTAGTGTATTCATCTCTTGGTCTCCCTCTACGATTTTTACCCTCCACGCTGCCCTCCAACACTAAATTGGTGATCCCTTGATGCCTCAGAACATGTCCTACCAACCGATCCCTTCTTCTAGTTAAGTTGTGCCACAAACTTCTCTTCTCCCCAATCCTATTCAATGCCTCATCATTAGTTATATGATCTACCCATCTAATCTTCAGCATTCTTCTGTAGCACCACATTTCGAAAGCTTCTATTCTCTTCTTGTCCAAACTAGTTATCGTCCGTGTTTCACTTCCATACATGGCTACGCTTCATACAAATACTTTCAGAAACGACTTCCTGACACTTAAATCAATACTCGATGTTAACAAATTTCTTTTCTTCAGAAACGCTTTCCTTGCCATTGCCAGTCTACATTTTATATCCTCTCTACTTCGACCATCATCAGTTATTTTGCTCCCCAAATAGCAAAACTCCTTTACTACTTTAAGTGTCTCATTTCCTAACCTAATTTCCCCAACATCACCCGACTTAATTCGACTACATTCCATTATCCTCGTTTTGCTTCTGTTGATGTTCATCTTATACCCTCCTTTCATGACACCGTCCATTCCGTTCAAATGCTCTTCCAAGTCCTTTGCAGTCTCTGACAGAATTACAATGTCATCGGCGAGCCTCAAAGTTTTTATTTCTTCTCCATGGATTTTAATACCTACTCCGAAATTTCTCTTGTTTCCTTCACTGCTTGCTCAATATGCAGATTCAATAACATCGGGGATAGGCTACAACCCTGTCTCACTCCCTTCCCAACCACTGCTTCCCTTTCGTGCCCCTCGACTCTTATAACTGCCATCTGGTTTCTGTACAAATTGTAAATAGCCTTTCGTTCCCTGTATTTTACCCCTGACACCTTCGGAATTTGAAAGAGAGTATTCCAGTCAACATTGTCAAAAGCTTTCTCTAAGTCTACAAATGCAAGAAACGTAGGCTTGCCTTTCCTTAATCTAGCTTCTAAGGGTCAGTATTGTCTCACGTGTTCCAACATTTCTACGGAATCTAAAGTGATCTTCCCCGAGGTCAGCTTCTACCAGTTTTTCCATTCGTCTGTAGAGAATACGCGTTAGTAGTCTGCATCCGTGACTTATTAAACTGATTGCTCGGTAATTTTCACATCTGTCAGCACCTGCTTTCTTTGGGATCGGAATTATTATATTCTTCGTGAAGTCTGAGGGTATTTCGCCTGTCTCATACATCTTGCTCACCAGATGGTAGAGTTTTGTCAGGACTGGCTCTCCCAAGGCCGTCAGTAGTTCTAATGGGATGTTGTCTACTCCCGGGGCCTTGTTTCGACTCAGGTCTTTCAGTGCTCTGTCAAACTCTTCACACAGTATCGTATCTCCCATTTCATCTTCATCTACATCTACATCCTCTTCCATTTCCATAATATTGTCCTCAAGTACATCGCCCTAGTATAGACCCTCTATATACTCTTTCCACCTTTCTGCTTTCCCTTCTTTGCTTAGAACTGGGTTTCCATCTGAGCTCTTGATATTCATACAAGTGGCTCTCTTTTTTCCAAAGGTCTCTTTAATTTTCCTGTAGGCAGTATCTATCTTGCCCCTAGTGAGATAACCCTCTACATCCTTACATTTGTCCTCTAGCCATCCCTGCTCAGCCATTTTGCACTTCCTGTCGATCTTGTTTTTGAGACGTTTGTATTCCTTTTTGCCTGCTTCATTTACTGCATTTTTATATTTCCTCCTTTCATCAATTAAATTCAGTATTTCTTCTGTTACCCAAGGATTTCTACTAGCCCTCGTCTTTTTACCTACTAGGTCCTCTGCTGCCTTCACTACTTCATCTCTCAAAGCTACCTATTCTTCTTCTACTGTATTTCTTTCCCCCATTCCTGTCAATTGTTCCCTTATGGTCTCTCTGAAACTCTGTACAACCTCTGGTTTAATCAGTTTATCCAGGTCCCATCTCCTTAAATTCCCACCCTTTTGCAGTTTCTTCAGTTTTAATCTACAGTTCATAACCAATAGATTGTTATCAGAGTCCACATCTGCCCCTGGAAATGTCTTACAATTTAAAACCTGGTTCCTAAATCTCTGTCTTACCATTATGTAATCTATCTGAAACCTGTCAGTATCTGTTATTATAACCTTAAAAATAGCAAATTTATGGATTGGTGGGCATTTGTTCATAACTCTGAAACTGTACGTTTCATAATATGTGAAATACACAATTATATTTGAAAGTATCATATAAATAATATTGGATAAAAATCTGCTACTGTCATTTTTAACTACAACTGAATACCTTAAAAGTATGTTAACATTCGTTTTTATTAAAATAGTTGATATTAGTGGGATGCGTGTATCTGAAGAGAAGCAGAAAGATTATTGACGTTCGGCTTAAAATCGGTAATATTTAGTCACAAATCACCACCGAACCAATATGTTCCTCTGTTTTTTCAAAACTGCGTTCACGTGGCTAAAACCAGCTTCAACCATGTTTGAAGTTGGGAATGCAAGTAAGGAAGTTTCGTCTTCTGCTCTGAGCTTGGTATATTTATTTGGAATATTGATATTGTTCCAAAATACACTGAGCTTTTTATTTTTATACAACACTTTAGCTTCTAGATCTACACATACGCTGATGAGGCAAAACATTGTGAGCACTGCCAACCACGAGGTTGTATGCTGCCTGGTGGCGTTGAGGGCACGTGACGCGGTAAGAGAAGCATATGAGCGGAGCAGAGACAAATGGGGAATCATTCTAGCAACGATAAGTAGAACAAATTCGGAAATTGCCGACTTAAGCGACTTTCACAAAAGCCAGATTGTTGTGGCCCAGTGCCTGGGATCGGGCATCTCGGGAACTGTGAAACTGGTCGGCTGTTCGCCTGCTACTGTCGTGAGAATCTATGGAAAGTGGTGAAGAATGCTAAAACCACGAGTAGGTGACAAGAAGTTGAACGTCCATCACAGATTCTAGGGATCTGAGGCTTACCCCCACTCTACAGCAGAATAGGCGGTGAACTGTGGAAAATCTGACGACAGAGTACAGTGCTGGCGCAGGCATAAGTGTTTTGTAGCACACCGTTCAGCGCACCGTCTTGAACATGGTGTTCCGCAGCAGAGGGGCCCCTACGTGTTCCCATATGGACCCAACAACATCGTCGATTATGATTACAATGGGCACAGGATAATCGAGACTGGACCGTGGATCAATCGAATCGTGGTGCCTGGTCGGATGAATCTTGTTTATTGTTAAACTAGGTCGATGGCCGTGTACACATACGCTGTCATCCAGGCGAATGGCTGCTCGAAACATACAGCACGCCACGGACGCACGTCGGCGAGAGCAGTATTGTGTTATGGAGATATTCACCTGGGCTTCCGTGGGACCTTCGGTAGTAATCGAAGGCACAGCTGTGGCTTACGTCAATATTATTAGGGACCACCTGTAACCCCCTTATGCTTCATGTCTTCCCCAACAGCGAAGGCATCTTCCAGAAGCGCAAATGTTCGTGTCACAAGGCAAGAGTAGTGCTGCAGCGGTTTGAAGGGCACGACAGTGAGCTCACATTGATGTCTTGGCCATCAAATTCGGCTTATCTGTGTTCCATGAAACCCAACTGGGTCGCTATCGGGCGCCAGCTCCGTGCCCGCAAACCAACCGCCCGTAAATTACGGGAAGTGTGTGACCTGTGCGTAGGCATCTGGTGCCACAAGCCTCTGGAAACCTATCAAGTACTTGTCCAATCCATGGCACGCAGAAACACTGCTGAATTGCGTTCCAGAGGTGAACCAACATGCTTGTAAGTAGGTGGTCATAATGGTCTGGTCCATCAGTGCATTTAAATCAGTTCATCTTCGAAGCCGGTTCACTATCATCAATATGTATTTTTACATTAAATGGAGTAACAAAACATTCGGGAACATGCAATTGTCAAAGTCTTCGAAAGGTGCTTTAAAGTCTTCTCTTAATTTATCAAGACATTTAATATAAAGCTCCAAATCACGGTCGGAAATCTTTTCATTTTCTTTCCCGCCTCTCAAGTTTGAAAAATATTCAAAATCAGATCGTGCCAGTGAAGATTTAAATAGCTCCATTTTTCCTTTAAAGGCCATTATGACTGTTCGAGCCGGAACAACTGCAACGTTTTATCTCGTCACGTAGTGATGGACCCACATTCCTAAGAAGCTCTTCGGTTGAGTCGTACAAGTCAACACGAGTCTGCAAACCACCAGCTCTTGACAACCACCTTACATTGGTGTGCAAAAGTATCATAACTCCGCAAACATTGGGAACTAGGAGGGTGAGCTTTAACTTTATTTATTGACCTGACGCACACTTCTAGAGTATCATAAAGTTTACCACTCAGTTTTTTGGTTGCAAGATGCTGCCTTTCCTAGTGGACTTGCGTTTTCGAAGGCTTCGTAGCATCATTGCTGAAAGTTTTTAAACATAATAAGCATATAGGATTAGTTTCATTAGCAAACGATGACACAAAACCTTATTTCAAATACTCCTGTGAATATTGTCTGCAATTCTTCTTAGAATTGGTAGCCGACAAACAAAAAAATTATAAAAAATAAATAAAATAACACAAAAAATAAAAAAGTTGTTATATTAACTTAAGTATGTTGTTAAATTAACTTAATTATGTCATGTATTGGAAAATTTGACTCGTTCCACATCATTATGAAATATCGTATTCATGATCCATGGAACTAGTATTAATCTAATCTAATCTAATCTAATCGACATTGTGGGTGCTGAAATCAGATTTTTAATGTGAAAAACGCACTACATCTGCAACACAACAAAACAGCAGCAGCGAGAGATACAACATACTCCCCAACGAGATATAAAGAACTGCGTGTTCTCCTTTGTGTTGCCACATTTTGCTAACAACACATATTTAGAATGGGAAGGAATTATAATTAAATTTGATCTATTCAGTACCATTGCATGGGAAAAAGATAATGAAGAAGGATCTACATTTAATGATTTTCGATTTATTACGAAGTTTTCATTGGAATGTTCTATTTTTTTCCTAGACATCCTAGACAAGATCCTCTCTGTTATTAATCTACCCTCTTTCGAGCGTCCGCAGCTCGTGGTCTCGCGGTCGCGTTCTCGCTTCCCGAGCACGGTGTCCCGGGTTCGATTCCCGGCGGGGTCAGGGATTTCCACTTGCCTCGAGATGACTGGGTGTTTGTGTTGTCCTCATCATTTCATCATCATTCATGAAAGTGGCGAGATTGGGCTGAGCAAAGGTTGGGAATTTGTATGGGCGCTGATAACCGCGCAGTTGAGCGCCCCACAAAACCAAACGTCATCATCATCATCCTCTTTCGAGCCACATGTATTAATCGATTCCCAGAGAACTGTTATCGACACCTATGGGTCGATATGACTACTCTGGGGGCCTCCGACGTAGATGCGCATTGAAAGAACACAGCAAGAAATCCCTAGATAGACTTCAATGAGTATAATTTATATACATCTATACACTCAACGAAATATACCACATTTCATGAATAATACCGGTTCACCGATCATCGGCCATAAAATACAGGGTTTTTCATAAGTACGTCATCGTCCTCTCCGTATTGTCGTTGTCGAAATACACTCCTGGAAATGGAAAAAAGAACACATTGACACCGGTGTGTCAGACCCACCATACTTGCTCCGGACACTGCGTGAGGGCTGTACAAGCAATGATCACACGCACGGCACAGCGGACACACCAGGAACCGCGGTGTTGGCCGTCGAATGGCGCTAGCTGCGCAGCATTTGTGCACCGCCGCCGTCAGTGTCAGCCAGTTTGCCGTGGCATACGGAGCTCCATCGCAGTCTTTAACACTGGTAGCATGCCGCGACAGCGTGGACGTGAACCGTATGTGCAGTTGACGGACTTTGAGCGAGGGCGTATAGTGGGCATGCGGGAGGCCGGGTGGACGTACCGCCGAATTGCTCAACACGTGGGGCGTGAGGTCTCCACAGTACATCGATGTTGTCGCCAGTGGTCGGCGGAAGGTGCACGTGCCCGTCGACCTGGGACCGGACCGCAGCGACGCACGGATGCACGCCAAGACCGTAGGATCCTACGCAGTGCCGTAGGGGACCGCACCGCCACTTCCCAGCAAATTAGGGACACTGTTGCTCCTGGGGTATCGGCGAGGACCATTCGCAACCGTCTCCATGAAGCTGGGCTACGGTCCCGCACACCGTTAGGCCGTCTTCCGCTCACGCCCCAACATCGTGCAGCCCGCCTCCAGTGGTGTCGCGACAGGCGTGAATGGAGGGACGAATGGAGACGTGTCGTCTTCAGCGATGAGAGTCGCTTCTGCCTTGGTGCCAATGATGGTCGTATGCGTGTTTGGCGCCGTGCAGGTGAGCGCCACAATCAGGACTGCATACGACCGAGGCACACAGGGCCAACACCCGGCATCATGGTGTGGGGAGCGATCTCCTACACTGGCCGTACACCACTGGTGATCGTCGAGGGGACACTGAATAGTGCACGGTACATCCAAACCGTCATCGAACCCATCGTTCTACCATTCCTAGACCGGCAAGGGAACTTGCTGTTCCAACAGGACAATGCACGTCCGCATGTATCCCGTGCCACCCAACGTGCTCTAGAAGGTGTAAGTCAACTACCCTGGCCAGCAAGATCTCCGGATCTGTCCCCCATTGAGCATGTTTGGGACTGGATGAAGCGTCGTCTCACGCGGTCTGCACGTCCAGCACGAACGCTGGTCCAACTGAGGCGCCAGGTGGAAATGGCATGGCAAGCCGTTCCACAGGACTACATCCAGCATCTCTACGATCGTCTCCATGGGAGAATAGCAGCCTGCATTGCTGCGAAAGGTGGATATACACTGTACTAGTGCCGACATTGTGCATGCTCTGTTGCCTGTGTCTATGTGCCTGTGGTTCTGTCAGTGTGATCATGTGATGTATCTGACCCCAGGAATGTGTCAATAAAGTTTCCCCTTCCTGGGACAATGAATTCACGGTGTTCTTATTTCAATTTCCAGGAGTGTAGTTGGCGCCTGCAGATAGGCGATGCAATGAACAGATTCTCAAAGAGGACTGTTCTGACATCTCTCCAAGAATTCATATCAACGACTTCGATGACGATTTGACGTTTTTCATATCACAAAGAGTGCCCATAGTGAGCACCTGTAATATGAGTTAATAACTTGGAGAAACGCTCTCTGGACTAACATGTGTCTGTTTTCTGTATGTTTTGTGGTTTCCGCCCTTTCCTCACCTGAAATCCCAGAGCTACTTACGCATAGCCCTATATTAGTAGCAGCCTGCAGGCTTGTAAGGAAAGGAAACATATTTAAGGTCTCCTTTCATCCCTAACTCCGGTTTGCTGCAGACTCCTTGAACATGCTGTCAGTTCGAACATAATAAACTTTCTTGAGCTGGAGAAGCTTATGTCCAGGAATCAGTATGGTTTTAGAAAGAATCGCTAGTGCGAAACTCAGCTTGCCCTTTTGTCACATGATGTTCTGCGAACTATCGATGTAGGCCAACAGGCAGATCCCATATTTCTAGATTTTCGGATGGCGTTTGACACGGTGCCCCATCGCAGGTTATCAACGACGGTACGACCATGCGAAATAAGTTCACAGATATGTAAGTGACTCGATGACTCCTTAAGTAATAGAACCCAGTATGTTGTCCTCGACGTTGAGTGTTCACCAGAGACAAGGGTATCATCAGGAGTGCCCCAGGGAAGTGTGATAGGAGTGCTGTAGTTCTTCATATACATAAACGATTTGGTGGGCAGGGTGGGTAGCAATTTGCGGTTGTTTGCTGATGATGCCGTGGTGTACGGTAAGGTGTCGAAGTTGCGTGACTGTAGGAAGATAAAAGACGACTTAGACAAAATTTCTAGTTGGTCTCATGAATGGCAGCTAGTTCTAAATGTGGAAAAATGTAAGTTAATGAAGATGAGTAGGAAGAACAAACCTGTAATGTTCCGAAAAAGTATTACTAGTGTCCTGCTTGACACAATCAAGTCGTTTCAATATCTGGGCGTAACTTTACAAAGCGATAAGAAATGAAACGAGCATGTGATAACTGTGTAAGGGAAGTCTAAAGGTCGATTTCGGTTTATTGGAAGAATTTTGCGAAAGAGTGGTTCACCTGTAAAGGAGACCGCATATAGGACGCTGTTACGACCTGTTCTTGAGCACTGTGTTTGGGATCCGACCAACAGAGACACCGCATGGGAATCCCTAGTCTGGCTGATAAATACCTGCTGTAAGGTATAAGTGCAGGACAGCACTCCACTACATATTGCTACATGCGTGAAAGATCTCTTGCGCACACGGTTTGGTGAGGATCGCGTGCTCAGGAGGCACGTCCGTCATGCTTGTCCTGCCTATGTCGTCCATACAGGAGTCTGTCGGATGGCCGAAGGACGGTATTTTTGTAGGATTCTCCCATGCGAACGATTTCTTGAACGTGAAATATAAAACTTCGGCTTTCATTTTGCTACCTTCAACTGCGGCATCAGACTAGTCAACAAGGGACCGAATGAAAGCCTTGGACACGATTAGCGATTTTACATAGGGCCAGAATTTTCTCACGTTCTCTGCCATCTCTTTTGCGAAGATGTGACTGTGGTAGCTCTTGTATGCTTCGCGCATAAATCTTTTCACAGACGTACGATCTGTACTAACCTTTGCTTGTCGTCGTTTGTGTGTTCTCTTTGGAGCTGAGAGTGCAGCAGCCGCTGCTTCTTCAGCATCTTCCGAATTTCGTTATTAAATCATGGTGGATCTTTTCCATCCTTTGTCCACCTACTAGGCACATAGCTCTCTAGATGAAGATTTACAATCTGCTTAAACTGTGCCCATAATTCCTCTACTTTCATCTTCCTGGAACTAAGTGATGTCAAATCACTGTCTAAGTGAGATCCTAACAACTGCTTATCTGTTCTATCTAGCAGAACCACTCTCCTAACCTTCTTGACTCATTTATTGGCTTTCGTAATGATAGTTGATGTAATGACATCATGATCGCTAATACCCGTTTCTATACTGACATTTTCGGTAAGGCCCGGCGTATTTGTAGCTAAAAGGTGTAAGATATTTCCATTGCGTGTGTGCTAACAAGCTAGTTGTTCAAGACAGTTTTCATAAAATGTGTTCAAAAGCATTTCCCATGACTGTCTGTCTGTACCCCCTGAAATGAATCCATAGACATCCCAGTCTATAGTCCGTAGGTTTAAGTCGCCTCCAATTAGTATTGCATGATTTGGGTACTTGCGCGTTGCTGACAGTAGTCTTTGTTTGAATGACTCTAGAACTGTCATAGTGGAATCGGGTGGCCGGTAAAAACACCCAACATCTAACTTGTTCTCACCTACACGTGTTATACGTGACCAGATAACTTCACTGTCACACTCACTTCTACCTCAATAGAGACAATATTTCGTTGAGTTGCAGTTAACACTCCCCGTCCTATGGCCTCTAATCTGTCTTTCCGATGTACGTTAAACGACTTGATAAATATCTCAGAGCTTTTCACTTCAGGTTTCGGCCACCTCTCGATTCCAAGAATAATTTGAGGACAGTAAATTCGGGAACTTTATAACGAGTACTTCGATAGTACTAATATGCTGTACAGTGCTGTTCATAGCATTGTACTTCGACTGCAGGTATTGTTGATAAATGACAGCCGACATGTTGAGCATTTTTTATAAAGAACATCGCCTTTGCTAAAAATCGATTGTTATGACAATTATTGATTTTGTATCATATGAAGCGCCATCTGTTGTCATTTTATGTCATTTTCTTTTCTTTCAATAAAGCCCCATCTAATTTCAAGCATGTGTTTAAATTTTTACGTCTCTGTCTACATTATTTCGTGAAGTATCGAACGAAGAGCATGTGTTGGACGCGATGGAAAGACCTATACTTCCGTACTAGCCTCCAGCCAGAAATTTTCATTAACTGCTCGTGCGTGCGGTTCAGGAATGGTGCGAAATTTTTCAAGATGAAATTCAGAAGTTGCTTGCTTGCACGCCACAAATACACGTCAAACTGCATTAATACGACCACCGACTATATTCGATATCAACGTGAAATAACGACTCACAGACGGCAGGTGGCAGCACTAGCAGTGGAGGATATATGAAGAGTTTCGGGAGGACGCGGGAAACAGTGCAGTCATTGTCGTAATGCGGAAACAGAGCAGTTTATCGGATGTTAAACAGGGTCTGATCATTGTCATGCGAGACAAGGGTGGAAGCATTTCCGAAACGGCTAAGTTTGTAAATTGTTCGCGTGCAACCGTGGTTAAAGTATACCATGCATGACAAAATCGTGTTATTCAAATGAACCAACTGTGGTGCATCACGGGATATAGATGACGAGAATGAACAACGATTGTGGAGATGTGTACGGGGCCGGCCGAAGTGGCCGTGCGGTTAAAGGCGCTGCAGTCTGGAACCGCAAGACCGCTACGGTCGCAGGTTCGAATCCTGCCTTGGGCATGGATGTTTGTGATGTCCTTAGGTTAGTTAGGTTTAACTAGTTCTAAGTTCTAGGGGACTAATGACCTCAGCAGTTGAGTCCCATAGTGCTCAGAGCCATTTGAACCATTTGATGTGTACGGGAGAATAGACGTGCAATTGTTGAGCAACTGACCGCCCACATGAACCAAGGGGCTACCAACGGCGTACCCTCAACGTGCTTTCAGTGAACGTTGCTGTGCACGGGCCTCCGCAGCAAGCGTCTGCTTCACGAGCCCATGATGACAGCCGTTAGGGGCCACGAAAGCTGGAATTTGCACGCAAGTACCGGTACTGGACGTCCACTGAGTTGGCGACAGCTGGCCTTCTCAGACGAATCACGTTATCTGCTGCATGGGGGAGGTGGCCTTTGGCTCGAAAGCAAAGTGTCCAGGGCGGAGCAGGGAGCGTTACGGTCTGGGGATCGTTTCCGTGACATTCCCTGAGTGATCTCTTCATTCTGGGAGGCACTATGAATCAAGACATGTATGAATCTATCCTTGGGGACCATTCTATCATAAATGTAGTTTCTTTTTCCTCGGCCAGATGGCATCCACCAGCAGGAGAATGCAACGTGTCGCACCGCTCACAATGTATGTGCGTGGTTCGAAGAGCACTAGGGTAAGTTTACCTTACTCCTCTGTTTACCAATGTTTTCGGATTTAGACCCAATCGAGAATCTGTGGGACCATGTCGATCGAGCTGTTAGCGCCGTGAATCCTCAACCGAGAGATCTAGCGCAGCTGGCATCGGCAGTGGAGTCGGCATGGCTCTACATCCCTGCCGGTACCTTCCAGGAACTTACTCTCTTCCCGCACGTCTCACAGCGGTCCACCCTGCAAAAGGTGTTTATTCAGGTTTTCAACAGGTGGTCGCATTAATTTTACTGGACAGTGTAATAAAAGAGTGTATTCGTGCCTGTGATGGTCACTCCTCATACTGATATCGACAATGGACATCAGTTCGAATGGAATGAAATTTTGACATGTTAATGCCCGTTATGTGAACATCTCCCATCTCCACAGAGTTTGATAAATATATTGGAGTGGTACTCCGTGGTGTAGCATTTTCTATTGCTGTCAGTGTAGTTTTTATGGTGAAAGTATTTTGTGTTCAGAGCGTGATAATCCCTATTTACACATGTTACTGCTGGATTTGCGACAGTTCTACTGAAACGACACTTCCTGCCTGAGGGACATTTATTCGGTTTTCAGTAAGAAATTTACGTCATAATGGAAGACAGAGTACTTTTTGCAACACTCCTTCTGGTAAGATGACAGCTAATGCACTCTACAATTAAGCAGTGCATCAAAGGCATTCGGGAATACAATTTCAAAAATGACTTTTCACGGTGGAGGTATTTTAGTTATGGTTTTCTGTTTACAGTAACAGTCAATTAATTGCTGAATACCAGAAGCAATTAACTGATTTCTTCCTCACCAACAATACCCGTGTCTTTGCTGCTAAGTGAAAAAGAGAAAACACTCTTTTTACCAGGTTATTTATGCCAACAGTTGGTTCCTGTATTTAATTTGAATTAAAGGAAAGTGCTAAAAATATCTTCTCACGATCCATTCCTAATTATTTAACCATTTTCGCTAAGAAATCAGTTAGAACCGAACGTAGAAGAAATTACCTGACTCAATATGAACGAGATTAGTCTACTAAACAAAAATAGTAAGTTTTATATCAGCGCTCCACAGAGTGAAAATTTCATTAAGTAAGTTTACGGTTTAACGTTTCGTCGACGACGACGTCATTAGCAATTGAGGAAAATCTCTGATTTTTTTGAAGGATGTGAAAAAATCGGCTGTATCAAGCGACTCAGGGCAACCACGGAAAACCTGTCTGGATGGGATTCGAACCGCGGCTCTTCAGAAGACGAATGCAGCGTGCTAATCACTATGTCAGCTACATCTGCATCTATACGCTTCGAGACATCTTCGGTGTGTGGCGGGGGAACTTCTCATACCACTATGATTTCTCACTTGCTCTGTTTCTTTCGTGATAGGTGTTTAGGAAGAACAGCTGTCTATGAACTTTGGTATTAATTATAATTTCTCTGATTTTCTCGTCTTGGACATTTTGCGAGATGTGCATAGAAGGAAATAATATGTTTCTCGATTCTACCGGGATGTGTGATCTCCAAATTTAAACAGTAAACGTCTCCGTAATGCGCAACGCTTCTCTTGCAGCGTCTGCAACCGGAGTTTATTTAGCTTCTCTGTGACGCTCACGTGCTTACTAAACTATTTGGTGATAAAATGTGCCTCTTGGATGGTAAACGATACATGTAAGGCAAATTATAAAGTCTTGTAGGAGAATGTGTATACCTGCTAAAGATTTGCGCAAAACGGCACACTTCACAGTCTTCATTCCCCAGATAAAAACGAAGGTGCCAACTCGAGTAGGATTAATCGTAGGTTCACATGAGGTCAGTAACAGACGAACAAAAAATGTAGATAAATTTACTTTGCTTAAAGATAAGCGTAGAAGAAAAATAAATTCTATGGCTTTCTTCTGAAACCCTTTCATTTGTCGAGTTAGCTAAGTTTAGTTTTCTTACTCAGATACTTAACCGAGAGTGATGTTAAGCAAGACTGCTTTATCGGGTCATTTGCATCTGTGTAAGCAGCTGGAGCGAGAGCCACAAAGTGCTGCCGTTCTAGCTTATCGTTGCTGCAGATAGAGCAGCACGGAGGTAGTAGCAGCTCTCACGTCGAAGGACGTATAATGGCACTGTTTACATGACAGTCCACACCATTATGCTTATTTTTCTACAAACTGTAAACGATCATTCATTATACTACGCAGTATTTACGAATTTTACGTGCTTCCTTTCCAAAGGAGTACAATGCAAAATTAATTAATCAAAAATTTCTTAACGTGTACTTAGCACGATCGAAATGTAAGAACAGTGAGCAAAAGTGCCACTACTTTTCAGGATTTTTTTCGCTTTCAACAATTTCATTCGAACTAGGGAGTCTGGTGGTAGGACGCAGGACGCGTGTTCGGGAGGAAAGGTGTGCAGATTCCGGCAAGACCATACATATTTGGGTTTTCATCCTTCCCATGAATAATTGCAGGGATGACCGGGACAATTCCTTTTAAAAGCGCATGTCTGGTTTCCTACCCCACCCTTATCCAATCCGAAATGATGACGAGTAGGCGCCGAGCCCCGTCAGCCACAACAGAATGTTTCAGTTTTGCACAGAATAGGACAAAGGGATAAAAAATGTCTTTTGTGTAGTGATCTTAATACCTCTAAACAATGGCTACACATGTCGAAGCTAATTATTATTGTGAGAAAGAGAACGGTCACCCTTAATGAGACGTACTGCAGGTATTACTAAGAAAAGTTATTTAAAAAGTCAAGGAACATGTACATAATGTCAGAAATCAGTACTTCCCACAACAGACTTAAGGCTATATGGAATGTAGCGAAGCGAAAGACAGGACAACCAGCCACAGAACAACTCAACATCACTATTCAACTGAATGAAAGGGTTATAAATGAGGAGTCACAGGTAACAAATGCATTTAACTATCATTTCTTAGATATAGGGACAAACAGCTAAAAAGCAAAACCACAGCAGTATGTTGAAAATGTAACTCTCATAAAATTCAATCGTATGAGTGTATCACTAACTTCTTCTTCTGGAATTAAGAAAACTATACATCCTCTCGGAAATAAAAGCTCGTCTGGTTTATGCTGTTTGTAATAGAGTACTAAAAATTTGTTCCCATGTAATAAGCCCAGTCTCATCCGAAATATGTAATGCGCCACTAACTTACGGCATTTTTCCAGAGAGACTGAAATATGCCATTGCTAAACCCCTCTTTAAGAAAGGCGAAAAGAGAGATGTCAATAACCATCGACCTGTTTCACTGCTGACATCATTATCCATAATTTTTAAGAAGATGATGTGTTCTAGAATAGTATCTCACCGTAGCAAGAATAGTACTCTCATAAAATCACAGTCTAGGTTTCAGAAGTGTTGCCCTACTGAGAATGCCATTTACACATTCACTCACCAGATTTTACAAGCATTAAATAATCAAACAGCGCCAATTGGTATTTTCTGTGATCTCTCTAAAGCTTTTGAGTGTGTGAATCACAGTGTTCTCCTAGATAAATTGACCTTTTATGGGACTGATGGTATAGACAATCAATGGATAATGTTATACCTAACTTAGTAATACAAGCAATACAGTCCAGGGACATAATTCTGACTGGGGAGAAATCACAAATTGGGTTCCCAAAGGTTCAGTCTTAGGTCCACTACTGCCCCTCACACGCGCAAACGATCTTCCGTCCAGTATTCAAGAAGTAGAATTAGTTCCTTTTGCAGATGACGCTAGTACTGTAACCAAACCAAGCATACGTACAGAAACCACAGAAATGGTAAACTAAGTTCTTAAAAGCATCATTGACTGGTTCTCTGTGATTGGTTTCACACTCAGTTTTAAAAGGACAGAACGTATTCTGTTTTTCACATCTGGGGGTACTACACCAATAATAAGTATAACACATGGTGAGGAAATAATAAATAGGTTGGAAACTTCAGAATTCTTGGCGGTCCATACTGATGATTTTTGGAACTCCTAAAATAACTTAGTTCAGCCAAATTTGTGCTTAGAATCATTGCAAATCTTGGGGAGACACAAATCAGTAACTTGACATATTTTGAATATTTTATTCAGTAATGTCTTACGGAATAATGTTCTGGGGCAATCCGTCTTTAAGAAAGAAAATCTTCATTACGCAAAAACCTTCTGTAAGAATAATATGTGGTTCTCACCCACGATCATCTTTTAGACATCTGTTGAAGGAATTAGGCATTCTGACTACTGCTTCACAGTATATGTATTCCCTC
The DNA here is from genome assembly GCF_021461385.2 of Schistocerca piceifrons. Taxonomy (NCBI): domain Eukaryota; kingdom Metazoa; phylum Arthropoda; class Insecta; order Orthoptera; family Acrididae; genus Schistocerca; species Schistocerca piceifrons. The sequence goes on along the minus strand of NC_060149.1, from coordinate 440,385,623 downwards.
ATGCTGTATGTAGTAAATAATCCACTACAGTTCAAAAAGAACAATGAGGTACATAATTACAATACCAGAAGGAAAAATGACATTTATTACTCAACATTACAGTCGTCTTTAGCACGAAAAGTGCGCACAATGTTGCAACAAAATTTTTTGATCACTTACCCAATGATATAAAATGTCTGACTGCAAAGTAATATCTGATAACAAACTGAGAATGTTTCTCCTTTGACAACTCCTTTTATTCCGTATTACTATAATGTGTGAAAGGTGGTGGGTATGAATTTCTAACTCACTTCTGTATATCTTTTTTATTTTTGTAAAAAAGAGGATTAGAAATGTTCGGAATGTAACCATACGTACAAATTAATTCGCGATGTGAATGTACAGTGACCCGTTCCACATCGTTAAGATCTATCGTGCAAAATGATCCGTGGAACATGTGATTAACAAGATAACTATCAGTCCTTAAAATTAACAATATTACGCAATCACGCTGTAACAGAGGCGTGCCAGATAATCGGCCTGTGCTAACGACAGAAGCGAAATTTCAATGTTTCAGCACAACACGAAGCTCTAAGGTGGTATGAACAATAGTATACCACCTAGACGCAGTGGACTGTGACAAGCTGCGCAATCAGTCTTTCATCATTCGATATCTTAAGAGAGTGTTGACCAGGGCGATTGTTAGCATCGATGTGTTTAAAGACAGGTACTGGGTAACACGTGTACTGATCATCTGAATTATTTTACCTTAAAGAAAGGATTGTACAAAGTTCTAAGAGACGTTTCTTCAGTGGAGAACGTGTGGTTAATGAGAAAGTGGCAACAGTACGTCAGTGTCACTTAGGGAGAAGTGTACAGTATCGAATGTGGGCTATCTAAAGTGAACAAATGCTTCATTTGATCGAGTTGACGTTTTTAAATTTATCATTAAGAAAGCCGATATTTCTTTGGAAAAAGAATGAGGATGTACTGTAATTAATGTTCACACTCTTCGGGAGCGGTTCATCAGCCTTGGTCTGGGAGATGGCGGACACCGAATGCGGCATTTTCCTCCAGGAAAATGAGTGACCAAAATAAAAAAAGACTATCATAGGAATTCCTCTACGATACTGTTACACTTCCGACAGCAAAAATATCTCTGTATTAATCTCCAATACGCATAGTGCGTTAGTGGGTGTTGTCGTGTGAGTTAGCTTATATGGACACACAAACAATGCACTACCACTCAGAAAATGCATCCATCCATTCCCGCTCCGATCAAATACTGTACTCAGGGGAGAGTTGGCCCAATAGAGTGCCTTGTACCACACTTCAGCAGTACAAATTGTCTACAGTTAACTGAATGTTCATTGCTATAATATATTTAGTCACTTATATAACCAGTATTGCACTGCTATCTGAAAAGTTGAGAGGATTCCAACCATTCCTGCTGCGTATCCATTTTCTCTATTTGTTATTTTCTGTCTGTTATTGTGGCTGTACATCGCAAATCATATTTTCAGAACGCTGCGAGACTCTCCTAGAGACGACTTTGTGAACATTCGCTTTTTCCAATAATAAACACATCACGCACGCCACAGTAAAGACGAAACCAAACGCATTCTTACAGGTATCATCAAACACCTTTCAGTTCCAACTAAAACACAAGTCGCACTTTATTCTAAAAGCGCAGCTCCATCCAGATGTCTCTGAGCTTTCCATAGAATGTCAAATTCCCAACAAATTTCGACAAATTGATATTATCCCTTCAAGATACTGACAATTCACTAGTAATAACAGGCCTAAATGGTTAAATTTTACTTAAGTTACTAAAAATTTCGTAAAAAGTTTGTTTTCGGTAATTGATGTTCAATTTTATTCAGTGAAAATGGGTCTTAGAGTCTTTTATCACTATTAATGTCATGTGACTAGAAGTAAAGGTCCTGTAAGACGTCAACTGCTATCAGAGACGACATATCTCAATTTGGTCAGCAGAAAGGCAGAAGACCGTTCTCCGCGTGCCCTCTTAGTTCTTATCGCTGGGCTGCTGAAACGACTGCTAGAGGACAGAACGTGCTTGTCTTATTTACCCTTCTCCAACGGTGCAGCAAAATATTTGACACTACCACATTCTAGATAATAAAAAGCTAACACGTGCCGACCAAAGATTGCCTGATTGTTTAAGGAAACTAATTTCACAGTTTCACACATTTATCATTAGACGTTTCCACACTTTCGATTCACATATTTAGTTTAAAATCATGTCATACTTTGTATTTCACAGAGCTCATAACCTGAAGAAGAACTGAATGGAGGAAATAGCTACATATTTCCAGAGCCTTCTAGGAAAGTTAGCAGTTAAAGCTATCATAAATCAGTCTTTTTTTATTATAGTTTTATAAATGGCCCAATTTTTGACACCCTCTGGATGCAGAACCTTCTGTGACAAGTATAAATGAGAACAATACATGGATGCAGCCGTTGCTTGAATATTCTATTAATTTCCATTTCTGTTTATTATTATGGTGGCCTTCCTAAATGCCCAGAACTACGTGACAAATCTTTGTACATTGGACGTGAAACGTGGATGTATCCGTCGGTTAGTAGCTTAGATTTGAACACTACTCACAGTGAATGTTCAGTACTGTTTGCTTAGTGGTTTTTAGGAACACCAGGTTCTCCAACAGCTCATTACTGATGTAAAAAGCACATATTAAACACTTAATAACTCTAGGACCGTGACAGGCTGGTTTTGATATTAAAGTAAACCATGAATTATTCATTATATTCTGATAAATATAATACAAACCGTGTGGGAAGCTTAACGCCGATGCATTGTAAGCTACTGTAAGAGAATATTTCCGCACACTCTTGGAGATGCAACCAAGCTATGTGGTCCAGTCCTTAAGTTACTAGGCTGGTTGTCAAGAGCACTCGGTCCAGCCATCCTTGTTTTAGTTTTGCAGGGTTCCAGAAACACCTACTAGAAATTAATGCACATAAAATACTACAAGTAATACCTCAGTGCATTTAACTGCATTCAGTAAATGCAGTGACATGTTTCTTGATCGCCTGACAGCGATATACTGTGGACTAAAAAAAAATAAGACACCGAACAATTCTCCCAGTGATCCCTCTGCAACTGAGAAGTGAGGCAGTACTCACGGAGATCTTCGTAAATAACATCTTATACTCTGGCATTTATGTCTTCTTTCTCTTGAGATGTGCTGAACAGGGAGTTTATTAAACCACTGTCAATGGAGATGCATCTGGTGACTAGATAAGTCTAACCTACTCGCTTCCTCTAACCTTCATACAGATACTAATGAGTAACAACTTATATGCTACAGGACGTGAATGCTTAATATTAGTTACATGGCGTACACCAAATATGACACAATGTAAAAGCGAAAGGTGCTAGACAATTTCTATCAATGTTTGAGACGGATAAAGTGGGAAACAGATGCTTTATTTCCTATGACTTATTGACTGAGATACAATTAATTGACTTATATGATTGACAGATGATTACTAAAATCAATAAATTATAAATGATTGAGAATGGGAATATTTTGTGACTTCTTTAAAGCTTCTGATTATATGCGCAGTGATATTCTCACGCAGAAGTTAAAATATTATGACCTGAAAAAGACAGTACGCTCATTTTATTTCCATGAGAGAAGGCAGTGTGCTTCACTTCCAGTTAGTTAGTTAGTTAGTTAGTTAGTTACTTTCATGTTCAATGGATCATTTTGCACGATAAATCGTCATGATGTGGAACGAGTCATTTTACATTCACACTGCAAATTAATTTGTACATCTATTTGTACTCTAAACATCACCATATAATTATTTTTTTCTCGAAATGAAAACAAGATATACAGATTGAGTTAGCAATTCCTAACCACCACCTTTTACACATTACAAACATACCCATTCTTCTTCGGAATAGAAGGAGTTGTCAAGGGAAACTTTTTCAATTTATTTTCAAATTTTACCTCGTTGTCTTTAGACATTTTGTATCACTGGGTAAGTGGTCAAAAGGTTTTGTTGCAGCGCTGTGCACCCTTAATGTAATTTTATGAGAGTTACTTCTTCAACATATTGCTGTGATCTTTCTCTTGAACTGTTGGTCCCTATGCTTTCTACTATGTTTAAGAAATGACTATTAAATACATTTGCTGCCTGTGATTTGTCATTTATAACCCTTCCATTCAATTCAATAGTAATGTTATCCTTTCCTGTGGTTGGTTGTCCTCTCTCTTGCTTCGCTATATTCCATATTGCCTTAACTCTTTTGTCAGACGTACTGATTTCTGACATTATGTGCATGTTTTTTGATTTTTAATAACTTTTCTTAGTAATTTTGAGTAGTTTTTTTAGTGCGCAACTACTGCAGAGTCTCTACTTGTTCTTGTCAAAAGATGCATTTGCCTTTTCCTTTCACAAGATACTTTAGTCCCCTTAGTGATCCGCCGGCCGGTGTGGCCGAGCGATTCTAGGCGCTTCAGTCTGGAACCGCGCGACCGCTACGGTCGCAGGTTCGAATTCTGCCTCGGGCATGGATGTGTGTGATGTCCTTAGGTTAGTTAGGTTTAAGTAGTTCTAAGTTCTAGGGGACTGATGACCTCAGATGTTAAGTCCCATAGTGCTCAGAGCCATTTGAACCATTTGAACTATAGTGATCCATGGTTTTTTACATGGCTGTTTAATGTCCCTTCTGATTAGATTATGCTGAAAGTTATTTTCAAATACTGATATGAATTTTTCATGGAATAGATTAAATTTTATATTGTAATTTGGTCCTTTATAAATTTCATCCCAGGTTGTTTCTTGTAAACTACTCTTAAAAACATTTGCCCTGTAGTTATTAATGATTCTAACTGACTTCCACTGAGGTGTTTCCACACAGTAAGGCACTATGTCATTTAACCTGACTAACTGTGCATCATGATCAGAGAGAACATTTGTTACTGGGTAAACAGTTATTTTCTTGCTTTGTGTCTCATCAAAGAAAACATTATCAATGAGGGACTTACTGTCTTTATCCATCCGTGTTGGAAAATTAACCACTGAGATCAAATTGTAGGATCCAAATAAGTCGATCACATAACAATAGGCATTCGGAATCTGAAGCAGTCGCGTATGATGTGCAACAGGGTTTTACGTTGTGGAGTCTGTTGTTTCTGATCTACGTAAGCGATCTTCCACGCACTTCGTCAGAGACTGCAGATTTTGTCTGTTCTGTGAATATGCAAACGTTTGGAAAAAGTTATACGACTTCTCTTACGCAAGAAGCAGCTGATTAAATTTTTAAAAACTTCGACACAGGATTCGAAACAAATTGAAGGTCGTTAAGTTTTGACAAGGCGCAGTTCATACAATTAAATACTTCTAACAGAACTCTAAAAGCTGTAAAAATAGCCTCATCAGGAACAATAAAAGTAGTAGTTAGTGTTACGTTTTTGGGACTACAGGTGAGACACAACCGTAACTGGAAAACACGCACTGTAAAACTGCAGTACATACGATTACAGTTACAGTTAAGTTAAAACTGAAGAAACCATTTTTTGCGTATTTATTTTCACTAAGGAGGTGTAGAATCATTTTTCCGGACCTTAAACGTACGGGTATAACACATTCAGATTACAGAAATACGTTATAAATATTACATTCAGTGTCAATTCTGAAAGATACGGCAGATTTTTCTTAAAAACGTCTTTCGTCGTTACCAGAATTTACCTTTTCTCAAAAAATATTAGAAAGTACAGATATAATTCTAAAAAAAAGAATAACCTCTATGCAGACTTCAAGGTGACAGTAATCTAGCAGATAGAGCACTAGACTCCGCCTGTGGAGGTCTCTGGTTCAATCCCGAATAGGGTCGAGAAATTTTCCTCGCTCCAGTCAGTCCACGATGGGCCTAGATCAGCCTGCTACAAAATGAGTACTGGATATCTTTACCGATGGTAAAAGACGGCCAGGGCTGGTCTTGCCATCCGCCCCCTCCTAGTGCCGCTCCGAACAAAGGCTGTACTCTACCTACAGGCAGACCTGTGCCACAGACTTTACTTTTGCTTTATTGCAAGACTTGAACAGATTTAACAGCAGTACTAAAATGATTAAGATACAGGGCTGCACATTTATTTAATAATATGCCGTGTTAAGTGTGTTATGGGAAATGAGGGTGGAACATAATAATAAATTAACGAATATCCTATCAGCCAATTCGTTCTACTCCCCTGAAGATTATCTTCAAAGAAACTCTTAAAATTGGTGAATTAGTTTATGTTATTGTTGTCGTCTTTCGTAGGAAGTCTAGTTTCATCCGTATCTCTATGCTGGGCTATACTGTGCAACCACCTTCCCCTCTGCATAATTACTGCAACCTCCATCAATTTGAAGCCGCTTACTGCTCTACACCCTTGGTTTCCTATAATTTTTATTTCCCCTCCCCCCCCCCCCCCCCCGCTCTCTACACGCTTCCCCCTGTCACCAAACTTACGATTGCTTGATACCTCATGGTGTATCGTACCAACAGATCACTTCTTTTATTCAGATCGTGCCATAAATTTCCTTCCTTTCCAACTCGATTCTGTATCTCTACATTAATTATCCGATCAACAAATCTGTCTTCAACATTCTTCTCTGGCACCACATTTCTAAAGCTTCTATTCTCTTCTCGAGACGCCATGACCGGTCTCATTTGGACTCTTCTGTTGGGAGAGTTAATTTGGAGTTGGAACGGCTGCTTGGGTCAGGTGCGGGGTCTTATATTGGTGCGGTTCCTGTTGATTCTCTCAGTAGGTGGGGCTATACCAGGCACGGCCTACATCTCAGCAGGAATGGGAAGGGTAAACTGGTTGGGGTAATAGCAGGAAATTTAAGGGGGGAGGTACTGCCATGAATGGTAAAATACCAGTGATTACATGTGTTCGAGCAGCACCTTTTTTAGGATAGGTAAGACAGAAAGATGTCAAGTTCCACGAGAGGTCAGGATTGAAACAAATCTTCAGTTTAGGAAAGAAATTAAACAGCACAATTCTAGCACATTGGATCACCAATCACAGCTGTCAATTTTAAATTATCACCAATCACCAGAAATTTTATCTCCACCAAGTTGTATCTCAGTCATAGGTAACTGCATAGATGAATTAAAGTCACCCAACCCAGTTGACATAATCTACCTCTCTGAAAACCATGTGACCACTGGTATAGGAACTAGGCCTAAGCACAATGAGAAACTCAGACAGGAGAGTACTGCAAATGTTAGGATAAGGAAAGGTTCTCATAAAAGTATAATTAAAAATAATGTAAGTATATTTCATCAAAATATTGGGAGTTTAAAGAATAAAATAGATGAGCTTCTGGTTTGTTTAGAAGATTTAGAAGCTGAGGATGAAATAGATATACTATGCCTGTCTGAGCATCACATTGTTAATGATATGGATAAGGTAAATGTAAGTGGATATAAGCTCTCTGCACATGTAATTAGAGAAAATATGGAGAAAGGAGGAGTTGCCATATATGTCAAAAGTTATCATTGTGCAAAAGGTATAGAAACAAAAAAGTTTTGTGTAGAGAAACATATAGAAGCATGTGCCTGTGAGCTTAAATTAAATAAAGGCACATTCATAATTGTAACTGTATATAGGTCCCTATCAGGAAATTTTCATCTATTTCTGAAAAATTGGGACTCCTTGTTGTGCTATCTGTCAGACAGGGGAAAGCAAATTATTATTTGTTGGGACTTCAATGTAGATTCTCTGAAAGAGGGTAATAGGAATAATGACCTTGAAGTATTACTTGGTTCTTTCAATTTGATACCTGTTATTGATTTTCCTACTCGGGTGGTAAAGGATAGCAGCTCACTGATACATAACTTCTTTATAGACCAAGATAAGTTTAACCAGATAAATGTTCAGCCTGTTGAGAATGGTCTTTCTGATCATGGTGCACAGCTAGTTACAATATATGACATAGCTCCATTCAGCAGTGAAAAACAGTCCTCCAAAGTAGAACGTTCAGTCAACGATTTAACAATTGCAAATTTCAGGGAAAGCCTACAGCAGTTAGACTGGGATGAGGTGTACCGTGAACCTGATGCCAATTTAAAATATAATTTACTTCATGACACTTTTGTAAATGCATTTGAAAACTGCTTCCCCAAGAAAATAGTTGAATATACTCGTAAGAAACCATGTAACAAACCATGACTTCCTAAGGGTATAAAAATATCTTGTAACCGGAAAAGGGAAATGTATCTGACAGCAAGAAAGGGTAGAGACCCAGAAGCTATCAAACATTATAAAAACTACTGTGCTATATTAAGAAAGGTTATTAAAAAATCCAGAAGTATGTGTATCATGTATGAAATCAGCAACTCTGATAATGAAATTAAAACAATTTGGAATGTTATTAAAAGAGAAACAGGTCAACCAAGAGCACAGGAAGACAGCATTACCACCAGATTGAATGAAAACTTTCCGAACAAAAAGTCAGAAGTTGAAAATATTTTTAATAATCATTTTCTAAATGTTGTGGATATAGTAGGATCCAGGTGTTCATTATAAGATGCTAGGCTGCTAATGGAAGAGGCAATACCTATACAATTTGATGCAATTGAAATCTCACCCACTTCTCTCTCTGAAATTAGGAAAATAATAAACATGCTTAAAAGCAAAAACTCACATGGAATTGATGGCATGTCCAGCAAAATACTAAAAGCTTGTTCTCAACAGATAAGTAAGATTCTCAGACACCTGTGTAATAGCTCTCTGGAACAGGGCATTTTCCCTGATAGACTGAAATATGCTATTGTTATACCCTTGCATAAAAAAGGGATAGATCTGATGTCAACAATTACTGTCCAATCTCCCTTCTAACAGCTTTGTCCAAAATTTTTGAGAAAGTAATGTATTCAAGAGTAGCTTCACATATCTGTAAAAATGAAGTACTAACAAAATGTCAGTTTGGTTTCCAGAAAGGTTTTTCGACAGAAAATGCAATATATGCTTTCACCAATCAAATTTTGAATGATCTGAATAACCGAACACCACCCATTGGGATTTTTTGTGATCTCTCAAAGGCTTTTGATTGCGTAAATCATGAAATTCTGCTAGACAAGCTCAAGTATTGTGGCATGAGTGGGACAGTGCTCAAATAGTTTAATTCGTACCTATCTGGAAGAGTGCAGAAAGTTGAAATAAGCAGTTCTCATAATATGAAAAGATCAGCACATTCCTCAAACTGGGGAACTATCAAGAATGGGGTTCCACAAGGGTCAGTCTTGGGTCCTTTGTTGTTCTTAATATATATTAATGACTTGCCATTCTATATTCATGAAGAGGCAAAGTTAGTTCTCTTTGCTGATGATACAAGTATAGTAATCACACCTGACAAACAAGAATTAACTGATGAAATTGTCAATAATGTCTTTCAGAAAATTACTAAGTGGTTCCTTGTAAATGGACTCTCACTGAATTTTGATAAGACACAGTACATACAGTTTCGTACAGTAAATGGTATAACGCCACTAAATTAATATAGACCTTAATCAGAAGCATATAGCTAAGGTAGAATATTTAAAATTTTCAGGTGTGTCCATTGATGAGAGATTAAATTGGAAAAAACACATTGATGATCTGCTGAAACGTTTGAATTCAGCTACTTATGCAATAATGGTCATTGCAAATTTTGGTGATAAACATCTTAGTAAATTAGCTTACTACGCCTATTTTCACTCATTGCTTGCATAGGGCATCATATTTTGGGGTAATTCATCACTGAGGAATAAAGTATTTATTGCACAAAAGCGTGTAATCAGAATAATAGCTGGAGTCCACCCAAGATCATCCTGCAGACATTTATTTAAGGATCTAGGGATATTCACAGTAGCTTCTCAGTATATATACTCTCTTATGAAATTTGTTATTAACAATCAAACCCAATTCAAAAGTAATAGCAGTGTGCATAACTACAATACTAGGAGAAAGGATGATCTTCACTATTCAAGATTTAATCTAACTTTGGCACAGATAGGGGTGAATTATACTGCCACTAAAGTCTTTGGTCACTTACCAAATCGTATAAGATGTCTGACAGATAACCAACAAGTATTTAAGAAGAAATTAAAGGAATTTCTGAATACAACTCCTTCTACTCCATAGAGGAATTTTTAGATATAAATTAAGAAAAAAAACAAAAAAACAAAAAATTATATAAAAAATAAAAAAATAAAAAGTTGTTATATTAACTTAATTATGTTGTTAAATTAACTTAATTATGTCATGTATTGGAAAATTTGACTCGTTCCACATCATTACGAAATATCGTATTCATGATCCATGGAACTAGTATTAATCTAATCTAATCTAATCTAACCTGTTTAAACAGTTTGTCATCCTCATTTCACTTCCAGGTAAATATCCTCTGAAAAGATTTCATAGCACTTAAATTACGTTTTATGTTAACAAATTCCTCTTTTCCAGTAACGTTCTTCCTGCTATTGCCAGTCTGTATTTTATATCCTCTTTAGTTTGGCCATCATCGGTTTTTTTGCTGTCGAAATACCAAAACTCATCTAATACTTTTAATGTCCTATTTCCTTATTTAATTCTCTCAGCTTCGCCTGATGCAGTTCCACCACGTTTCATTACCCTTGTTTTACTTTTACAGGCATTCACCTTACAACCACTTCTCAAGTTACTATTCATTCCGATCAACTGACTCTCAAAGCCCTTTACCGTCTCTGAGAAAATTACAGTGTAATCGGCAAACCTCCATGTTTGTATGTGTCACCACTAAATTTTACTTCCCTTTTCAAATTTCTCTGTAATTTCCTTTATTGTTTGCTCAGTGTACCGGTTGAATAACCACCTGCAACCATGTCCTACTTTCCTTTCGTGTCCTGCGACTCTTTATAACTGCAATTCGGTTTAACTACAAGCAGGAGACAACATTTTGCTTACTATATTATGTCCCTCCTACATTAACAATTTCAAATAGTGTATTGCAATCAAAATTGTGCAAAGTATTCTTGAGAGCTACAAACGTTCTAAACGGAGGTCAGCCTTAGTGCAGCCTATTCTCGTCGCAGGATCAATTGACTCGCATGTTCCCTCATTTCTGTGGAATCCAAATTGATCTCACCTGAGGTCAACATTTACCAGTGTTTCATTCTTCGCTAAATAAATTGTGCCAGTATTTTGCAACCGTGACTTATGGAACTAATAGTTCGTTAATATTCATACCTGTCAGCCTCTGCCTTCTGTGAAATTTTAATTGTATTCTTCTGAGAGTTAGGATATAATATAATTGATATTAGTCCTGTAGTACTATAATATTTGCAATGTTAAGTTATTACATTATATTGCGCTAGCAAAAATACACATTCTCGACTACGTTCTACATTCCAGAGCCCCTCTTCGTGAGATCTGTGGTATACATTTGATCTAATGTGATATAAAGACATACAGATATCTCTATGGTACGAAAAGTGACAACCGACCCTAAATAATGAAAAGTGTGAGGTCATCCACGTTAATACGTTCAGTTACATCATAAATCACACAAATCTAAAGGCTGTCAATTCAACTAAATACAATTACATACAACTTAAATTGGAACGATCACATAGATAATGTTGTGGGGAAGGCAAATCAAAGACTTGGTTTTATTGGCAGAGCACTTAGAAGATGCAACAGGTCTACACTATGCTTGTCCGTCCTCTGCTAGAGTACTGCTGTGCAGTATGGGATCCTTACCAGATTGGATTGACGGAGGACATCGAAAAAGTCCAAAGAAATGCAGCTCGTTTTGTATTATCGTGAAATAGGGGACAGAGCGTCACGGATATGAAACACGGCTGGGGGTGACAGTCATCGAAAGAAAGCCATTTTTAATTGCATACCTTTTCACGAAATTTCAATATCCAACGTTCTCCTCCGAATGCGAAAATATTTTTTTGACATCCACCTATATAAGGATAAACGATCTTGCAATAAAGTATGAGAAATCAGAGTTCATTCGGAAAGGTTTAAGTGTTCGTTTTCACCGCTCGCTGTTAGAGTCGAACGGTACGGAAATAGTGCGAAAGTGGTTCGATGAACCCTTTGCCAGGCACAAGCTGTGAACTGCAGTCATGTAGATGTAAATGTACCACTGTTTTCACTCTTCTTTGTTTCAAGCACATGTTTAATTTCGCGTTTTTCGCTTTATAATACAACTTACAAAACAGTTTCCTTCAGAAAAATTTAGATTTTTTGCACTCAGTAAGTTTCCTCTTAGCGTCAGCTTTTGAAACTCTCGGTGGCAATGAATAAACAGAAAATTCGCGTTTCTTCTGTGATTAGTATTAATAGCCATTTCACTATAGGTATTCACACTCCTTAGAAAACGGAGAAGAAATGTCCGTAAATGATACAGATGCAAGGTCTGCAAGAAACAAGCAATAATTTCTTGTCAGCTATATATACTATACTTTGGTTAGTTGTTGTTACATTGAATGTACTCTTGCAAAAACATGTTCTGAAGATTGTAATAATAATATGAACATCATTTAGTTTACTGGGAGGTCAGTGGATGCCTTAAGGAGCTCTTCCAGAGATATTCCGCATTTACGTTGGGTGACTGATTTCCTCCGTGGAAAACATTTTTCAAATGTACAATACGTTTGAAAATACATACAGCTTACTGTTCCTTCTGCTTCTGACTGTTTAGTGAGTAAATCTCTTTGCGCTCAATATCTACTTTGTGATCTTCATCGTAGGGAATGCAAGAGCAGAATTTAAAATCTTGTTAATATTAAAGACAGACGAAGCACTTACACCTTGTACCGTGGTGAGAAACGAAATTGACTGTGGTCTTGTTCAAAGAATCAGTTCAGCCTTTGCCTCAAGTGATTCAGGGAACCTAACTTATAATGACCGCATGGGAATTTGAACGACACGTTATGTTATTGTAGGCGTAGAAAAAAGATCTCTGACTCATTTCAAATTGCCCTTGTTTTTGCACGATCTTTAGAGTATTGATTGTTCATAAGAAGTTACAGAAAATCATGGCATGTTCCCTGTTACCCGCTGGGAATCTGTGTAATGTACCAATTACAAGTATTCCTCACTCCAATATTAAAGCAATGAGTGCCCATGAAGGCGGATGGTGGGGACAATCGCAGTAGGAACGGACAGTGTACTACGGTATGCACCAGCCAATAGCGTCAATCTGTTGCATCTCTCTGTGGTTTGCACTTTGGGTAGTGCGTTGAACATTCACCGTTGATTTTCGTGCGAGTGGACGTGTGATGGCGGCTGTTTCGTCTTGACTACCTATGATATAAAGCAAACACAAGATATGTTACGTCAACAGACGGTAGTGGCAGTGTTCAGTGTATAGTTCAAAAAAGATGGCTGGACGCAGAAACAGTGACACCTGAGGCCTTGCATGCAATCAGCACCTAATTTGTAGTTATTTACAGTAATAATTTCTATCCCTGTGAGTATAGGTCATTGAGGCAGGCTAATTAGGTGAATTTATTTCCAGTTACTGAGTTCTTTATAAAAAAAATGATGATTTATTCCTCTTACTTTTTTACTCCCTAATGTTCTGGGGATACAAGTTGACTTCACTTTTTCATTTAATGTTATATGATTCATTGGAATTTCTAACGTTGTAATTTCTAGTAATGCTCTATGCCTGAACTGAACCTGAAAGGCGATCTTTCACTTCGACACTACGGCCAGAAGTTTTTTCTTTATGTTTCCTGGTAATGGAATTGATATTTTTTCTTTCCCTTCCTATTCAGGTGCAGCTCATGAGAGATCTCTTCATCCACTTGCATCTATGCGAGATTTGCAGTTGTTAGAAGAAGATCATGTAACTTCGTGTTTACCCACTTCGCAACAGAGTTAACACAGCACCGGTGAATTAGCTGTAGGATCTCTACAAAATCCGCAACTGGGTGTCAGCATGTGTTTCTGTTTTATCCAGATCATACCTAACATTGTATTTCATATTTGTAGACAGACCTATCGGCTTATCCTCTGCCAATACTTCGTTTGTCGACTTTTTGTATCACCACTCTCCTTTTCCTCCTATAATGGGCGAAGTTCAAAATTCACATTTCGGTATCTCATTCGAATACATTGTACATATATACGATTAAATATGTATATTAATAATGAATGTGACGGGATACTGTGTTGACTTAATATCCGATTCGTGGTGTCTTCAATAGCTGATTATTATCTGGAAACTAACCATGTATCTGTGATAGTGAAGTACCGACAAACAGCCGCAAGTGACGTATATTTGCTCAATTACTAATTTCAGTCTAGAAACGAGGGCGGTTTAAAATATTCACCGCCCTGATTACAACAAATTAAAATTTCTAAACTCGATTGTGTTGACGATGGTGCTGAGTGGCGCTTTGAGCCTTTAATGTGTTGCCATGAAGACGATAAATGTCTGAAGATGCTCTCGTTTGTAGACTGAAAATAATAATTAAGCATAGAATACGCAACCTGTGGCGGTTTATCTGAACATTAATTATTAAACTTTGCTGTGTGCCACGCAATTGATGCCAGCGTTTACTATGCTATCTTAGGTGTATTTTGATGCTATTGTTATTTGATGGTTTGAGTTGAAGTAGAATGGGGGAGTATTCGTTGGTAATATATCTTCAGGTTATTTCCAGTCGAGAGTAGAATGAAAAACCAATGAATTATTTTATCGTTAGAAAGGGGTCAGGTTGTATCTGAAAAATACTCTTATGGTTGAAAAATTCATTAAATGTTCCCATTTTGGTGGACATTGCATTCACTTGTTTAGCCTTCATGTCGCGAAATAACTAATTCAGTAAATATGATTTGTTCTTGTGGCTTCTAATGTAGAATTAAAAGTGAACCTGAACCTTAATTTGTTTTTGACATTTATCTGGGCTTAATATATTGTTAATGTAAGCAAAGAAAGAAGGAAATGCTATTTAGCAATCTAATTAGTTGTCCGAGCGCAGTCATGTAAACTTTTTTTTCTTTTTTTTTTAATAACGCATTGAAAACCGCTTTCTTATCTGTAACTTATGTCATAGTAATTTAGGAACCAATAGTACGAATCTACCATTACGAAAACTTCAAGACTCTGATGTTTAAGTAATTGGTGCGTTCATCCCTTAGACTGGTTGCTAAATTCCATACTTAGTTTTAGAAGCGGTGACGCACAGTGTCATTAAGCCCACGTTATTTTTCCTCCTATTTTCGGCTTCTTACGATTACATTAAATTAGTAAGAGGTAAGGCCTGATAATTCCACTTCTTTCGTCTATAATATTATCTAACTTAATCGAAAGTTACAAAAATCCAATCGCAGCTACTCAACAATTTTGCTTCCTATTACTGGAATGTGCATTGCAATGCAGTCGAAACAGTCTAAAAGTTGTTCTGTTCCTCTGATGGACAGTTTCGATTTTCAGTTTCATTAGAAAGCTCTACAATATTGATATCTTAGCTAGAATTTTTCTTTACCACCTTGTTGCGTCATTTTCCTATAAAAAACAGTACGTGTTTCCATGACGCAGAAAACACACACACACACACACGCACACACACATTAAGAAATGACAGACAATGAGTTAACGAGAAAAAAGTCCCGTGAAGCTACTGGAACAACGACACGTGGAGATGCCCCTGAAGACAAAAAGTACCTTCATTGTACTTATGCCGTTCTCGTGATGCTAAAGGTGAACACACAGTTGCAGGCCACGTCGTTGTAGTGTGCTAGTTTAGCGAATGTGGATAGTGAGGGGCACTTAGTCAGCAGTGCCACAAAAGTCTTGTCGCACCGTAGCAATCTGAAAAATGAGTCAGCTGGCGCAGGAAAGCTGTACAGCCACACGTGTAGCTGGCGCATGCAGAAAGAAATCACTGAAGTTCAGCGCAGGCTGAGCGTGTGCAGCCTTGAACCGCTGGTTAGCACAGAGGTTCCCAAAGTGCTTGCTAAGAACATTTAATCAACTCACAGCACTAACATGCTCGAATATACATCTCGCATTCTGTTTGTAAGTCCGTTTAGTACCAATGGAGGGTAATTATACTTGTCTAATATTTCATAGTAATTGCAACTGAACAATTAGTTCTTAATTTTTTAAATAAGACTCGTTAACTAACGGGCCTAAATAGGGACCCCGTTATATCGAGTACTTCAGATCATGCAATGCCTGTCAGGCTATCAAATGCTGCGAAATTAAATATCCGAAAATTGATAAAATGAAGCAGGCATTAACCTGAAGTTTAGTTTCGGCGTCATAGCTCTTTGAGGTTCATAATCCTTCTGGACGTGGTATGAGCAGATTTTCGATCTGTGAACTACATTAGCGAGCGACTTTCGAAGTAAACTACAATTAGCAACTTAGTTTAGTTACATACTGCATTAACAATATTCATATAAACGCGCTGACGTGAAAAGTGTTATTTTTACAACAAATGAATAATTTTTTTTTTAAAGCTATAAGCTACCACATGCTGACAATTTCCAGACATGTATTTGATTAGTACCTCTATTCAGGAATTGTGGTATAGTATGGTGAAAGCCTTCGAAGGTTAGCGTGAAACAATGAGCTTTGCCACATATGAAAATGAGGCTCAAACTCTTGGGATCGATAGGGATTTGAGTCAACGGAACTAAGAGAAGCTGTCTATATATCGCGCAGCACTAACGAAAAACTTACAAGGATTGAAAAAAACTAATAGACTTTACCTGATTGTTTCTCGATAACTTCTGGTATGGATATGTTTCTTTGACATTAGTAGTGGAATCGTTACCTATTCATGAAGCATTGCACGTGATTCCAACAGAGTTTGGTAGGCATCTGAGCTTCATATTTTGCTACATCTCTGTCACTGCTTCTTATGAAACGCGTAATGCATCGGATTGTGCAAGTACTAGTGATTAGTTAACAATGTAACAAAACAAATGTAAACTCTGCATATAGGTGAATAACTAAACTTCGAAACATTTGTAACATTCACCTACACGAATATTAGGTGTTCCGCACGCAGCGAGACCGTCAGTTGACCGCAACCTCCTAGGTAGCTACTTCCGTAGCCTTCGTAGCGCTCGACTCGGAGGTACACCGGTTCGAATCCTGATGATGGATAAAATCTTTACTGCCACTTCCGGATCGTCAGTCTTTGCGACAACGTCCTATGTTAAATTCCAAACCACTGTCTCATGAACTGAGGGCATTTGGCACTGATGATGATGATCCGTCAGCCGGATGGGACTCAAGTTTTTTCCCCACAATTTATTGACTTCCAGGTCGTGCTCATTCAGCAACCTAAGTCATGGAAAGACGATCCAATAGCGTATTGGAGACGTTTTTCTTCTCAGTTATGATCATACGATCGTAAGGACGACACAACACCTAGTCCGTTAGCGTAGAAATTCTTCGATCCCGCAGGGAATCGAAGCCGGGCCCCTTAGGATAGACAACCCGGTGCGCTGACCTCACAGCTACCGAGGCGGACAAACTTTTAGCTAGGTGGCCCCGCTTGCTGCTATTAGAGAGGAGTAGACCGTTTGGCCACACCAGATTGCAGCCTCTTCCATCTCTCATCATCATTATACAACACAAACATAGCAGCACACTGTAAACGTACCCCTTACACTCATTCACATTCCGCAAATACACGTGCGACACAACTGTCACATATGCACAATGAAAGGGAACAATGTGCGCACAGAAAGAACACAATTTTCGATATGCGGCTGAACCCACCCCATGGCATTTCACGCCATCGGTGTCATAGGACAGTTGCATCCTTTTTTACTTATTTAAATCTGCTTAAGTTTTCTTTCAGAATATGGAAGTTGTTGTGAGAGTCGCTATTAAAGAACACTAAATCACTGATGAACTAAATTGACAGTTACGTGTTTTGAATAATTTATGCGAATTCAGAGTTTCTACGTCGAATTTTTCCTGACGTTAACGATAATGGAGGTTCTTGACATCCACAAACGCTTCAGCCACACTTCTGCATGCATTACGGTTTTCAGCTATACTCGTGGATGTTTGATAATGTCTTTCCGATTCTACCCAGCTCCAATTCATTTTTTACAACTATAGTTTCCGCTTCCAGTCTAGTCTTTTCCCTGATACATTTCTCTCTTTTCGTGTCTTTCCTATTCGCTCCCACCATGCGCATGGTCGCACTTACATCGTGTTCTGCGCTCGCGATTCCTTTTTGTACTTGTACTTAACTATGCCGGACGGCTGATTACCATCAGCCAGACTGGTGACACACTGAAACTTCCTGACGTATTGAAACTTGCATGACATGAATACGAACCTGGGACCTCTTCACTTCTGGGGTAAGTGCTCTATCGACTGAGCTATCCAATTACGACACAGGACCCGCCCTCAGAGCTTTACTACCTTTAATATCTCATCTCCTATCTTCCAGACTTCACAGAAGTTCTCCTATATACTTTGGAGGACTAGTTCCTCGAGCAGAAAGTATATTGCGGAGACTTGGCTTTGTCACATTCTGGTAATATTCTATTTGCAAACTTTCCCGTTTGAGACAGGTTAGAAGCTACGTTTTAAAAAAAGCTGTTTAATTTATCAAAACAATCAGAGGCAGTTTTTATTCTTCCTCTTACTACCTTTCCAGTCAATCCAGCAGTAGTCTTCATCTGTCCTAAATACAAAAACTCAACAACTGTTTCCATGCACTCGCTGCTAAATTGTGCTTTTTTTAGATGTGTTGTTTAAACATTACTTTCGTTTTATTGTAATCGACATTTGGGCCTGTGTCCGCCTGCTCATTTCCGCCCTTTTTATTGCTCATAAAACCACACATTGCATGTTGTACTACCATATAGCGAGACCTTCAGAGGTGGTGGTCCAGATTGCTGTACAAACTGGTACCTCCAATACCCAGTAGCACATCCTCTTGCATTGATGCATACCTGTATTCGTCGTGGCATACTATCCACAAGTTCATCACGGCACTGTTGGTCCAGATTATCCCACTCCTCAACGGCGATTCGGCGTAGATCCCTCAGAGAGGTTGGTGTGTCACGTCGTTCATGAACAGCCCTTTTCAATCCATCACAGGCATGTTCGATAGGTTTCCTGTCTGGAGAACATCTTGGCCACTCTAGTCGACCGACATCGTTATCCTGAAGGAAGTCATTTACAAGATGTGCACAATGGGGGCGCGAATTGTCGTCCATGAAGACGAATGCCTCGCCAATATACTGCCGATATGGTTGCACTATCGGTCGGAGGATGGCATTCAAGTATCGTACAGCCGTTACGGCGCCTTCCATGACCACCAGCGGTGTACGTCGGCCCCACATAATGCCACCTCAAAACAGCAGGAAACCTCTAGCTTGCTACACTCGCTGGACAATGTGTCTAAGGCGTTCAGCCTCACCGGATTGCCTAGAAACACGTCTCCGACGATTGCTGATTGAAGACATATGCGACACTCATCGGTGAAGAGAACGTGATGCCAATCCTGAGCGGTCCATTCGGCATGTTGTTGGGCCCATCTGTACTGCGCTGCATGGAATCGTGGTTGCAAAGATGGACCTCGCCATGGACGTCGGGAGTGAAGTTGCGCACCATGCAGCCTACTGCGCACAATTTGAGTCGTAACACGACGTTATGTGGCTGCACAAAAAGCATTATTCAATCTGGTGGCGTTGCTGTCAGGGTTCCTCTGAGCCATAATCCGTAGGTAGTGGTCATCCACTGCAGTATTAGCGCTTGGGCGTCCTGAGCGAGGAATGTCATCGACAGTTCTTTTCTCTTTGTATCTCCTACAAGTCAGAACAACATTGCTACGAAACGCCTGGACACTTCACTTGTTGAGAGCCCTTTCCGGCACAAAGTAAAAATTCGGGCGCGATCGAACCGCGGTATTGACCATCTAGGCATGGTTGAACTGCAGACAACAAGAGCCGTGCACCTCCTTCTTGGTGGAATGACTGGAACTGATCGGCTGTCGGACCCCCTCCGTCTAATAGGCGTTGCTCATGCATGGTTGTTTACATCGTTGGGCTGGTTTAGTGACATCTCTGAACAGTTAAAGGGACTGTGTCTGTGATACAATATCCACAGTGAACGACTATCCTCAGGAGTTCTGGGAACCGAGGTGATGCAAAACTTTTTTTGATGTGTGTATTTGCGTTTAGGGGTGTTAGTCAACCCAGTTGTTAGTGTTTTATTTTATAGTGTTACAACATATTGTGCGTCATACATAGATGATGTCGCTGTTATCGAATCGCCCTGTTAGTTCCAACCCAGACGTTAGATAACTCTAGACCAACAAGCGATGTAGGCGCAGGAACAAGATAACACCGAAGTGACAGAAGAAGATAAAATTTCCAGTCAGGATATGGAAATTGTTGACACAAGCGTGCAAAGATTGATGAAGGTGAACAAAGCAGCAATTATAAAATCATGAAAATTCAAATGATCCTGAGGCCGCTTCACTGAAAGCAGATATCACATCGACGGCTACAGCCATCAATGACAATCAACAGCATCACCAGCAAGCCGCAGGGAGAAATGGCGAAAATTTCTATGAACAGTATGATGTTGGCTCTCGCAACGTATTCATTGAAAATATGCAAAAAGGGAAAAACATTGCCAGATTATATCCGATGGCTATAGGTCGGCTGATAAACAAGCTCGGTCCGCAGATCACTATAGGCGTTACCCAGATTACGACATATGGCTGTAACTGCATTAAAACCGAACTAAAGACCACAGCAGCCGCTAATTATACGGTTGAAAATGCTGTTATCGCTCATGAGGACCTTGATGTATATTTTACTAACTTTCCATACCAGACAACAGGGAATAATAACAGATATAATGACATAATTGTCAGGAGAAGAAATAATGGCTGTCATTCAATGTCATTGTAGAGTTCTCCAAGTCAAATGGTATGTTAAGAAAGTGACGAAACATATACAGATTAGGGAAACGCTGTGGCCAGTGTGTCTTGTAGTCTTTAAAGCACATAAAAGGCCTCACTTCGTGTATATACGTTTGTAAGCTTTTCTGTTGAGCAGTACGTGGGACCTGGGCGCGATGCTTTAATTGCACACGGTACGGTCTCACTAGTAAACAACGTCGTAGTCTGAGACCCTGCTCTGGGCTGCACCACAATAACGAGCGTGAGCAGCAAACGCCTGCTTTATGTATACTCTACTCAGGAGGGCATCCGTCCAGTTCTAGAGAGTGTCTGAAGTATGTCCGCCAGAAGAAAATTAACCAGCGTATGGCATTAGAAGGCATAGCATACCGGCAAGCAACCTCACAAATAAACTTAGTGACGTATACAGAAGAATAAGAAGAAGCAACAAACCGAACTAAAGAATTCTTCAGCAAGTCAGCCGATTCAGCAGATACCACGTGTTTTAACACGTATACCAGTGGGTGGCATCCCATTTTGAACAGTTCAAGAGATAACGATAAAGCAAATAGCAACAGCAACGGCGCAGCACAGAATTGCTCAGGGAAGAGTATATTCGGTATTAGAAAATACGTGTACGTGGAGCTATAGTTCGAATCCCCGTCAGGTTTTTTTTAAATATATTTTAGACGTCCGTTCCCTAGTTTCCGTCGTTTATGAGCACGACATCATTTTGTCACATGACAATAGCCTATGACATGACAATGGGGTCTATTAAACTGCATGCATGTGTCTATTAACCGTGCAGTGCACAACAATAACTGGTCCTATCAAGTTCATGTAGGGCGGCTCGGCGATGAAGTACACAAACGATGAGTATGTCGATATGCTTTTGGTGCTGGGTGAACCCGATAATCAAGCTACTGCTGCTACTCGTGCGTATGCTGCACTGCACCCTCAAAGGCGCCATCCCCATAAGATTTTTTTCATTGCCTGGATCAACGCCTTCGGGAAAACGGTAATCTTCGTCCACAAATAATAGACAGAGAGCGCCCAAGAACTAGACGTACGTCACAAACAGAGGACGCGATTCTTCAAACCGTTCACCAGTAACCTTGGCGAAGTACCATTGATATTGCAAGGCAGTTCCAGATATCTGAAAGACTGGTCGTTAAAGTGTTGCACGATGAAGAACTGCATCCATACCATTAAACGTTAACTCAACACAAGCTATTAGAAGATCGCATTTGACGAGTACTGTTTTATGAACGGCTTTTTCACTAAGTGAAAGATAACGAACATTTTATAAATAACGTGATATGGACTGATGAATCTAGCTTCACTCGTGAAGGTATTTTCAGCATTCCAACAGCTATTATTGGTTGGAGCACAACCAACATGTCACCCGGGAAAGTGGGTTTCAGATACATTTTAGCGTAAACATGTGGGATGAAATCGTGGGAGGAGTGCTTTTGGGCCCTGCCAGTTTGAATGCGCCCCTGTATCGTTAGTTTCTTTGCAGTACTTGGCCTAATGCATTAGGAAACGTTCCACTTGGTGTTCGGCTATAGCTATGGTTTCAGAATGATTGTGCACCGCCACACTTTGGAATGAAATTGCGTAGGACTGGTCGTGGACGTCCAATGTTCTGGCCTCCACGTTCCCCATACCCTAATCCACTAGATTTTTATTTGTGGGGACACTTAAAGGAACAAGTTTATAGCATTCCACCCATGGATGTATGCAGATTCGGCAGTGATGGATGCGGGTGTGTTGTGTAGGGCCCAGCAAAGTATGATCTAGCGAGTGGCTATGTATTTGCAAATTCAAGGTGGTCGATTTAAACAAATTTTCGAAAGTGAACGTTACTCGTACCTGTACGTACTGCCTCTGTGAAGGTAAGCCTGGACGTCTAACGTAGAGAATGGAATTATTGTGTGTAGCATAATGTGCAATCTAGTTTGGCTCATCTATTGTGTTTTTTGTACCTCACTGGATACAGACGTTGTTCTGTATCCACTAGTATTTTCTGTTGTCTTTTTTTGAGCATTGGACTAAACAAAGTGGTCGTTGACGTCTGTAAGTAGTTCATGTTTTGTCTTAATGTTTAAATAATGTTAACACTAACAGAAAGAAATACACACTATACCGCACTGTGGAGATGTGAATTGGATACAACTTGATGCTTTAACTGAAAAAAAAAGTTTGGCGCGAACGCGGCTCGAACATACGCGAGTTTCCATCTCTCTCTCTCTCTCTCTATTCGTTTAGTCGGTTCCGACTCTTCGTGACCCCATGAACCAAATCACGCCACTTTTTCCTGTCTTTCACTTTCTCCCGTAGACCTTCCAGGTTGGAACCCATTGCTTCTGTGATGCCGTCGATCCATCTCATCCTCTGACGTCCTCTTCTTCTAGTTTCTTCAATCTTCCCCAGCATTAAGGTTTTTTCCAGCGAGGCATGCCGTCGCATTGTGTGTCCAAAGTAGGTCAGCTTTTGTTTTAACATTACACTTTCCAGGGAGAAATCTGGTTTTATTTGATCCAATATTGATCTGTTGGTTCTCTTTGCAGTCCATGGAACTCTAAGAAGTTTCATCCAACACCACAATTCGAAGGAGTCAATTCTTCGCCGTTCAGCCTTGCTAATGGTCCAGGTCTCACAGCCATACATCACAACTGGAAAGACCATAGCCCTCACAATACGGATCTTTGTTGCTATAGTATTGCCACATGTCACTGAGCCATTTTTTTCGTTCTTTTTTATTTTTTCATTTTTTAATTTTTTATTTTATTTATTTATTTATTTATTTTGTCTCCTTCCTTCCCTTCAACCCATCCTTACGCTCGCCAATTTCTGCCTTCTCGGCCTGGCTTCTATGCCGTTAAAAGAAACGTTTAATACAAAGGATGCTTCTTCTGCATCAAGAAAAGAGAATAGTGTTGTCACTGCAGTGGAAATTTCAAGGTGCGTTGCTTCTGCAGCAAAGGAAACGTTTCATTTCTGTCGATGACTCCGACCAATGGGACAGCTCACACAAGGCGCACAGTTCGTGCTACTTGTTCTTTGCTACGCTGCAGGCACAGCGTTCCCAGAACCTCGTTTTTTAACTTGCGTCTCTGTTAAACCTATTGGAGGGACTAGGTTCTGCTAGATACACTTTTGTCTTGAAAGTGAGATGAGGAATCGCATGCAGACCGCCAATTGCGACATTTTTTGTTCCCGCTGCATATGGAGAAGAATGTTTTCAATACATCACCTAAACAGCCCTCCGGTTATTCTCTTCTCCAGACATAGTGTTCCTCCTAAGGAGACACTGAAACTTGTGCCATACGGACAACGAGTCAAGATCGTAGATAAACATGTTGAACCCCATATCGACGACAAACTTCGGTGGAAGACACGTATTCAGAAGTTGTCGTAAACGACGACAAGTTCAGTAAATGTCTTGCGCTTTCCATTTGATCACCGTTTCAGTCTTTTCTTATCTCTACGAATGCAGAAGATAACTTCTTTATTGCATCTATCATTCATTTAACGGTATCGTAATTCTGCTTTCGCACGGATGAACTGCCACAAAATCTTCATTAACTGACGTACAATCTCTTGTCATAGCAATATTAATTACAGAGGCATCAGTGGTAACTTCATTTTTGAAATGAAACTGTATTAATTTCTAGTATCGTGGATTTGAAAGTGATGAATTAAACGAAGTTTCACTTTTCGTAACCTGATAAAGAGTTTTAGAAAATTATAGCACTTGGAACTTATAATTTTTCTGTTTGCAATATCGAACTGATTCTCACAAACGTATTTGTTTTGGGATTAGAGTTTCATTGACCTTTTTTAATGACATCATGTTCACCATTGTCTGTACTATTTATTATGAGTTCTACAATTGCAATTTCAGATTTTAAGTAATTCACAAGTGACTAAGATACTAACAACATGACAGTTATCATTACTAAAATAAGTTAAAAGGACGAAAGCCTACATAGCTCATGTCAGCATTCGTCTCATGCATCGTCTGTATGTATTTCCATCTGTTACAAACCGTTGGTGTATACAACGAATACTAACATAAAGAGCTTAGGATCGCATTCTTTTTAGTTATTATAGTAATAACTGCTGAGTTTTGAGTGCCTTAACCACTTTAAAATGATTTGAAACTTGTAAATTCTGAAAATTATAATAAATAGTACACTCGATGACGAACACGATGTCATTTAAAAAGTCAAACTGATTGCTGTACGACTACATTCGAAACTATCGCGCTCTGTTTGAGGGTCGCTTTATGCAACTGAGTAAAACTAGTTACAAATTCGAAACAGGGGAGAAAAGTTTCATTTAAAATTGGTGTTAATTACACTTGTCTATGTAAAGTTGAACCCAGACGTTAACTGAAAGTCAAAGGACAGGGCATCTAGGAATGATTTCCCACTTAGATACTATAACTGCTCTGTTTTTGTTTTATCAGAACCTTGAAAGAGAGACGAATTTCACAATGTAGCACATGGCTTAACATTGGATGATAGAACGTTGCTCAAATGGTTCAAATGGCTCTGAGCACTATGGGACTTAACATCTGAGGTCATCAGTCCCGTAGAACTTAGAACTACTTAAACCTAACTAACCTAAGGACATCACACACATCCATGCCTGAGGCAGCAGTCGCGCGGCTCCGTACTGAGCGCCTAGAACCGCGAGACCACCGCGGCCGGCGATAGAACGTTGTGTCCAGATAGAATTCTAGAGTAACTCAGGGTAAATTTCCTCTAGCTAGTCTTTCTCGCTGTTCGTTAAAATATCATAAATCTGTTTGTAAAGATATGCTGTGGATTGGAGTTCTTGTACATGTAGCTGAGGTCGAAAAAATTATATCTTAACATACCGTAATTCTCTTAGTATATTTGTTATGTCGATCGGCCGCTTCATGCTTAGTAGCTTCCGTCTGTTAATTAAGGTTTTTATAATGCCATGGTTCCAGTTCCCCGTAATTTTGTGTATGCGGTAGATGGGGAGAGATTTGCATTTTTGTTTCAAATCTGTATGCTTTAAACCACTAGAAGTCCCTGGTTCAATCCCTTTTAGGAGGTGAAGATTTTTCCTCTTTCCATTCCCTCCAGGACGGCTCCGGGTGCACTCAACCTGCTATCAGATGAGTACCTGTGACCTTTCTCGGGGGTGAAAAGCAGCCCACTACCCACCCTGTCCTAATGCCGCGGTGGCGGACGAATGCACTCTCCCTGGAGTCAGGGTAATAGGCCGGTCACATGGTTACGCTGCAGAATTTACCTTTACTTGAGGTATTTCGCTTTATCGACAGCCGTTAAGTTTCTACGATTTATCGTGGAACCAGACCTATCGTATTTCGGAGAGCGAAACGCCGTTGTATTCCTCTCTTTCATCTCTGTAACGCTAGCTGCACCATTGCTGAGGGCACGCCGAAAAGTAATGCCTCCGAATTATTTATTCTGTTCTCAATATCGGTTGGGATGTCAAGTATAGTACTCGGTCGACGTTCCCACTTCGCTGACGCAAGTTGCAACCTTCAGGCAGTAGGGGGCAACGAATCGTAGCGTGTAACACGGAGGTGTGTAACGTAACTATGTCGTTACGTGGGAAATAACATGTTGTAACCAAATTTCTGAAAGCACGAATTCGAAGGTCCCGAACTGTATCGTGTAATACGGCGGTATGTAACGTAACTATGTCGGTGCATGAGAGACAGCGTGCTGTAATTGACTTTCTGAAAGCATGAATTCCAAGAGTTCGTTCACACATGAAGCTTCCTCTCCTTCAGCGTGACAACGCAACGCCGCACACGAGCGCTGCGACATCTGCAACAATCTGACACCTTGGGTTTCCTGTCAGCGATCATTCTCCATATAGTCCGGATTTGGCCCCATCCGATTTTAGTCTGTTTCCAAAACCGAAAGAACACCTTGGAGGACTTCACTCTGATAGTGATGAAGCGGTGCCAGCAGAGGTGAGTTTATGGCTCCGTCAAAAAAGTCAAACTCTCTACAGTGATGTTATCAACAACCTGCTTTCTCATTGGGATACATCTGTTTGTCGCCAGAGTGACTATGTTGAGAAGTAAATATGCAGACCTGAAGAATAAAGATGTAGAATGTTAAAACCATTTGTTTTATTTAAGAGTATTTAAATGAATTAGGAGGCAACACTTTTCAGCACGCCCCCGTACAATGGTTCTATAAAGAACGAAGTTGATTCCAGTGTCTCCAATTAACATAGATAACACAACAGAATATACGTCATTGAGGGAGAACTTTCTTATAAGACGTCTGGATAAAAACAAAGTTATAATGTCTTAAACAATTTCGGAAATATTTGACGTTAACATCCTAGTTGTGTCACTCTGTGTACTGAAATATTTAGTCCTACGTGTTAGTGATATATAAGCACATTATACTTATCGTCGACGGACAAAACGAGTGATATGCAAATATAAAATTCACAATGAAAAAGATTACATATTCAAGCATATGGGACTTTCTGTGAAGAATCCATACCTAAGAACGTTTGACCAGAGTAGATGGGGTCCGTAAAAGCATGAGATCTGGATTTAGAGCTTTGCATTTGCCAAGCTATTGCTCTTCGTTCCAGTACTTTGCACAACATTTTCTTACCCCTTAAATTAATAGTAGCGTTGACACTCAAGGAGACTGCAGTTTTATGAAATTAGCTTTTTCTGCAAACTCTTCGAAGAGCTGTCTTTCATGCACATTATTTAATTGATGAAATCCGTTAACATACCTGTGCAGTCTATACATAATGAATTCATTTCAGTAAGCGGTCTGACTGCCATGTGTTTTACGATGATGTAGTCATTATAGAAGAATGAGCTGTATAGAATACACTACTGGCCATTAAAATTGCTACACCACGAAAATGACGCGAAATTCAACCGACAGGGAGAAGTTGCTGTGATATGCAAATGATTAGCTTTTCAGAGCATTCACACAAGGTTGGCGCCTGAGTCGATACCTACAACGTGCTGACATGAGGAAAGTTTCCAAGCGATTTCTCATACACAAACAACAGTTGACCGGCGTTGCCTGGTGAAACGTTGTTGTGATGCCTCGTGTAAGGAGGACAAATGCGTACTATCACGTTTCCGATTTTGATAAAGGTCGGATTGTAGCCTATCGCGATTGCGGTTTATCGTATCGCGACATTGCTGCTCGCGCTGGTCGAGATCCAATGACTGTTAGCAGAATATGGAATCGGTGGGTTCAGGAGGGTAATACGGAACGCCGTGCTGGATCCAAACGGCCTCGTATCACTAGAAGTCGAGATGAAAGGCATCTTATCCGCATGGCTGTAACGGATCGTGCAGCCACGTCTCGATCCCTGAATCAACAGATGGCAACGTTTGCAAGACAAGAACCATCTGCACGAATAGTTCGACGACGTTTGCAGCAGCATGGACTATCAGCTCGGAGACCATGGCTGCGGTTACCCTTGACGCTGCATCACAGACAGGAGCGCCCTCGATGGTGTACTCAATGACGAACCTGGGTGCACGAACGGCAAAACGTCATTTTTTCAGATGAATCCAGTTTCTGTTTACAGCATCATGATGGTCGCATCCGTGTTTGGCGACATCGCGGTGAACGCACATTGGAAGCGTGTAGTCGTCATCGTCATACTGGCGTATCACCCGGCGTGATGGTATGGGGTGCCATTGGTTACACGTCTTGGCGACCTCTTGTTTGCATTGACGGCACTTTGAGCAGTGGACGTTACATTTCAGATGTGTTACGACCTACCTACCCTTCATTCTATCCCTGCGAAACCCTACATTTCAGCAGGATAATGCACGACCGCAAATTGCAGTTCCTGTACGGACCTTTCTGGATACAGAGAATGTTCGACTGCTGCCCTGGCCAGCACATTCTCCAGATCTCTCACGAATTGAAAACGTCTGGTCGATGGTGGCCGAGCAATTGGCTCGTCACAATACGCCAGTCACTATTCTTGATGAACTGTGGTATTGTGTTGAAGCTGCATGGGCATCTTTACCTGTACACGTCATCCAAGCTCTGTTTGACTCAGTGCTCAGGCGTATCAAGGCCGTTATTACGGCTAGAAGTGGTTATTCTGGGTACTGATTTCTCAATGGGGGCCGAGCAACTGGCTCGTCACAATACGCCAGTCATTACTCTTGATTAACTGTGGTATTGTGTTGAAGTTGCATGGGCAGCTGTACCTGTACACGCCATCCAAGCTCTGTTTGACACAATGCTCAGGCGTATCAAGGTCGTTATCACCGCCAGAACTGGTTGTCTGGGTACTGATTTCTCAGGATCTATGCACCCAAACTGCGTGAAAATGTAATCACATCTCAGTTCTAGTATAATATATTTGCCCAATGAATACCCGTTCATCATCTTTATTTCTTCTTGGAGTAGCAATTTTAATGGCCAGTAGTGTATATTTGGCATAAGTTTTCTATGCCCTTAGAGAGTTATAACCCCCCATCCCTTCCCCCTCTAACGTTCCCCATGGACCTTGGACCATGCCGAGCTGAGGTGGGTGGCTTCCATTGCCTCAAAGATACAGACCGAAATACCGTAGGTGCAACCACAAGGGAAGGGTATCAGGGTATCTGTGGAGAGACCAGACAAACATTTGATTCTTGAAGAGTGGCAGCAGCCCTTTCAGTAGTTGCAGTGGCAAGATTCAGAATGACTGCTGTGCTAGTACTGCGAAGGGAGGAAAGCAAGGGGAAACTACATCCGTTAGTTTTCCCGAGAGCATGCAGCCTACTGTATGGTCAGATGATGATGACCTCTCTTAGATAAAATATTCCGGTGGTAAAATAGTCTCCCATTATGCATTTGATCTCCTGGGGTGGGGAGACTACTCAGGAGGATGTCGTCATTAGGAATGCAAAACTTGCATTCCACGGGTCGGAGCATGGAATGTTAGATCCCTTAATCGGACAGATAGCTGAGAAAATTTAAGAAGGGAAGCGCTTACGTTGTATTTAGATATAGTTGGAATTAGTGAAGTTCGGTGGCAGGATTAAGAGGACTTCTGGTCAAGTGCGTGCAGGGTCACAAACACGAAATCGTATAGGGGTTATGCGGGAGTAAGTCTCATTATGAATAAGAAAATAGGAATGCGGATAAGCTTGTACGGACAACATAGTGAACACATTAACGTAGCCAAGATAGATACGAAGCCAAAGCCAACCACAGTAGCACAAATTTATATGCCATCTAACACCGCATGAAGAGGCTGAAAGAATGAACAATGAAAGAAAAGAAATTATTCACGTTCAAGGAAGGAAAAAATTTAGATGTGTAGGGGGACTGGAATTCGATTGTAGGATAAGGAAGAGAAAAAAATAGTGGGAGAATATGGACTTGGGTAAAGGAGTGAAAGAGAACGGCACTTGGTAGAATTTTGTACAGAGCATGATCACCGCTAATACTTGGCTTAAGAATCATGAAAGAAGGATGTATACGTCGAACAGACATTGTGACACTGGAAGGTCTCTGATTATACAGGGTGTATGTCACAAGAGTCATCAGGCGCATTTTCTCTGGTGTTTCGGGAGATATTTGCAATTTCGTTTTTGCAACGTGTAGCTGGAGTCGGCCCAAACAAATGCTGCCCATCACGTGTTTCACGCGACGCCCAGTATCGTGGGGAAGCGTCGGATTGTTTTCCGTTACAAACAAAGTTATTTTTAAAGCGAAATTTTACGTGTCCATTCGGTAGAGTTGTCCCAAATTAATGTAATGTGATATTCGTTTCCTCTTTATGTATTGGCAGGGGCATTAAAACACGAAGAGCCAGTACTCCAGCGGAAATTCGCGCGTCGCTCTGGTCCGCGCTGACTGCTATCCTCTTGCAGTAGCGATGCTCAGTCGCTGGAGTGCTTGCTATTCCTCGTGTTATAATGTTCCTGTTTATATAGGTCGATAGAACAATGTAGCACCAAACCAATTTGGGCCTGCTCTATCAAATGGGCTCATAAAGTTCCGTCTTAAAAACCATTTTTTTCTTTTTTTGTAACGGGAAACAAACCGACGCTTTCGTCGACACAGGGGATCGCATGGAAGACTACAGGAAAAATGCGCCTGACGACCCGCAGGAGAAACTGCCGGTATAATGATAAGACAGAGATTTCGAAACCAGATTTCTAAGGGCAGATGTGGTCTCTGACCGTAATGTATTGGTTATGAAATGTAGGTTAAATCTGAAGAAATTTCAAATAGAAAAGAAATTAAGGAGGTGAGAGATGGATGATTTGAGGGAACCAGAAGTCATAAGGGTTTCAAAGGGAGCATTAGGCAACATTTGACCGAAACAGGGGAAGGTAATACAGCATAAGATGAATCGGTGGGTTTGAGAGATGAAATAATGAAGGCAGCATGGGATCAAATAGTTAAGAAAACAAGGCCTAGTAAAAAGCCTTGGGTTTCACGGGATATATTGAATTTAACTAATGAAAGGAGAAAATAAAAAAATGCAGCAAATGAAGCAGGCAAAAGGTTATACAGACGTTTAAAAAATTAAACAGACAGAAAGGGTAAAATGGCTAAGCAGAACAAATGAAAGGCAGTAGAAGAATGTATAACTAGGAGAAAGATACATACTGTCTGTAGGAAAATTAAAGAGGTCTGCAGAGAAAAGAAAAGTAGCTGTATGAACGTCAAGAGCTGAGTTGGGAAATCAATAGTAAAGAAAGAAGATAAATCTGCAAGATGGAAGGAGAATATGGAGGGGTTCTACAAGTGAAATTAAACTGAAGGTATTATCATAGAAACGGTAGACGTAGTACATGAAATGAGATGGGAGATATGATACTGCGAGAAGAAGTTGACGGGGCACTGAAAGGCCTAAGCCGAAGCAAGGCCCCTGGAGTAGACGACATTCCCTCAGAACTACTGGCATCCTTGGAGGAGCTAGCCATAACAAAACCATTGCACCTCATGTGCGCAAGATATGTGACAAAGGGAAAATAGCCTTAGACTTCAAGAAGAATGTAATAGTTCCAGTTCCATAGAAAGCAGTTGCTGACAGATGTGAATGTTACCGAGCTTTTAGTCTAATAAGTCATGGTTGCAAAATACCGACACAAATTATAGATCAATGGAAAAAATAGTAGAAGCCGACCTCTGGAAAGATCAGTTTGAGTTCCGGAGAAATACAGGAACGCGCGAAGCAATACTAACCCTACGACTTACATTAGAAGATAGGTTAAAGAAAGGCAAACCTACGTTTATAGCATTTGTAGGCTTAGAGAAAATTTTTGATAATGTTGACTGAAATATATTATTTGAAATTTTAAGACAGCAGGGGTAAAATACGGGAAGGGGAAGGTATATTATAAAACTTGTACAGAAACCAGGCGGCAGTTACAAGAGTCGAAAGGCATGAAAGGGAAGCAGTGGTTGAGAAAGGAGTGAGACAGAGTTATAGCCTATCTTCAATAATGTTTAGTCTGTACATTGAGCAAACAGTAAAGAAAACCGAAGAAGAATTAGGGGAAGGAATTATAGCTTAGGGAGAAGAAATAAAAGATTTGAGGTTTGCCGATGACACCGTATTTCTGTCAGACAGCCAAGAACTTGGAAGAGCAGTTGAACGGAATGGACAGTGTCTTGAAGGAATGATATAAGATAAACGGGAACAAATTAAATCAGGCGATGGTGGGGGAATTAGATTAGGAAATGAAACACTAAAAGTACTAGAACAGTTTTGCTATTTTGGGCAGCAAAGTAACTGGTAATGGCAGAAGTAGAGAGCATATAAAATGTAGAATGGCAAGCCAAGAAAAATGTTTCTGTAGAAGAGAAATTTTTAACATCAAATATGGATTTAAGCTTTAGGATATCTTTTCTGAAGGTATTTGTTTGAAGTGTATCCTTGTATGGAAGTGAAACGTGAATGATAAGCAGTTCAGACAACAAGAGAATAGAGCCTTTGAAATGCGGTGCTACAGAAGAATTCTAAAGATTAGATGAGAAGATAGCGTAGCTATTGCGGGAATGCTAAATAAAATTGGTGAAAAAAGAAATTTGTGACATAACTTGACTCAACAGAAGGGATCGGTTGTTAGAACACATTCTGAGTCATCTAGAAATATTCAGTTTAGTATTGGAGGGAAGTGTGCGAGTAAAGATCGTAAGTGAAGGCCAAGAGATGAATACAGTAAGCAGATTCAGGAGGGTGTAAGCTGCAGTAGTTATTCGCAGGTGAAGAGGCTTGCACAGAATAGAGCAATGAAGAGAGCTGCGTCAAACTAGTCTTCGGATTGAAGAACAGAACAACACAGAGCTACATCAATGTGTATTATCCTGCCACTCGTGTACAATGTGCACTTGTGCTCATATTTCGCCGGTTGCTGTGGCCGAGCGGTTCTAGGAGCTTCAGTCCAGAACCGCGTGGCTTCTACGGACGCAGATTCGAATCCTGCCTGGGGCATGGAAGTGTGTGATGTCCTTAGGTTAGTTAGGTTTAAGTAGTTCTAAGTCTAGGGGACTGATGAGCTCCGATGTTAAGTCCCATAGTGCTTAGAGCCATTTGAACCATTTTTGCTCATATCCCGATTAAGTATTTGTTCTGCTTGAATTGTCATTACGACTCCATAAGCGTAGTCTGTGTTCGGCAGATTCAATACTCTTTAGATAACGTGATAAGTTCCGAGGAAACGAATAACTTGATATAGTCTGTCGCCTAGACAAAAGATAAGGGTGTGACACTATCGAGCCGACCTCTGTAGCCAAGCGGTTCTAGGCGCTTCAGTCCGGAACCGCGCTGCTGCTACGGTCGCAGGTTCAAATCCTGCCTCGGCCATGAAAGTGTGTGATGTCCTTAGGTTAGTTAGGTTTAAGTAGTTCTAAGTCTAGAGGACTGATGACCTCAGATGTTAAGTCCCATAGTGCTCAGAGCCATTTGAACCATTTGACATTAGCGACGGTTTAACGCCACGCTGGTTCTTTGGTTCATCTAGTCCGTCTCTAGTGACCTCGTAGCTGGCGTGATGTTAAACTATAACGTTTCTTTATATTTTTCATAACTTGAATTTTTATGCGCCCAGTATATGCAAAGCCTTACAAGGCATCATTTACAAGCCGTTATCAAAATAATGTGAACTTTTAAGTTCAGAAGTTAAAATATTTCGACATTCATGTGATGCGCCTGTCTGTTGATTCTCTGCTGAAGAAAGTGAGTTCCTGCCGGGTCAATAAAGCATGGTAGTGGGGTGGTGCTTTTCTAGGAAGCATCCGGTTTGCGTGCCAAATGATGCATGGTTGGTAGCATCAGGATCCTGATCAACAAATTGTATCAGATGTGGACGTTAAACACTGTCAGTGACAATACTCTCACTGATATGCTAGACATCTTCCCGCCAAAGAAGAAAGTCTCAGTCCGTGTCTTCGCCTGCAACGAGTCAAAAACGTTATTACATAAGCTGGAATTTTGTATGTAGCAAATCTGTAAAGACAACAAAAGCACCATTGCAGTTCAGTATTCTAGGAAATATTTCAGATTATAACCTTTTTTAATTAACCTGCTGTGACGTCTGCGAGATCTGACATAATGTTTCAGACGTTATTTCAGCACCGCTGATCTGGTGAGTTTTCCTGCTGATATGTTATTGGAATAATAATATGTCACTATAACAGTGGAAGGTGAAATTCGTAAAAGTTTTACGGTATCTACAGGAAATGTGCATTACAAATAATTGAATGGTTTTTCTCTGTGCGGGTTAAATGTATCCCTGGAAGGGCCAGCAGAAATCAGTTCAAAATGGTTCAAATAGCTCTAAGCACTATGGGATTTAACATCTGACCTCAGCAGTCCCCTAGACTTAGACCTACTTAAAGTTAACTAACCTAAGGACATCACACACATCCATGCCCGAGGCAGGATTCGAACCTGCGACCGTAGCAGCAGCGAGGTTCCCGACTGAAGCGCCTAGAACCGCTAGGCCACAGCGGCCGGCAGAAATCAGTTCTGTCGCAATGACAGGTCCATCGTTGTGTTCCTGTTCCTAACTGATGTATGCAGTGGACGGTTGAAAATAATTCTGAGGGAAGACTACGACCGTTGCGAAGGATACAGGATATGATCTAACAACCTAAAGAAGAAGACATGGCGAAATTTGATAATGGTAAGGATTAGCAAGGAAACAAGGAAATGAGCAGTAATATCCATGAACTCAGTAACATTGTTTAAAGATGATATCCTAGGAATGGTCCCCAAGGGTCACTAGTTCTTTTTCAAATTAAACCTACGATATCCGATTGTAAGCAAGATCCCAATGAGAAACGTGTGAAGCTAAAGCAAGACTTCGTAAAGTTTTTGAAGAGTGGCATGCAGAAGAAGCACTGAGAAGCTTTGCAGCCTTGTGGGGAAATGTGGGTGGTACTGTAAAAAGTGAGAAGTGGTACTACACTATAATAAACAAAAGAGTTAAGTACTATCGATAATCAGTAATTAATAATTAGACTGAAGAGTGACCGGTATATGAGTGTCACGTATGTATGGGCAAAAAAATTGTAACTGCTGTTTATCTGAGATGGATATTGCCTCTAAATATCAAAACCATTCGGTGTTTGCAGTTGGAGAGTATTCTGCAGATACACTGTATAGTGCGCGAGAACATGTGCGTGTGTGTGTGTGTGTGTGTGTGTGTGTGTGTGTGTGTGTGTGTGTGGTAAAAATTGAACTACTATCACAATCAGCTAGTTAAAGGCCTGAATTATTAAGCTATGCAGTGAAGTATAAACAGTTATGCTCAAGAAAACAAATTGGAAGCGCTATCTGACCAGCATTTAACAGAATAGCCACACACACACGCACTTACACTGTCAAAGCGCAACTGGAATTAATTTTGCATACTTACTGTTCAAACATTAAATAGTAAGTAATGATTAGTCAAGAAGCTGAATAGTGTGTCGGAATTCGCCTTACAGCTCCTAGCACGGCTGATGAGGATGTTCCCTCAGATATGTATTCGTTGACTCTAGATTTGAAAGAATACTTCTGCCAATACTTTATTGAATCATTAAGATCAGAACACAAGTTCAGAATGAGACTTCCATCTAATATTGTAATGAGAAAGCCCCTTGCTATCTGTGTTCAAAAAATGGTTCAAATGGCTCTGAGCACTATGGCACTTAACATCTGAGGTCATCAGTTCCCTAGAACTTAGAACTACTTAAACCTAACTAAACTAAGGACATCACAGACATCCATGACCAAGGCAGGATTAGAACCTGCGACCGTATCAGCAGCGTGGTTCCGGACTGAAGCGCATAGAACCGCTCGGCCACAACGGCCGGCTGCTATCTGTATTCCACAATATTTCGCACTGATATGGTAGTTCACTCCAGAGTACGTTTAGAAAACAGCTGCAATCCATAACAGCAGCTAGTAATCGACCTTTCTTCATCTGAAATCTAAGTTCATGCAACGAAGTAATCTTTACGGGTAGTCGTAGGCAGTTATAGAGTGTACTTAATGTAGCTAACAGTTTGTGCCATAGAAAATTTACGTTCCGCATTTGGCTTCAAGAAGTGTATACAATATGGGGCCAGCTTGAACTTGCTTTAAGTAAATGTAATAGAGTAATTGGCTAGGATGGAGTCAAATAATATTGAAAGAAAAGGTTATGAATGTACAGGGCGGTCAAAACAGTCTGAAAAGCTTGTAAGAGTGTTCCAGGGTAGGCCGCGCTGAGAATTAATTATTAAGAAAAAAATTCGATACGTTGCGCCGTTTCCGAGGTAAATAGCATTGAAGTTAGCCAATCAGGCCGCTGTGCACACAAATTCAAGTTTCGATCCTTACTACCGTCGCAAGTCCAATTTTTAAATTACCCTCTTGTTCGGTTTTAGAATACTAAACGAATTACACGTTTGGCGACACCATCTGTGGCAGGTCACTTGAATTTGCGCTCGCAACAGCCTGATTGGCTTAACAATTATTTCTCAGCACAACCTAACCTGCAACACCCTTAGAAGCTTTTCAGACTTTTTCTGACCACCTTGTGTATATATATATTGTCCTCAAATAACGAAGTGGTTTACGAAGTCCACGTGGATTTTCAAGAGTTAAATTAAAGTCAACTTTCCGAAATGAGTAACAAAAACACATGTTCGCAATACACAGCTTCCAGCAAGACAGTAAATCATTTACAACTCAGCGGAGTATGAAAGGTTTGAACCAATAGGAGAAAGGACAGAGAAGATAATTTTCGCTCCTGTAACCATCTTCCACTAAACCGAAAGTGAGCAATCTATGACGTTCTATTTGATCATGTGGAAGGATATTCCCATGACCACTAACGTGGAGTAATCGCATGTTAATTGTGCAGATCTTTAGAATACACAATGGCAAGTAACTGAAAATATGTGTTCATCGTTGTAGGAACTCCGAAACAGCACAGACAAACAACAGACGAAGCAAGCGTTCCTCCTAAATCAAACAGAAAAAAACTGACGAAAAACAGCACCATAATTGTGAATGCACATTCAGATTAGAGCACCTCATGGTTGCAAAACTGCGAAGGGTTCTCATTGGCTTATGGCCAAAACCAACCTCTAAAGATGTGCAGTCCCTCAGTGGACAAACAGAGAGATTTCTCAGAGAGCTTATTTCGATTAATCGAATCTGACTATAATAGTAACACGCAAAGTATTGCGAAAATAATGTCACGATTTAAGAAAAGCAAAAATACATTGATCAAAAACTGAAATTTCGAATGACCAGGTAACTTTCTGTACCTAATCGTCGAAATGCACCTTGAAATTTGTGAGCATTATTGTATAACAAAACAAAATATCTGTGCAATATATTTCGTGTAAATTTTCCAGAAGACAATGGAGACAGCACTTATGCTAATTTTTCTGTGGGCTATTAATGCAGTCCCATATGAAAGATAAAAGGTTATCTGAGAATACATTATTATAGCTAATATTAAAAAAGTAAATGAACAGTCTATACATCTGCATCTACATTTTTATCGATTCTCCGCACTCTACCCTACGTTGAGTGGCGGAGGATGCGCCATACCACTACTAGTCATTCGCTTTCCTATTCAACTCCCAAGTAGAACGAAGAAAAAACGACTATCTATATGCCTTCGTATGAGCCCTAATTCCTCATATCTTAGTTGTCCTTACGGGCAGTGTGTGTTGGAGGCAACAGAACCGTTCTGTAGTCAGCTTCAAATGCCGGTTCTCTAAAGTTTCTCAATAGCGTTCCTCGAAAAGAATGTCGCCTTCTCTCCAGAGATTCCCATTTCAGTTCCCAAAGCATCTCTTAACACTTGCCTGTTGCTCGAAGCTACCAGTAACAAATCTACCAGTCCACCTGTGCATTGCTTCGATGTCTTACTTCAACCCGACCTCGTACGGATCCCAAACATTCGAGCAGTGCTCAAGAACAGGTCGCACCAGCTTCATATGTGCGGTCTCCTATACAGGTGAACCATTCTTTCCCAAAATTCTCCCAATAAACCGAAGTCGACCATTCGCCTCCCTACCACAGTTATCACATGCTTGTTACATTTCATGTCACTTTGCAACATTACGCCCACATATTTAAACGACTTGACTCTGTCAAGCAGGACACAAGAACTACTGTATCCGATCGTTACAGGTTTGTTCTTCCTACTTATCAGCATTAACTTACATTTTTCCACATTTAGAGCTAGCAGTCATTCAGTAGACCTATTAGAAATTTTGGCCAAGTCGTCTTGTATCTTTCTACAGTCACTCAACTTCGACACCTTGTCGTACACCACACCATTATCAGCAATCAACCACATACTGCTGCCCACGCTGCTCGCCAAATCATTTATGTATATAAAGAACAACTGAAGTCCTAGCACACTTCCCCAGGGCACTGCCGATGATACGCTTGTGTCTAATGAACATTCGACGTCGAGGACTACATACTGGGTTCTATTACTTAAGAAGTCTTCGAGCCACTCACATATCTGTGAACCTATTCCACACGCACGTACCTTCTTTAACAGTATGCAACGGGGCACCGTGTCAAACGCTTTCCGGAAATCTAGAAATATGGAACTGCCTGTTGCCCTTCATCCATAGTTCGCAGTACATCATGCGAGAAAAGGGTAAGCTGAGTTTCGCACAGGTAATGCTTCCTAAAACCATGCTTACTCAATGACATATTCTGGGTCTCAAGAAAAGATGTTATATTCGAACTGAGAATATGTTCAAGGATTCTGTAGCAACCCAATGTTAGGAATCCTGATCTGTATAATGTAACATATAGTCATTTATGTTCAAACTGACTTTTGTGTCTATCATTTCAAAAGGAAATAGAAGAAGTGATTACTTGTTGAAACATTTGAAAAGCAATTAAGTCCAGTATCACCATTTTATTAAGGCTGTAGCATTTAAGTTCCCAAAAGGCATCAATACGTAACATCTTCAACATTAAACTTGAATGAAACGATCTTCAGTGTTACATCACATTAATGTGAGTCACGAAAAACGGCTATAAAACCAAAAGAACGTCAGTTTGGTTTTGTAGTTGCTTTAGTGCTACAAAATGATTTTGGTTAATGTGATACAGGACTTTTCTTTAAACTGTAGCTTGCCAAGGAAGCCTAAGCACTTTGTGTTGTTGGTATGATGATAAACAGTTATCAGTAGCATTATATTTATAATTTCGATATTACATTTGTGTGTAACTGTAATTTCTTGTGAAATTAAAGACATATGTGATAACAGTGCTGTGAATAGAAAATAGACTCTGA
Source organism: Schistocerca piceifrons (assembly GCF_021461385.2). NCBI lineage: Eukaryota > Metazoa > Arthropoda > Insecta > Orthoptera > Acrididae > Schistocerca > Schistocerca piceifrons. Next base: position 440,345,937 of record NC_060149.1, on the reverse strand, counting down.
AATTGAGAAGGAAGTTTGAAAAATTGTTCATTGAATCTTTTATAATAGTAATAACATTGTGATATAGATTATGTGTGTAGCTGTGCATCTGTTTGAGAACATCAGCAATATTTGCATACATGTACGATATCCAGACAACACTCAAATTTTCTCATCACTTTATCTGAGTAGAAGCCTTCATAAAAGCTGCTCCAAAGGCCAGGTACAAAAGTTTTTTTTTAATGGCATTGAACATTAAAATATGAATTTTATAAATTATGTTTACATGACACGACTTTTGCTAATTTAATGTCATTTACAGAGCAAGTAAGGGTGTAGCTTAGTTTGTAATGATAATTACTGATTGGTGGGAAAATGTGAATGTGAGGAATCCAGTTTATGAACTCATTTGCAATGAGCCCACACCATATTTTGTGTGAATTATTAAATATTAGCTAAATATTCAGATTTTAGGAACTAAAAAAAGAAGACTTACATGAAGAGTTAACTGAATATGATTCTTCAGATTATAGAAGTATTTATTTCTATCAAGATATCGTAACTGATGATCCTGTAACTGTCCAGTCTACTTTTGCTAATGTGGGTGACATCAATGTTGTATAAAATCGAGAATGAGAAGTCTCATATATTGAATCCAGGAACAAAAATTGTATAATCAATAACTATCCTGCTTTTGTTTATGCTTATCGTTATATTGCACAGAAAACTGTGCAGAAAGGTTTATGTGAAACTTGTAATACAATGCTAAAGTCAAGCAAATATACTTGCATATATGTTGGACAATCTGAATAAGTGTGGCATAATAACTCTGCTGCCCACTGTTGTCTAATTATGTCATTTAGGTCTAAGTGTTGTGTGATTACTTATCTCACATTCCAATGAATCGAAATTTTTGCAAATGTTTAGGCAAAATACGGTTTTCAGTTCATTTCATAGGTAATTATAAATTCAAAAGCCATTTTAAAACTTTTATTTTTTTTTTAGTTAATGCTCTATGTTACGTATATGAAGATACATCCAACAGAGTTTCAAAAATTCTGCAAACAGTTACACAAAACAACATGAATGATGTCATATTATTCAGGAAAAAGGCAGCTGAATTAGATGTAGATTATATTATCTAAAAAAAATTTAAAATTGGAAAATCGGTCAAATGCTTTGTGAATTGATTGAACTAAAAGTAGGAAATGAAATAGATCATAGAAACATTTGACGTACCTCATTTTCTGTACATGGTTCCAGTATCATTCAAAGACACATCAATTGTTTCGCTAATCTGTTTTAGTTCTTGCTTTTAGACAAATCATTTCATAAAATGTTTGACCAATTATTTCAGTTTTTTTATTTTAAAATTTTGTTCAGAAAGTGTGGTCTTATTGGCACTTCATTTCTTTCCTAGCATTTTCTGTTCCCTAGATGTTCTGAATTTAGTACGTGATTCGAAGGAAGTCTTTTTAACAGTTAAATATCACACCACTATAATGTGTCATGTGCACATTAGCTAGGCCTTGTGACTTCATTCATACAGCCAGCAGAATGTGTCTGTGAAATATTTCAATTTTCCCTCAAATCGCCAATTAAATTTTTCTTAATTACTCTGATTACTTTCAAGTAATTAGTTTTTTATTTATTTTTGCGAAACTAGACCTCACACTGGTCAGTTTGATACACCATTTGTCTATTTTCCCTTTTTATAATTTATTGGGACTCTTTGTTTTCGCTGGCGAAGCATTATATAATAATGACAATTCATTTGTGCTGCAAACGTTCATCCAAATAATTTCATACTTAATCCCTATCCGATCAAAGGTAATAGGATAGCCCTATGTAACGCGGAGTCGACCACAAGATGTCACGAGAGGCAAACCCGTCGCCCAACAATATAACAGAGAACTGGGAATATTGTGCTGTCAACAGAGAAGCAGTAATAACAGAATGGGTCGCTCAGGTGTGTTGAATGACTTCGAACGAGGGCGAGCCATTGGATGTCACCTGACTAACAGATCCGTCAGAGACATTTCAACCCTTCTAAAGTTGCCCAAGTCGATTGTTGGTGATGTAACTGTAAAGTGAAAACACGAAGGAACAGCCACAGCTAAATCAAACCAGGCACACCTCATATACTGATGGTCGTGAACTGTCGAGTATTGCGCAGTGTGGTTGTAAAAATTCGCATGAAATAAGCAGAAGGAGTCACTCATGATTTCGAGAGCGATACGAGCAGTCCAGCTACCACAATGAATGTGCACACGGAGTTAAAAGGAGTGGGGTGCAATGGTCGAGCAGTTCCTCATAAGCCACACATTTCTATAATCAGTGCTAAGCAGTGCTTGGGGTGAAGAACGACTTAACTGGACAGTGCATGACTGAAAACGACTTATGTGGAGTGATGAATCACGCCATACCCTGTGACAATCTGAAAAAGGTTTGGGTTTTGGCGAATGACTGGAGAACGGTACCTGCGATACGAAGGAGCAATGTTACGGTACGGGGATATTTTTCGTGGGTAGGGTGTGGATCCCTTGTTGCACTAAGAAAACGCTAAATGCGGGAGGATATGAATACATTTTACGCATTGCGCACCGCATACAGCAGAAGAACAGTTTGAAGATGATGATCGTTTATTTCGGTATGACCACTGCACCCTGTCAAAAATTGGTTCAAATGGCTCTGAGCACTATGGGACTTAACTTCAAACGTCCCCTTAGAAAATTTATACATGACTGTGCTTAAACTGACACACAGTATTTTTAACACAACGCAATCTGACTTTTAAAAATCCCTACAAAAGAATGGCCCTGACTAACATTAACCTATACCTTTCACAAATCACCTACCTCACCAAAAATCTTCGTTACTCGAACTACTGCAATACAGCGAGCGCCACTACTGCCAGCTAAATAAAAGATTCAAACTACTGAAGGCACTAACTACTGATAGGCATAGTTAGCAAATGAAAGATTTTGATAGAGAACAAACAATGTATTTACCTTAATAGTCATAATATATATAGCAGTTCATGACATCCAGTCTTACAAATTTCAAAACTCCGCCATTTCTCTCCCCACATCCACCACTGCTGGCGGCTCACCTCCAACTGCGCAACGCTACGCGCTGTTAACATCCAGCTGCCCAACGCTACAATGGCGAGTATTACAACAATGCCAACCAACCACAGACTGCACACAGCACAGCCAGTGATTTTCATACAGAGCGCTACGTGGCGTTACCAATATAAAAACCTAAACAGCCTACTTACATAGCCCCCATGCTCCCCACAAAAAATTTTACAAATTGTTTTGGGCAGTGGCCAATAATGATTTGATAAAACTTTTCATAATTACAATAACAAAGATATCAAATGCACACACTTATTGATACAATGTTGGTCAAAAGCTAAAATTTTCTCACAGTCCATAAAGACAGTCCTGATCATTCATCACAGTAAAATTGCAGTGTTTTTTTTTTTTTTCAAAGTCTGAGCAGTAAAAGAGAATGCACATGGAAGTAGTGGATTTCCATGCAGTCTTAAAGTAGTGTTGTCCTTCCAACGGAAAGACAGTGCTGACTCTTGACATGCTGACAGGTAATGGACCACAACAGAGCAAACCCACAGCAGAGTCATTCAAAGTTTTGAAGAATATTTGTAGGTAGGTCATCACAGACCAGACCCACTGTAGTCCCGGTAGAGATTACGGTATTGGTGGGCCACCAGAGGTGCAGGTCCACTGCAGTCCTTGTAGAAATAATGGTATTGGTGGGCCATCAAAGATGCAGACCCACTGTAGTCCTTGTAGAGATGGCCAGCAGCCATCTGTTGTGACTGTGCAGGTGCACAATCACCACTGAAGAGTCTTGCGGATAATATAGCAAGTCCATAGACCACCACTTGTGCACTCACAAAGTTTTTTTTTTTTTTGGTCCTTTGAACCAGCAATGCTGTTATCTAGTCCCTTGCTGAATTATTAACACACGTGCAAACACTATGAGTCCGTACTTCTCACATATTGTCCATATACTATGACCAACGGAAACGTGTGCAGTGAAATGTAACTTACAAGTTACTTAATTTGATGAACTGGTGTCAATTACAATTTTATAACATAAGAATACAATAACAAAGGTACAAAATACATCATTAAAAACATAATAATACAGACAACATTTATAGTAATAGAGGCTTTACAAAACAATAGAAATAAACATATACATCAGTGTTACTCGAATTATGACATAAGTAAATACATAAAAGATTAGAATAACTTTTTAAACATCAACTTCACACATGAGCATTACAACAGAACAGAATAAATAATGTCTAAACATCTTTACAAAGAAAATAACATATTATCAGATAAATTCTACAACATAACTCTTATTAGCTAAACACATTAAGACAGGAAAAACACAAATTCACATAGTGTAATAACACAAAAATACAGGACAGCGTTTGTTTTCAGTGTGACATTTGGTACTGCAGTCCACCCCAAAACTTCGTTCCATATATCTTTCCTCTCATTTCAACATTTGTTTCCACCAAAAAAATTCTATCCAAGCATGCTTTCTGTATTTATATGTTCACACATTTCTTACCTCATTATTTATTTTCCATTATCTTACCTCATCATTTATTTCCAAGAAAACCCTACCTAAACCTGTTGTCCCTAAACCCTACTTTTTTGTTCATATCCTCTTTCAAAATACTTTTTTGGCCAAACCATTTTCTTATAGCTTCTCAATGCATTTCTTCCAATTCATCATCGTTAGTTTCTTGTATAGTCTACCCCCTCTTAAGCTAACTTAAATCACTGAGCTCAGATGTTAAACTAAGGGACAAGGCAATGCAGCAGCACAAAACCTTTAACACAAACAGCAATGACAAAAAAATGGAAATTGGCAAAGCAAGCTACAGTAAATCTAAAGTACCAAGTAATTGCAACATTACAACTAATATGAGCCAATGTGCAGCAACAAGAAAAATAAATCAGTAGTAAAACTAGCTTAACAGAGTAATACAAAGTGAAATTGTGTAGCACTATGCCTGGCAAACAGCAGCAGCAAATGCAATAACTTATATCTAAACATGACAAAGCTCAAGCAGAAAAAATATTACACTAAAGACAACAATGCAGACAAAGGGAAATGTATATTCACATCTTAATGTCTATGTAATTAAAGTGGTGCACCCCAACGTATTCTACGAGAAATATTACCAAGTAGTTGAAAAGAAAATTATGTATGCAAATCCTGTGAAGGGAAATGATTATTTGTGCTCTTTTTTCTAAGAAAGTACATCATAAACGTATTCTTTACTGGGTCTGTAGACAGAAAATAGTGATATTAGTACATCTGTTAAATTTTATTTTAACCAATGCTGTAGTGCAGCTAGAAACTAGATATTAAACAAAATGAGCAAATATATATATAAAGCAACATATGAAACGTCATTCACTAGGCGAATGGCGTCTCCAAAGGCAAAAAAATTCTCTCAACTAGAAAGACAATAGATGTAAAATGTTTCTCATCATTTCATCAGGCATTTTAGTAAATATCATAAATTAAGAGCTGCACAGTGTAATCATATGTTTTCAAGTTTGAGTGTGTCGTATTTGCGATGCTTTCTACAAGGGAATGTCAATAGCGAAGATAATGGCCCCTTTATTTTCTCCACCTGTACCTCTGAAAGGCACGCACTAATGGCTTTTTTCCAGGTGACTGTCGCGCAGCTGGGTGCTTACAGTGACCTACCTTCCTTACTGAAATATTTACATCAGTTTTCGCTACAGTGACAGTTTGATACAAATAAGATTTCACAGGTCGAAATATTTGCGTTACAAATCTGTAGAAATAAAATCTTATAACAAGTGTCCAAAAAATTTTCTCCGGCATTGTGATACATTCACACATTTACACACATATAACTCTTAAAATACGATTCTTGGTTTCCAACATCCTTTTTCACAAGTCAGAGTCCCTAACCACTACTCATTATTCCTTACCTTATTACTCATATACATATTCATCGACACTTCTTCAATATTTCATCATAATAAATACATAGCATAATCAAATTCCTCATATAGCATCAGCTTATTGATCATAAAAATGCCTCAACAGCATAATACACATTGTCATCATAATAATATCATAAAAACTCAGCAAAATCTCAAAAACGTCGTAGCTTTCTGCAATAATTTCAAAACCTAAAGAAAATTCTGTGCTCATTTCAATAGTGTCATCTACCTCAAACGTACTTTAAAAATCATGATCCCATACCAAATACATCATTCAAATCTCTCATAGTATCACAATGGTTCTGAAAAAATATGAAGAGCTCACAAAGTACAGACAAAATACAATTTAATAAGTGTGAAATTATCCAACTGTGTAATTGCGTAAACATCTGTCACTGACATAGTAAAAAAAAATGTTTGTCTCTCTCAGTTATACAAAAAGTAAACGTGTACCCCCCTGAAGATTAATGTAATTATACCCTCAGGTGTTACAGATTACAGCAATGGACTGAAATGTATCACGGAAAACCTTTATATCATTGTACTTCAAATATCTTTAAAAATAAATGATTTAAGTACAAAATTAATGACTCAAATACGTGTACTGTAGTGCTAAACTGTGCGTCTTGTTGTAAGATAATCTCTGTGGAAGTGTCGTAGTTATTGTCCTCCGAAAGCTAAGTTCTGCAAAAGTCAATGTACTTACCTCATGATAAACAAAAGTGAAATGTTTTGCGTATAGATATCTTAGTTATTACGCTTATTGCTGTGATGAAGAAATACTGTGCTGTAACGTATTGTTGTGCTATGGAAAAAGCAGTCTCATTGTAGCTATACAACAAAAGTTACTACTAAAACATGTTTTACTTTCCAGAATAATACAGAAAAACTGTGCAGATATAAAACAGAAACACTGCAAAAGCAACATTGTAAATTGTCACTCATTAGTAGCGTCGTGATAAAATCGTGTAGCTATCACATAAACTAACCACTGTGTCATCTGGTATCTCACAGAAAGTACTTTAAATCCAGAATGTATTTTCAAGTAAACCAAAATGTTGCATTAAAATCTCATTAGCAATACTGGTAAATGTCCTAAGTATGTGAGCCTTATAGTCGTTATGTAATCGTGCAACTAACAAGCAAGAATGTACACACACAATAACACTGTGTCGTCTGTTCGCAATAACAATGCACTCGTAAAAACTGTCTAAATATGTTCCCTAGTTTCTAGGCTGGATAGTTATCTTCAAAACATTGTTGCATGTCAACAGTTTCTAAGTGTGACAAAGAGTACTAGTAACGTGAAGTGAAAAATTTTATAGCAAAGACTAAGTTAAAAAGCAGATTATCTCTCAATAAATGGTTTTACATGTGAAATGTGGTGGAACCTTTTGCTCTTCCTAGTACGCAGAGTTTCAACTTTAACGCAATTATCATGTGGTATACGTTGGTAAAGATTACTAGAATTTTTCTCAAGGTTAGTGTCTATGTTATTTTTCCCTGAGCCAGTGGGCGCACGTGGCTACCTGTGGTGCGAGTCATTGTCTGCTTCTTTGTTGGCGCGCGTCGTTACTGGGATTAGGAGACCTAACTTCTACAAATTCGCCTTACCGAGAGGGCCCAGCCCTGTTAGAATCCCGCCAGTTCTGATGAAATTCACGTCTGTCGTTATGATTATATCGTCTGTTGTCATGTCGGTAGTTCCTGTAGTTTCTTTCTTGTCGGTTAAGTGGTGGAGAATTTCTTCCTGAATTATCACTGCACGGTGGACCGTCGCGTCTGAAGTTATTCTGCCTCCCGTGATGATAATAGTTCTGGTTGCCAAATTGTCTGTTTCTATGATTGTCTCTATCATATTCATTACAACGGAAATGCGATCTTTCTCTGTAACTATTACTCTGCCAGTGGTTGTCATACGGGTGGTGTCTGTTTTGGTCACGATTAACGTTGTAAGAATGGTCTTGTCGTGTCCAGTTATTATTTCTTTCATCGCGGAATCGTGACGGATGAGACCTGTAATTGTTATGTTCCTGTTTTCGCGTCCCGCGATTGTCAGTGTCGATTTCCAATTCTTGCAAGAGTCCCTGAAAAGCTTCAATGTCATCTTTGCAACGTCCTGCCAAAATAATGTGTCGTAAATGTTCAGGTAGTTTGATTAAGCAAATGCGGATGAGTTCTGAGGGGCTGTATGGGTTTGACAGGTACTGATTCTTGTGCAACATGTCTTCAAAATATTTCACAAGACTGGAAAATTCAGATTGTTCGAAATGTTTCATCATTATGATGCTATGTTTTACTCGGTCTTGTGTAGCTTGAGACCAATATGCTGAGAGGAAGGCATGATAAAATTCTCCTTCACTGTGGCAATCGTGAATGACCGATCGCATTCTTACAGCTGGTTCATTCTCTAAATAGCCACACATAAATTCTAATCTGTGCTCTAATGACCAGTTGGGAGGAAAACAATGAGAGAATTGATGGAGCCACGCTTGTGGATGAATGTCGTTGCCAGAATTCTTAAATGTTTTGAATTTACGTGTAGTAATGAACAGCTTATAGTCAAAATCATCATGCTGGCGAGTCGCATATCGGTCATTGTTACGTCGTTTCGGCGGTTCCATTTCAAAATTCGGTGCACCTTGCCAATTTCTTTCATAATTTCCGAAATGCGCTGTGTTATTATTTTGTGGCTGTTCGTATTTCTATGTCCCTCTTCCCGTGTTGGAGCGCGAGTGTCCTCTGAAATATGTAATTTTTGTATTACTTGTGCCAACTGGTCTTGTACTTCCCGGATTTCTCTTTTGTGTTGCGTATTAATTTGATTCTGATTTTGTTTGAATTTCTTAATTTGTTCATACTCTTCTGTGCCAGTGATGGCTACAGGTCTTGTGCCATTCATATCATCATCTACCTTTGCAGATAAGTTAGTGAACTGATCCGAAAGTTCGGCTACTTTCTCTGATAATGTACTTATTTCCTCAGTGTGTTTTTCTGAACCAAGTTTCAGAGCGTCCATTTGTGTTGAAATCGTATCTACTGTGTCCTTTAAGTTTTCCTGAGTTTTTGTAAGTAGCGTAACCGAATCGGTAGATGCAACTGAGTCAATTTTAGCCCACAAGGTCTCATGATTTTCATGAACAATGGTTTGCAGTTCTTTTATGGCTGCTTCGTGATTCTGTAATGCATTTTCATGCCGCGAAAATATAGGTTGAAAATGCTCACAAATTTGTGTTTTTACGTCATTACAGACTTTTTGACATTTCGATTCAATGTTATGTAACTCAGTAGTTAAATCTTCACGTGTTTGTTCAAGTGTGATGTCTAACTTTTGAAGCTTTTGCTGTGTTGGCTCTGATTTTGTTCCATTTTGTCTAACTTTTGAAGATTTTGTTCCATTGTGTCTAACTGTTGCTGTGTTTGTCTCTGGTGTTCTTCCATTGTACACAAAAAAGCACAATTTGAAGAGCAAAAATAAGAGAACACATTAACATAGCACTGAAAATAATATCTAGTTAATTGCAACCGTAGCTGCGAAATACTTGGTGCAAATCTACAGGCATGCCACAACTGTTTTACTGTACAACAATGAAAGACTGCAACTACAAAGGAGATTCTCCCTACAACTTTTGAAGATTTTGTTCCATTGTGTCTAACTATTGAAGCTTTTGTCCCATTTGTTGCATTAATTGTAATAACAATGCACTGGTGTCTGAAACATGTTCTTCAGTGCTATTCGGCAATGCATTTGACCCATTACCAAATTACTAGTTTGAATGTCTGTTAATTCATTACACAGTGGTGCTGATAAGCTACGCTCGTCGTCACTATTATTTCTCAGTTTACTTTGGAGCCTAGTGCTACGTTTTTCACAGGCCATTATTGTCACAATATTTCACACGAAAACACAAAAAAGCACAATTTGAAGAGCAAAAATAAGAGAACACATTAACATAGCACTGAAAATAATATGTAGTTAATTGCAACCGTAGCTGCGAAATACTTGGTGCAAATCTACATGCATGCCACAACTGTTTTACTGTACAACAATGAAAGACTGCAACTACAAAGGAGATTCTCTCTACAATTACGCGCTAGCAATAAACAATAGCTACACTAACTACACAAACTACAGGAAAAAAATCAGAAGATTCCAGTGAGGTATCCTCGGCTAAGGGTCGACATATGAAACGTCCCCTTAGAAAAATTATACATGACTGTGCTTAAACTGACACACAGTATTTTTAACACAACGCAATCTGACTTTTAAAAATCCCTACAAAAGAATGGCCCTGACTAACATTAACCTATACCTTTCACAAATCACCTACCTCACCAAAAATCTTCGTTACTCGAACTACTGCAATACAGCGAGCGCCACTACTGCCAGCTAAATAAAAGATTCAAACTACTGAAGGCACTAACTACTGATAGGCATAGTTAGCAAATGAAAGATTTTGATAGAGAACAAACAATGTATTTACCTTAATAGTCATAATATATATAGCAGTTCATGACATCCAGTCTTACAAATTTCAAAACTCCGCCATTTCTCTCCCCACATCCACCACTGCTGGCGGCTCACCTCCAACTGCGCAACGCTACGCGCTGTTAACATCCAGCTGCCCAACGCTACAATGGCGAGTATTACAACAATGCCAACCAACCACAGACTGCACACAGCACAGCCAGTGATTTTCATACAGAGCGCTACGTGGCGTTACCAATATAAAAACCTAAACTGCCTACTTACAAACTTTTGAGGTCATCAGTCCCCTAGAACTTAGAACTACTTAAACCTAACTAACCGAAGGACATCACACACATCCATGCCCGAGGCAGGATACAAACCTGCGACTGTAGCGGTCGCGCGGTTCCAGACTGTAGAGCCTAGAACCGCTCTTCCACCCCGGCCGGCGCACCCTGTCGCAAAGTATCATCTTTGACGCAATGAATTGAAGACAATAACATTTTTGAAGTGATTGGTCAGCCAAGAGTATCGACTTGAATCCAATGGAACACCTTTTAGATGAGTCATAATGTCGACTTCGCTCCAGATCCCTGTGCTCAATATCACTACCTTCTCTGGTTTCGGCTTTGGAGTTAGAATGGGCTGCCAATCCTCCACAGACATGAAGACGCCCCATTTAAAGTTTCTCTAGCTGACTTAAAGCCATCATATTTGCGAAGGATGGACACATCCTCATTAATGTCGACTAATATGTATCGGGATACTTTTGACCAGATAGTGTGTGTGGCATAAATTAGTTGAAGTATCAAACACGTCACCGCTCCTTACACCAAGTGCAGACGAAAACTGTACTGAAATCCTGTTAAATTAAAGCACTGTGTACCATCAATATATTGTATGTAGACCATCAAATGTAATTGGTGCATAAGAAATCACAACAAGAATGCAGTAATAAAGCTTCTGATTTGCCCTAAATAGAAAGTTTACTGTCGGACTGTACTGACAGTTCTGAGTTATAGTAGTGAGACATAGACTTTCGGCGCTTAAATCACTCAAAAACTGAAGGTTGCTCAGCAAGTAATGGTGAGTTGCACATTTGACATTACTAACATAAAGATTAAAATAAAAAAATGGATCAAGGAGTTAACTGGACAAATGGTTCAAATGGCTCTGAGCACTATGGGACTTAACATCTGAGGTGTGGTGTAATTGGACGAACAGATCATAAGTGTCTGAACGAGATACCTTGCTGTATTCCAGGAGATAAGAAAAGACTAAGGTGATGTCTACATGAAAGGTGTTATTTCACATTAAAAAATAGTCAAGAGCAACGTGGATGCGCATCGATGAATAAAAATCAAAAGGAGCTTCATCTACCAATGATTGTCAGATCGCTAATGTTATGATATGCTCAACGAGATAAAACAATTTTTTCCATTTACTGGGATGGAATTCTTTTGGTTTTTATGTCCAACGAATTTGCATATTGCGTGTCTGCCTGTATATGGGACACCTGCATGGTGTTTTGTCTTTATGTGTCATAATTTTCGACGCTTGTTAAAATTTGATTCTTGACTGCTCAGAATAGAAGAATATTAGTGACTCGTTCTAATTTACATATGTTACTCTTATAATTACTCAAACGTATGTCCATACTTCATGTTGCGTCGTATACTTAACAACTTTACAGTATTCTCTTAGCGTATTTTCATTTTCGACACTTCCTAGAATGTTTTTCTTGACTGTTCAAATGCGAAGAATATTAGTGAATTGTTCTTATGCTGATGTCTTAACTATAATCATTATAGGACAAAACAGCTTTACTTTTAGTGTACAGCTGGCAGTATAGTCTTCAAGTCCAGTCATCAATTTCACTGTTCTGTGTTAAAGTCTCCGTCTTGTGTCAGGTAGGCTATGACGAAGTGAAAACAGCACCGTGGCTAATGGAGTCCTTCCCTTGCAACTACGGTAACAATGGATCGCCGAGACCATACCATTACAAGTTACCTGGAAAATCGAATGGGCAGTGCTGAAAATACATCAAAAAACAGTTTGCATACCCCGGTTCCCAGAACTCCTGAAGATAGTCGTTGACTGTGGATATTTTATCACAGACACAGTCCCTTTGACTGTTCAGAGATGTCACTAAACCCGCCCAAAGATGTAAACAGCCATGCAAGAGCAGCGCCTATTAGACGAAGTTGGTCCGACAGACAATCAGTTCCAGTCATTCCTCCAGGAAGGCGGTACACGGCTCGTCTTGTCTGCAGTTCAACCATGCCTAGACGGTCAATACCGCGGACGATCGCGCCCGAATTTTTACTTTGTGCCGGAAAGGGCTTTCAACAAGTGAAGTGTCCAGGCGTCTCGTAGCAATGTTGTTCTGACATGTAGGAGATACAAAGAGAAAAGAACTGTCGATGACATTCCTCGCTCAGGACGCCCAAGCGCTAATACTGCAGTGGATGACCACTACCTACGGATTATGGCTCAGAGGAACCCTGACGGCAACGCCACCAGGTTGAATAACGCTTTTTGTGCAGCCACATAACGTCGTGTTACGACTCAAACTGTGCGCAGTAGGCTGCATGATGCGCAACTTCACTCCCGACATCCATGGCGAGGTCTATCTTTGTAACCACGACACAATGCAGCGCAGTACAGATGGGCTCAACAACATGCCGAATGGACCGCTCAAGGAATAGCATCACGTTCTCTTCACCGATGAGTATCGCATATGCCTTCAACCATAAAATCGTCGGAGATGTGTTTGGAGGCAGCCCGGTCAGGCTGAACGCCTTAGAAACATCGTCCATTGAGTGCAGCAAGGTGGAGGTTCCATGCTGTTTTGGGGTGGCATTATGTAGGGCCGACGTACGCCGCTGGTGGTCATGGAAGGCGCCGTAACGACTGTACGATACGTGAATGCCATCCTTCGACTGATAGTGCAGCCATATCGGCAGCATACAGGTGAGGCATACGTCTTCATGGACGGCAATTTGCCCTCCCATTGTGCACATCTTGTGAATGACTTCCTTCAGGATAACGACGTCGGGCGACTAAAGTGGCCAGGATGTTCTCCAGACTGGAAACCTATCGAACATGCCTGGAACAGATTGAAAAAGGGCTGTTTATGGACGACGTGACCCACCAACCACTCTGAGGGATCTACGCCGAATCGCCGTTGAGGAGTGGGACAATCTGGACCAACAATACCGTGATGAACTTGTGGATCAATGCAAGAGGATGTGCTACTGGCTGTTAGAGGTACCGGTGCGTACAGGAATCTGGACCACCACCTATGAAGGTCTCGCTGTATGGTGGTACAACATGCATCAATGCAAGAGGATGTGCTACTGGGTGTTAGAGGTACCGGTGCGTACAGGAATCTGGACCACCACCTATGAAGGTCTCGCTGTATGGTGGTACAACATGCATTGTGTAGTTTTCATGAGCAATAGAAAGGGCGGAAATGATGTTTATATTGACTTCTATTCCAATTTTCTGTACAGATTCCGGAACTCTCGGAACCTAGGTGATGCAAAACTTTTTTTGATGTGCGTATATAGTATTAATCAGTCCCTTATTGGGTATATACGTAAGCCTCCTCCCCCCTGAACCAGACTTCGGCGATGTGGAGATGCTCAAAGCAGATCGACAAGTTAATTTCCGACATTTCACACACAGTGCTCAACCTAAGCGAACAACTGCTGACCTGTGAGGGAATTTCTCAACCATCACCAGAGCTTTACTAACGTACTGTATCACTGCTAACTGCGAAGCGGCCCCGGGGCCTTCCTTTTAAAAACCTTCCTTTTAAAAACGCAGAGAAAATACGCACTGAAACTATCAGGATATTGCGCCGAGCAAAACTATAAGTTGTTAACCTGATAAAAGAATAGTGACAAGCTGACTTAACACCGACGAGAACGTATTCGAACTGCCTGCGGAAAAGAGAAATACGAAAGTCGTAATGGAGGCCGAAGATTATGAGGACAAGGTACGCGCCCTATTAGATCTGACGACATACCGAAATCTAAGCGCCGATCGGATGCAGCGGGTCACACAGGGTACAAAACGGTTAATCAGGACGTCGTCTTTCTCGGCGGAGTAGAGAGGAACCTGCGGAACACAGAAGCAAGCCTTAGCATCTCGGCTATGTGGATTATGGAAAATCATAAAGATGATTTACCTCTAAGAAAGATTGTAAGGGTTCCTGTCTCACCGACATATAACCTGGAAAAACACTTGGCCTCTCATCTCATGCTGTACGTGGAACAGACCGACCTATACGTAATTGACTTGGGACATTTCACGGAGAACCTGAAGAAACTAAAACTTGGGCTAAACAACATCCTGGCCATCTTTGATGTTATTTCTTTGTTTACCAAAGCGCCATTCAATGACTCTCCATTTCCTCACAGAACATCACCAGTCTCTTTTGTGCCTGTCTTACCATTAGCTACTTAATGTGGAATGGCAGTTTCTACTAACAGCTGGAAGATGTAGCAATGGGTAGTACACTTACAACGAAACATTACCAACTTGGGCTCAAACTTTAAGGGGAGTTAGATCGGAAAATTTTTTTTTTCGACATTTTCGGATTTTTATCTCATTATAAAATTTGCAATTTTCCAAATAAAATGATTATATATATATATATATATATATATATATATATATATATATATATATATATATAATAAATTAACATGGGAAGTATTTTATTTTATTTTTTAAATATAATCTACACCGGTTGAAAATGTTAAAATTTTTACATGCATTACTTCAAGATCTAATAAAGTCGGCAATTTTTTATATAGAAGGTTGTGGATTGCTATGTTGTAAAAGTTAAATTACGTGTCTGCTTGGTAGCACTGTCAAAAACAGTATCGTATCGTTTCATGGTATAAACACGAGTTGTATGTCGAAGTGCTAAAAGTGACGAATACATTGGTAAATCTCTCAAAAAGTAAAGTATGACTCGAAATCGAAGTGTTTTTAAGAAACGGGGATTTCATGGTAATAGATTTTTCGAATAAATGAAAACATTGTGTCCGACATGTGGCGTGCGAAGTTACAGACAATGAAATACTGGCAAACTCGTCAGTATCTACAGAAACTCACATTAGTGCTTCGAAGATTAAAATAAAACGTTGTGATACACAGTTTTCTCAAAACGAAAGTGATATAAATGGTAGGTTAGGTTATATCCTGGTAGATTTACACATCCTAACAAGGGTGTTAGGTGAATGTGTGTGTTGTAAAATATGTGGAGGGCCAGTTAGTTTACATGAAGACAATGAGGTGTCAAATGGACTAGCCAGGAACCTTATCATTAATTGTGCCAGTTGTAAATATGCTAATTCATTTTGGAATTCTGATAAGTGTAAAGATAATTATTTTGAAGTAAATGTTAGGTGGTTTTATGGATTGAGAGCTATTGGCGAAGGACACACTGCACAGAAACAATGTGTGCCATGATGAATATGCCACGCCCACCTTGTAAAATCGAAAAGTATGCAGGATTTATTGGAGCTGCTGTGGAATCTGTTGCATGTGAGTCAATGAAGGGTGCGGCAAACGAATCTGTTGAAATAAATGATGGTATGACTGACATTCCAGTAGCTTTTGATGGCACTTGGCAGAAGCGCGGCTACACTAAGAATTCTGTTGCTGTGTGGATACTGGAAAGGTAATAGATTTCCAGATTTTAACCAAACATTGTTATACGTGTAAATTAGGGAATGAAGAAGGGCATATCGGTGACAGAAATTATTAACGAACAAGCAAGTGGTGGTATGGAGGCCACTGCAGTTACTGAAATTTTTAATCGATCTGTGAACGAAAGGTGAGTGTGTTACACTAGGTTCTTAAGTGCTGGAGAATCAAAAGCATATAACACTGTAGTAGCCGCTCAGCCTTATGGTGAGAAGATTATCACAAAACAGGAATGTGTTGGTCATGTCCAGAAGAGGATGGGCACAAGGTTGAGGAAGTTGAAACAAAGTTTGAGAGACAAGAAACTTTCTGATGGTAAAACCATAAGAGGCAGGCTGACAGACAAAATGATGAACTAAAGCAGTATTATGGGATGGACATTAGAAATAATACAGAGGATTTGTTGAAAATGAAACAGGCAGTATGAGCTACCTTCTTCAATAAACTGTAAACTGATGAAAAAACCCCTGGACCTGATTCATGGTGCAATTACCGCAATGCCCGGTATTCAAACAGTTCATACAGCCATAAACATTCCATCATCAGCAGTCAAGGATATCATAAAACCTATTTACAGAGACCTGCCAAATTCTGAATTACTGAAGATGTGTGTCCATCACCTACTAAAAAATGCTTCTGTTGAAATGAAGACGCTGAAGTAGGGGGTCAGTGATGCTGTTATTGCTTTTAATGACGGTAACATTGGTTGGGTGAAAGTGCTACAGCATTTGGGAATTAATCCTGAAGCAAACTGCATCAGAGAACTTGAACGGATGGACAAGGTTCGCATTTATAAAGTAGAGTACACAGCACAGTTGGCCACTAAGGAGTCCAGAAAGAAGAAAAGAAGAAAAAACTGGGAACAGATCAAGAGGATGATATACAGTATGGTACATGGTGCTTCAGGGCGACTAAAAATAAAAAAAAAATTAAGCGTATATTGAGTTACAGTCTTTTGAAACTTTAGAAGCCGTTCCTGAAAATTTACATTTTCTGTTGTATTTGTCCCTAAATCTCATAACCACTTCGAGTAGAGTATTCAAATTTTCAGGGAGTAATAACATACATATTCTGAGTCTACTGAACTAAAAGAAGAACATAACGTTATGTGTAATTAAAATTATTTAGGATAACGTACAAAAAAAGTACACAAAATTTTAACTGTGTAATTAAAAAATTGTATTTCTGAAAGCAGTGGCTGAAATGCAGTTATTGTAGCTCAGTAGACTCAGAACATACAGTTTAATGTCCTGTAAAAGTTTCCTGTCAATGGCTACAGTGATTCCTGAAATACAGGGAAGCCAAGTCATTAAATTTAACATTGTCGGCATAGGGCGTTCCAACTCCACTAAAGGAGGAAAAATCACACTTCCAAGATATCAGCCTCAGCAATCGACCCCGCGCGGTGCTTTTGGTCATCATTCTGATAGTATGCAGTTACAAACTAATGAAAATACAGGTTTTAAATATGCACGCGCACTCATTCTTCAGCCGGCCGTGGTGGTCGAGCGGTTCTAGGCGCTTCAGTCTGGAACCGGGCGACCGCTATAGTCGCAGGTTCGAATCCTGCATGTGTGTGATGTCCTTAGGTTATTTAGGTTTAAGTAATTCTAAGTTATAGGGGACTGATGACCTCAGATGTTAAGTCCCATAGTGCTCAGGGCCATATGAACCATTTTGAACTCATTCTATGTCACTGGCTCCGCTCCACAGCAGAGGCCTAACCCCGAGCGCAAAGTACTATGCAGTGAAGAAAGTAAGAGGTTTGTGTTCAGAATGTCGGTGAACCAACAAGAGACAGTGCGGGTTCTCAGGGAGCGCTACGGAATGACGGTCAAATTGCAACGTTTAAACGTCAAAGAAAAAGAGTCCCTGAAAGTCGTGATTGGTGAGCATCATTATATGCGACTATTTGACTAACTTTCCATAAAGGACAAACAAAAACGTAGGGAGCATATTTAATGCTATTATTTACAACTTCCGATTTCGTTATGCACTGAAGCGCCAAAGAAACTGGTATAGGCATGCGTATTCAAATACAGAGGTATGCAAACAGGCGGAATACGACGCTGCGGTCAGCAACACGTATATAAGAAAACAAGTGTCTGGCGCAGTTGTTAGATCGGTTACTGCTGCTACAATCACAGGTTACCAAGATTTAAGTGAGTTTGAACGTGGTGTTAAAGTCGGCGCACGAGCTATGGGACACAGCGTCTCCGAGGTAGCAATGAAGTAGGGATTTTCCCGTTCGACCATTTCACGAGTGTACCGCGAAAGCAGGAATTCGGTAGAACATCAAATCTCCAACATCACTGCAACATCCTTCAAGAACTGGACCAATGCCAACTAATGAGGATCGTTCAACGTGACAGAAGTGCAACCCATTCGCAAATTGCTGCAGATTTCAATGCTGGACCATCAACAAGTGTCAGCGTGCGAACCATTCAACGAAGCATAATCGATATAGGCTTTCGGAGCCGAAGGCTAACTCGTATACTCTTGATGACTGCACGACATAGGGCTTTACGCCCCGCCTGGCCACTTAACACCGACATTGGACTGTTGATGACTGGAAACATGTTGCCTGGTCCGACGAGTATCGTTTCAAATTGTATCAAGCGGATGGACGTGTAACCGTATAGAGACAACGTCATCAATCCGTGGACCCTGCATGTCAGCAGGGGACTGTTGAAGCTGGTGGGGGCTCTGTAATGGTGTGGGGAGTGTGCAGTTGGAGTGATAATGGGACCCCTGATAGTCTAGATACGACTCTGACAGGTGACACGTACGTAACCATCCTGTCTGACTACCTGCATCCATTCATGTCCATTGTGCATTCCGACGGACTTGGACGATTACAGCAGTACAATGCGACACTCCACACGTCCGGAATTGCTACAGAGTGGCACCAGGAACACTCCTCTGAGTTAAAACATTCCCGCTGGCCATCAAACTTTCCAGACTTGAACATTATTGAGTATATCTTGGATGCCTTGCAACGTGCTGTTCAGAAGACCCCTCCACCCCCTCGTACTCTTACGGATTTATGGACAGCCCTGCAGGATGCATGGTGTCACTTCCCTCCAGCACTACTTCAGACATTAGTCGAGTGCATGGCACGCCCTCGTGATGCGTTATTTCTGCGTGCTTGCACGGACCCAACACGATATGAAGCAGGTGTACCAGTTTCTTTAACTCTTCAGTATAGACGTCATAGATAACTTCACGAATGAAGACGTGCTAGATATAGTACAAATAGTGGACTGACGTTCGCTGCTTATTTACGAGGGGTTAACGGTAACGATAGTGAGGCTATTTTTACCACAGTCATATTCCGTTAATTGAGTTTGGCGGTTGGAGAACGGAAAGGAAAGGAACTATTGATGTCAGCCGTATGCGGACTTCATGCACAATCAGTGACAATATGTGGAAATGTGGCCACACAGGGATTCAAACGCGGGATTTTCCTTTTTACAAGGCAGCTGCATTAATCACTGAGACATCCGGACACAGTGTTAATTGCACTTGCGCGGACTATCTCGGCACGCTTCCCA
The DNA here is from genome assembly GCF_021461385.2 of Schistocerca piceifrons. NCBI lineage: Eukaryota > Metazoa > Arthropoda > Insecta > Orthoptera > Acrididae > Schistocerca > Schistocerca piceifrons. The sequence continues at coordinate 440,326,177 of NC_060149.1, read as the reverse complement.
GCCAACCCATACTCCCATCCAGTGTCTCCTATTCGCAGTCGCTGTCCGTGCTTGCAACTTGGAGAACGTAATTACAATGAAATGAACACCCTTAGCTGCTTACAGGCGTTGACATACGTCAACGGGGACAGATGAAAATGTGTGCCCCGACCGGGACTCGAAACCGGGAGCTCCTGCTTACATGGCAGACGCTCCATCCATCTGAGCCACCGAAGACACAGAGGATAGTGCGACTGCTGGGATTTATCTCTGGCACGCCTCCCGCGTAACCCACATTCTCAACGTATTGTCCCGCACCACATTCGTAGTGCCTCCGCCCATTATACTCATTACTCGCGGCGCGTTGCCGATTCCCGTAAGAGTTCGGGCACTGTTTGTGAATTCGTACAGAAGAAGAAGGGTATCTGTTCTTTCGGACATGTCCGAAAAAACAGATACCATCTTAGTATATATATTGGAGAACGTAGTTGTGCATCCGCACTGAATGTGTTGGATTCACTGGCCATTGAGGCGAATCAATCCTGTGAATGCGTGGTGTCTGTTCTTTCGGACACATATGTTTTTCAGGACCGTCAAGAGGAACTTAAATTATTAAAATGGAAAAGTGACGTGTACGTGTGGAGTAAATGTGTTGAAAACCGGGGTACACATCAACAAATGTTTTCCAAGGTTAACATAATCTGTCAAGGTAAATTTAATAGCCCATTAAGAAAAAAGATGACGATCAACGCCGTTAACATACAGCAGTGGTGCGTTCAAGCAGCAATGGAGGTGGGATTAAAGCATTTGCTGGTTGGGTGTCCACTTTGAAGAAAAAACATGGTATTGATGTGCGAGAAATAACTGCATGTGGAAGAGTTCGTCATTCCGAGCTAATATAGAAACGGTCGGTACAACATAATATGGAGCAGACAGGGTCTGATTTAGAAATCACGTCCGGTCTATCTCTTGCCAAAAAAGAGACGGAACACGACACAGCCGTGTCGTGCTATCAGCAAAATAGTGCCAACAGCATGTGCAGATGGACGTTTAATATCACCTACCGCCTCGGTTTGTAATTTTAAAATATCTGACCAGAACGTTTGGGCATCGAGTCAAAGTTTGCTCCGCGCGGACAGTATTGTAGCAGTCGCCTCATGTTCTGGGAAAGTCAACAAAAGTCAACAAGGAACATCTAGGGATGTGGTGACAGAAGATATTTTCTAAAATCGTCGATGTTGACAGCAGAACAGTTTTAACAGTGGACTAATTTTCCGTCCAGAAAACCTTGACAGTGCATGAAGAGCACGGAGCAGAAGACACTGCAATTTCTGTACTGACGATACTACCAGATGGGACAACACACTGTCAATTTCTGGACGTATTTGGCTTCCGGATGTTCAAGGATTTTGGCTGCAGGTTTATCAATTCCGCACGACAATCCGGCGAAGTTATTCGGAGAAGAAGAGGCTGGCAGATGATAAAGTAGAGTGGAGAGCTGCGTAAAATTAGTCTTCAGACTGAAGACCACAGCAACAACGTAAGCTTGTAAGTAATTAGAGTCAAAGTACCTTAGATGCGATAGATATAGTTTGAGTATTTATTTATTAGTATTAAAATTCCATAAACGGATCAAAAATCGTTTTGCATCACCCTCACTAACTGCATTGCTTGTGTTATTTAATACCTCTTTCTCAATAGTCTTTTTACTGCAGAAAATTGTTACATACAAGCCATCTGTGTAATAGAGGTAAAAAGAAACTAGCATTGTCAGTTCGAGAGCAACTGGAAGAGCTATGTCGATCCAGGTAGTACATGAACGTTTCCGCGAAATCAAATGGCCTCCTGGTATCCATTACCAACATTGTAAAAAAATAAATGGAAAATATAAATGGATAAATAAAAGTGTAGTGGCTGAATAAAATGGGAAAGGGAACACACGGAATGGCCCCTTTATCAGCGGCGTACGCTTTAGTTCTTCAACGAACGCAGAATTTCTGTGACAGCTCTTATTTACGGATGTAAGTAGATGGACAAAATCCTCTAATATACTGTCCAATCCTACAGTCAACTTTTCGGGGATCGGTTCTTCTGTAAAGACGACAATGTATAACTACACAGCGCCCATCTCGTATACACCTGCCTCCATTATGCATCAATCAACCAAATGGAATGGTCTGCAGTACCTGCTTCGATGAATCTGGGTTGAGACCCTGCGTCGTCGCAGGAACCCTTCGAACCGCCTCTCGAGAGTCGTCGTCGAACAATGGGACGGATGTGAGCAGCAACATCTCGATCAAGCTGCGGACAGTGTACCAAGGGGGATCCAAGTATTATTTTATTACGAAAAAAGTAGGAGAAGAAGCCAGAGTAATGGTATATCTCAGTGAAACATAGTGACACGTCCATAATTTTGCACAATTGACCAACCAATTCTCAGTAACAAGATGCATTTCCTCTAAGCGGATCATCTTGCTGTACAGAGGAAAAGTTTTGAACCTGTTGATGAGCAGCTAACAAGTGCCCTGTCTACCAAATCAACATATTACAGACAAAATGCATGAGACTAAATCTTTTAAAAACACATGCATGTGCATTTCATTTAAGATCTGGACTAGCAAGACAAAGACTCGTACTATATCGATAGGGCCTGCAGCTGCAACACAAATACACTCAAGTATCGAAGAGCATTTCTTAACAGGTCTCTGACCTATAAAATTCGTTGCATTCAAATTCCTAAGCAAATAACAGCGAGGATGAACGCTATGAAGAAATTTATTTGCAGTAAATGGGGAACAAATCCATCTGTCCTCCGAACAACAGGTGCGGCCCTATGCTCTTCAGCTGCAGAGTATGTCTGCCTGCCCATTCTGGAATAGACCCTCCAACGGGAAAAATGGATGTCATCCTGAATAAAAAATGCTGTTTAACGATAGATTTATGACAGCTACACCTCTGGAAAAACTGTATAGAGCATCTGGTTTCTCTGCTCCATGTATTCGACGATCAGTAATACAATAAACAGTAAAGTTAAACGGGTATTCGATGAAAACATGACATGTACCGTGCAGTGAGAAAGTTGCCGGTAAGAGTAAAATCCAGAAGTGTTTTTTTTTTTTTTTTTTTTTTTTTTTTTTTTTAGCAATGTGGACTTAGAGCTCGGGGATGGTACCTGCCCCAAGAAACTGAGCCAACAGATATCCAAGTGGAGTAGGAAACTTGCAAGATCCCCCAACAGACCATGAACAGGTGTTGCATCAGTAAAGACAAATCTATCAAAGTGGAAGTATCAAGATGACAGTGACATTTTCTGCTATTGTGGTGAGGTGCGGGATATCGCACACACATTAAATAGTCCTGCCATTCCTTAGAAATGAACCTTCCAAAGTCTATGGTTGGGAAACGATACAGCTATTGATGTGGTCCTAAACTGGGTCGAAACTTTACAAGAGATAACAAGGATCAGAGATGGATGACATGGCTGAAAATTCGTCCAGATTCGAAAAAGTAAAAAGTGAATGTGATCCTTAGCACGCAACTAAAATAAAATGATAAGTTCAATGGAAAATTGAACTTTAAAATTATTAAATGATTGCAGAAACTAAAAGATACCGAAAGAATTCCATTATGTGCTATTACCAAACGAGCAACCCCCTTAGCGACTGTTACTGTAAATAGGGAATTTTTCCCAGTCTTTTTTCGCTTTTAAGACCAAACCTACAAGTTACAGAGCACATTACTGTGGTAGATGTACAGATCGACTAGTAGTGATGGACTCTGCTCAGGCAGGTCGAATTTAGTCAAATAGGTCAGATTTTAAATTGTATGACTTGTGGTTTCCAGGGCTCCCACTCTATCAACATCCGAATGGTTGCTCTGTCTCTTCCACCTTCTTTAAACTTCTTGTTCCACTTTGTAACGTTAGATAATTTCGAGTATTATTAATACACTATATTGTTACTATTTTCTGTATATTTCGGTTATGTTACTCGTTGTAACGATAATTTTTATATGGAAACTCTTTTCAAAGATATTTACAAATTCATGTCCAACTTACTCACATCGTAAATATGACCCAGTTTCGAAAATCAGCTGACTGGTCTAAAGAAATATATCAATAAATAGATCAATAGTAATTGTCAGCTAAACTAGACACTTTCAGATAAGAAGCAACACACACACACACACACACACACACACACACACTTTGTAAAGGAATAATTCAATGAACAGAGAATAAGAAACCTAGTTAGCTGACCCACGTCATGAGGATCCATCAGCCAATAAAACGTTCTGGGTTTCACCTTATGTTCACACAACGGTCGGATATAGGTAAGGTTAAATAGATGTCCTCTGTCTTTCATCGTAAGCAGGATAAATACAGCGCATGTCAATCGAGAAACGTCGCATAGTCGGAGGAAAAAATCTTTTGATTTCCAGTGGAGAAGTGAATATTTGATTCATACTTCCATTACTGAGTTTCTTTAATAACTTTCATAACAGAGGACTACCCTTCCTGGAAACTGTCTTCCAGAAGTTAGGTTGGACGTAGACTGAGAGTAGAATGGGATTTCTATGTCACAGGTTCCAGAGTGAAACCGTTCCCTTGGAGATAGAAGGAATTTAGGTTACACCTGCACTGGTCGGAGTCAGCCATCACAGGCACTACCTGACCATCATCAGTCAGATGTGCCCAAGTAATTTTCTGCCATAGACAAAGACATTAATTCTTCAATTTTATCAAATGTCGCTCTACGAAATTTGCTATATTTGCTTGATTTCCACACACTGAACTCTATCTTTGCAGATTAATAATTATTCAGATCACACCCTTTCAACTGTACTTAGTATGTATTAGTTTAGCATGGAGGAAAATGTAATAAATTTGTAATCATAAAAGATATTGTGAGTTTTTATTAAATATTATTGTTTCTGTTTTAATGATATGAGGCGTTGAATCATTTGCTTCTGGCGGTCAGTAAAATAGATTCTTATGACATTTAATAGAATTAAGGCATTTGATGTAAGTCTGTCATTCTTGTGAATGATTACTGTGTCATTTAGATTGATTGAATCATTTGCAGCCAATGACGCCAAACGCTAATTTCCGTTTCCAATGTAAATAGCGAGCTGATTTAAACTTTGCTTCAGTGAAAACATGAAATTTTTTCATATGTAAAATTTATAGGGCTTAAAACTACTGCAGCAAAATAAACATTTTGAAGAGCAATTGGATTCTGAATTGCTAAGTAGGCACATGTTGATTGTGAAAGCCATCTATGACTATTTTGTTAAGTATGTATTGGCAGTGTGATGTTCGTTAGTAAGGATACAGGATACTTTTCCAGCTCAATATTATGTAGAAATCAACACCTATTTCTTTCAGATACTGTTTATAATGTATATGTTTCAAAGATTTTTTTGTTGATATCAGGTAATACTGTACACTTTCTACACAAATTAGAAGTATTTTGAATATTTTTGAACGTGCTTAGGGTAAAAAAATTACAAATGAATTGATGCAATTTGTTTTCCAAAATGCTTCGTCAAATTGACGTACTATTTAATCCAATGTTATATATTTGAAGGAGACCACATTTTATCAGATATGCATGACATGATGGCTGAGGTACTAGACCTATTTAATTCGACCTATTATGTATATTAGAAGGATACAAAAATATCACTGTGCACATTTTAATTTTCATAATTTTTTCCTTATAAAAATGTTATTTTTCTATAATTTAGTTGATTCTGCAATAAATCTTAGGTCTACTACATAAGTATGCACTATTTCAAGTCATAGAAAAAAATTAGAGCAATGTCTTATAATATTTAGGAAATATTTGTACCTAAATTCTGAAAAATACATCTTGCGGGAAATTGTGAATGAAGATATGAGTCCAATTAAATTGTGGCTCAGAACATTCCTGAAGCATAGTCTTCATACTGCAGCATTTCTTCATCTTCAAACTTCCTCTTGGCATTCTGTTTTGCTTCTTTGGTAACTTGAAGATCGAGTCTTTCAGCTTCATGCATATGTTCCATCAAGTGCAACAACAATGTCCCTGGTTCCACTAATATTTACAGTTTCTTCTACTGCATGTTTCATAGAAACTTTAGACACAACCGTCAAGGAACGTAAAAGTATTTTTATGTACTTGCTGAACGTACTGGGAGGATGAGGAAGGTCCGTCAAACCACAAAACGTTTGAGTAGCCTTTTTTCCTTTCCCTATTGCATGCATTGCATACACTAACTTCAAATTCACATCATATTAATTATGCACACTGTTCGAACTCATTTTTGGGGTAGATTTATTGCAGGATCTACACAGAACAACTAATTTTGGCGCTAAACCTTTCCTACTACTTTGTTGTTCAGTTATTTTCAGACCGCCTACATCATCACATTGTTTACATTTCGCCACCTCATTTAACAAAGAAAATAAGATGCCCACATCAACAACAACAAGTCCACTACAAACAGCGTCATTGTTAACACAAAAATTTGAATCACCAGGAGGCATGTCGTGTGGAAGTTTCTTCCCTGAAGAACTGATACATGAGTTCCTTTCAACAGTGTGGCTGGTTTTGATTGTGAACTGGTTACCAAGGAAATTCCTTTTATTGAATTTAATGATGCGTGGCATAGTTCGTATTTATTGTACACTAAAGGATATGTACTTCCAGAAATATATGTAGCAAATCGGCAACAAACATTCAGTAACACGTGAATAAACTGCTTCAGCGAAACAAAAGTAAATACTACCAAAGATAATCATTTACAGACACTAGTAACCTGCACTGTACCAACATACACAATGTATTGTACGTATAATCGCTGGAAACAGAAAGTTCCCAGTTCTTTTCTAAATAATACTCGTATCTGTAACAGAAATAAAGGGGGTGTGGTGGCATACATGAATGTAACTTTAAAATTTGGTATATATAGGTCATTTTTCATTTGAAACCCTATAATGTATATATCAATGTACTCAGGAAAGACTATAGAATTTAATAAAGACTTTTCCACTATTTATAAGTACCCTGTAATCTTTTGATCAGGCACTTTCAGTGCAGCATCAGTGGCTCAGGCTTCACAATGACCATTTGGTGCGAAACTAGTGGCCAAACATATGTACTGCAATTGTGACAGATTTGTTAATAAACACCTCATGAAATATTTAAAGAAAGGTTCTTGGTCCTATATCAACAAAATGATGAAACTGAAATATAAGCATAATTTTAGAAGCAAACTCATAGATATGCAAGGCCTGAAAGAAGCCTCAGTCAAGTTCAGTACCATACAATTGTGAATACTGGTTACAAATTTTACATTTTGTAATAAGTTACAACTTTAGATACAGCTATTAGTGGAGTTCCATATGAATCAATATAACTTGGTGAAAACTGACCAAAAAATAATTTGAGTGTAGAAAGAGTAAATTAAGAGAGAGGTTAACTATTACTGTCAGTAAAAGAAAGCGTCATACATCATTGTTGCCTGGGAGACCCCAAGGGGTAACTGACACAATTATGCACAAGGAAATAAAAATAGTAAATAAGTAATGTCAATCATAAATTGTTTGACACACGCTACTTGTTGACAGTAGTTTATTTAAGGGGACTAGTTTAAGACATTGCTCATCATCAGTGTTATCTGTATTACCCAAAAGACATATTTTTTTCCAGAACCTTAGGCACTGTGTAATATCACTGGTTGTATGGTTCTGTTTTTTTAAGTGTGGCCTATATGGAGATGGGTTCATATTTTATAATCATTTAAGTAATACCTATATTTGGCAGTATCAGTAGAACTGAGTAAAGTGCATATTTGTTGAAGTAAAGTTCGATCTCTCAGCCCTTAAATAACACTGAAAATTAATTGAATTCTCAGCCCTGTAATAACAATGAAGTTTAGCTGAGCTCTGATTTTAACTTATGGACCTATCTAAATAGACGATGCTTTGAGCTACATCTCTAATGGTACCCCTTTCATTTTTCTCCTTCCAAGCTGAACAGCTATCAATAGATTACCATGGAGATGAGATATTCGCTCAGAATATTTCGACTAGGTCAAGGAAATTCAAATGAAAGGTGCTGTAATTCTACTTAAATAGTTTTACAATATTTTGCTATGGTTGTCCGTTGACAATACCTTTAGTACAATAATATAATTTGTGAAAACAATTACTATAGTACAATAATAGTGGAGCAAGAAACATATGTCCATCAAGTAACAAGGGGTGATATATCACATCAAGGGGAATAACTCTTGTTGGAAACAAAGTATTCTATGACGCTTCCCAGCGTCGCTGGATGTCTTTTATAATAGTTATGCCCCTCAGAGACGGCAGAGCATTGGCACTCTGTGGCCATAGTATGTCATGTGTGTTGCCTATAATCCAGTTATCTGCTCCACACGAATGAGGGTAGGCCGACCTTCTAAAACATCTTTCTGTCAATTTACTGGGGTAGGTAGTAGTAGTAGTAGTAGCAGCTTTATTCATCCATAGATCTCTTTTTACAAGGATATAGGACATGTCAAAAGTATTTACAGGTTTAGACCAATTTAAGATAAGCTAATTCGTATACACACATATTTACAGAATTCTAGTTAGAGACAATCATTAGATTTACTCCCGGTATACAATACTTTTCTTACAAATAACTTATTAAATAATATAATGCCACACTGTTCACTCATATCTCACTATCAGTCACTGTACACACTATACACACATTGTTTCATGACACTTCACTCACCACACACACACACACACACACACACACACACACACACACACACACACACACACTGGTGATCTCTGGGCCATTTTCTGTACCGCAACTTCTCATTTGCTATCCTGAAAAACTGAGTCAGCATCCCTCCATAATGAATGAAATGTTGAGCTCAGAAAGAGGAAGCGGTGTTAGTATTGTGCTATGTATAGCTTGGGCGTAAGTATTTCTAGAAAGGAAAGAAGAAGGAATATACATAAAGTGAAGGTGTTATGTGGAATGTTGGATGTTTTATAATCATCACTGTTATTATTATTATTTATTCATATAACATTTTTTTATCAAACCCCTACTCTGTTTTATCTAAGTAATCCTTCAATGTATAAAATGTATTGCATAATAAGTACTTTTTAGCTGCCTTTTTAAATAAGTCTATTTTTGCAATTTCTTCAATCTCTTTTGGTAATTTATTGTACAGTTTTATTCCTTGGTAGAAAATGCTGTTCTGAGTTTTATTTTTATTTTTTCTTGGTAAATGTAAGTTGAGTCTATCTCTTGTTGCATGGTCAAAGACAGAGCTGTTTGCACAGTAATTAGCAATGTTATTTTTGATGTGTACTGTGGTGTCACCGCCAGACACCACACTTGCTAGGTGGTAGCCTTTAAATCGGCCGCGGTCCGTTAGTATACGTCGAACCCGCGTGTCTCCACTATAAGTGATTGCAGACCGAGCGCCGCCACACGGCAGGTCTAGAGAGACTTCCTAGCACTGGCCCAGTTGTACAACCGACTTTGCTAGCGATGGTTCACTGACAAAATACGCTCTCATTTGCCGAGACGATAATTAGCATAGCCTTCAGCTACGTCATTTGCTGCGACCTACTAAGGCGCCATTACCAGTTACTATTGATACTGTAATCATGTACCGTTAAGAGCGACGCTCATCATTAATGGATTAAAGTTAAATATTCCACCAGCTACGTCCTTTTTTCTAAAGTCTATTTTCCTTGCCCTGTTCCAGACCTCACGCCCGCCTGCGTGAGCTAAAACACGTGCCTTTCGGCTTCCTCTAATAGTATGGTGTTGGCTCTCCTGCCAACCCACAACATGTACAACTGACTGGTAAATGTATTCACACGGAGCAGTTAAAATCCCTAGTGTTTTGAATAGATCTGTACAACGAGCTCGACTAGTATTTTTAGTTATTATTCTTATGGCTCTTTTCTAGAGTTTGAAAATTGTGTTAATATTTTGTGCGTTTGTTCCCCAAAAAAGAATGCCATACCTAAGAACTGAGTGTACATATGAATAATATGTAACTAAAATAAACTGAATGTTAGACACTGATGATAGGATCCTAAGGGCATAATATGCTGATGACATTCTGTTTGCAAGTACCTTTGTGTGTTCACACCACTTCAACTGAGAATCAATATTCATTCCTAGAAATTTTGCATACACAGTCTATAGAGGTGCCATCTACATTAAATTAAACATGGTCATTTTTGCATCTACATTAAATTAAACACGGTCATTTTTCCTCTTCAAACTGAAATGCATGGCATTAGATTTCTCCATGTTCAATGTCACTTTATTGCTTATTGACCAATCATAAACTTCCTTGAGAGTTTCATTTGCTTTCTCAGCAAGGAGTTCTCTTGTTTTCTCAGTGACTATAATATTGATGTAATCAGCGAAGAGAATTTTTTCACCATGAGTAACACTACTGGGAAAGTCATTGATGTATATCAGGAACAGAGTTGGTCCTAATATGCTACCTTGCAGAACCCCTACATTAATCTATTTTGAGTCTGATAAGTGTTTTACTAAATGTTTAGATCTATTTCAAGTATATGTTATCTCTGCTCTTTGTACCTTATCTGTTAGATATGATCAAAATCAGTAATTAACTACTCCTCTTATTCCTAATGCCTCTAATTTATTTAATAGAATCTTGTGGTCGACTGTATCAAACGCCTTTGAAAGATCCAAAAATATGCCTGTGACACACTCATCTTTATCAAGAGCATCAAGTACAACTTTTGTGAATTCTACTATGGCTGACTCCATATTTTTGCCACTTCAGAAACCAAACTGTGATTCGGATAAAAGATTGCATTTATTCAGGTAATTAATTAATTTGTCTTTCATAATTGCTTCTATTGTTTTTGAGAATGCTAACAGCAAATAAGTGGGCTGGTAACTTTCTATGTCTTCTGCATTACCTTTCTTAAGCAAAGGTACAACTCTTGCCTGTTTGAACTGCTCTGGAAATGTCCGTGATGTGAAGGATTCATTTATTATATTTGTTAAGGGGTCTTGTATATTCCCTATGCATTGTTTCAGTACACACATTGGTACGTCATCTAAGCCTACAGACTTTTTATTTTTTAGTTTTTGAACAGTTTTATTCACTTCATTCTCTGTGGTTGGAAGTAACATCATTATATTTAGTGCAACGTTATTTACACCTGTTATATTTGTTTGGGGGAATTTTTGGTGTAACTTCTCTGCAATACTTGAAAAATTATCGTTTACATAGTTTGCTAAGTGCTGTGGATCATTTATTACTTTATCCCCCTCCCATAGCAGTATGTTATTCTGTGTTTGTTTACTCTCCCCATTTCCTTTCTATAACATCCCAGACCTTTTTTGCTTTTATTCTCTGCATTATATATTATTTTGTCATTAAATAACTTTTTTGCAGCAAACAGCACTTCCTATAGGTCTTTTTGTACTTATGATAGAAATTTAAGAATTCTGGATCATTGTGGATAATCTTCATGGAATTGAGGTGTTTCAGTGTTTTGGAGGACTTCTTAATACCTGCTGTTATCTATCTGATTTTGTGAGATGTTGATACAGACATGCATACTTTTGGAAATGCCTTTCCAATGTTCAATTTAAACAATGTGGAGAATTTAGAGAATTTCATATTCACATTGGTTTCCTTATACACTTCATCCCAGCTTTGTTTTTCTAGTTCTTTTTTTGATTTCTGACAGATGTTGTTTGTAGGCTTGTAGTTTAGGGAATGATTCGATGCCTGATTTTACTGTTGTTATTTGACAGAGATGGTCTGATAGTCAGAGATCTTTTAGAGCTACAGCACATTTTTCCCTGTCAGTATTTGTGGCCACATGGTCAATTACTGATGCAGTCGTTGTAGTAACCCTTCTTGCACTATTGACCAATAGGGACATGCCAAAACTTTGAAGGATGTTTATGAAGGTGGTGCTGGATTCATTTATGATATTAGTGTTGATGTTAATGTCCCCACACAGAATTATGTTGACCTTTGTACTTGAGACTTTATCTGGAACTTCTGTTAATTTACTGAAAATATAGTCCACACTACCGCTGGGAGATCAATACACACACAAAATGATTAATTTCTTGGTGATATCAAGCCCTGTTAATTCAATAGCTGACATTTCAAAGTGTTTGTATTCACTTACTGTACTGAGTTCATGTCTTGATTTAAACTGTGTTCCTTTTCTGATATAAATGCATGATCCTCCACCCCTTGAAGTAGTTCTGCAGCAAGAGTTTGCCTTTTCATACAATGCTAATACTACATGTAGTTAGCGGAAGCAGCACAACTAGTTAGTAGACCCTGCTGGATCGGTAAAATCTCGTCGACGAGAGACGGCCAATTCAATAAAAAGACGCCTAGCCTCACTGTGAAGTATCAGCGAACATTTTGCCTCTAAGAAATGTTGTTCCCGGTGACATGATCTCTCTCCCTTAGACAAGCAGTCAGTCATTGTACAAGATGCCGTAACAAACTAAATGAAAATCTTGTGCCTGATAATTCACGAATTGGAACTACTTGTAACAATCACTTTCTAAATCTATCGGTATAAATAGGATTAACTGGATCCGTTGAAGAAGCAAAAAAATATATTAAAATGTCATTCCACAGAACTTTAAGCAGCTAGAACTAGCACCAACGTTCTTCACTGAAATTAATACAATAATTAAAATTCTTGAGAACAAAAGCTTATGTGATGTTAGTCTAATTTCACACAGAATTCTGAAACGTTATTCCAACATATGTAATGTCCTTAGTGATACATGCAACGTATCACTAGCAGTGGGAATTTTTCCAAACAGCTTAAAATATGAAATTGTTAGAAATCTTCATCAGAAAGGTGGCAAGACAGACTTAAGCAATTATCGTCCAATTTCCTTACTGACAACTTTTTCCTAAATATTCGAAAAAGTAATGTACTCAAGAGTAGTTTCAAACTTCAGTGGAAACAACTTATTTATCACATCGCAGTTTGGGTTCGAGAACTGTTGTTCGACTGAGAATGCTATTTATACACACATCAAAAAAAGCTTTGCATCACCTCGCTTCTGAGAGTTCCGGAACCTGTACAGAAAATTGGAATAGAAATTAACATAAACATCATTTCTTCCCATTTTATTGCTCATGAAAACCACACATTGTATATTGTACCGCCATACAGCAAGATCTTCAGAGATGGTGGTCCAGATCGCTGTACACACCAGTACCTCTAATACCCAGTAGCACATTCTCTTGCATTGATGCATGCCTGTATTCTACGTGGGATGCTATCCACAAGCTCATCAAGACACTGTTGGTCCAGATTGTCCGATTCCTCAGCGGCGATTCGGCGTAGATCCCTCAGAGTGGCTGGTGGGTCAATAAACAGCCCTTTTCAATCTATCCCAGGCATGTTCGATAGGGTTCACGTCTGGAGAACAGGCTGGCCACTCTAGTCCAGCGATGTCGTTATCCTGAAGCAAGTCATTCAAAAGATATGCACGACGGGGGCGCGAAATGTCGTCCATGAAGACGAATGTCTCTCCAATATGCTGCCGATATGGTTGCACTATCGGTCGGAGGATGGCAATCACGTATCGGACCCGAAAAGCATTATCCAACATGGTGGCGTTGCTGTCAGGGTTCCTCTGAGCCATAATCCGTAGGTAGTGGTCATCCACTGCAGCAGTAGCTCTTGAACGTCCTGAGCGAGGAATGTCATCGACAGTTCTTTTCTCTTTGTATCTCCTACAAGTCAGAACAACATTGCTACGAAACGCCTGGACACTTCCCTTGATGAGAACCCTCCCTGGCACAAAGTAACAATGCGGACGTGATCGAACCGCAGTATTGACCGTATAGGCATGGTTGAACTACAGACAACACGAGCCATGTACCTCCTTCCTGGTGGAATGACTGGAACTGATAGGTTGCCGGACCATCTCCGTCTAATACACGCTGCTCATGAATGATTGTTTACATCTTTGGGCGAGTTTGGTGGCATCTCTGAACAGTCAAAGGAACTGTGTCTGTGATACAATAGCCACAGTCAACGTCTATCTTCAGGAGCTCTGGGAACCGGGGTCATGCAAAACTTTTGTTGATGTGTATATATCCACTCATCAGATAGTACAACCCTTAAATAATATAATATCATGGTTCAAATGGCTCTGAGCACTATGCGACTTAACTTCTGAGGTCATCAGTCACCTAGAACTTGGAACTAATTAAACCTAACTAACCTAAGGACATCACACACATCCATACCCGAGGCAGGATTCGAATCTGCGACCGTAGCGGTCGCTCGGCTCCAGACTGTAGCGCCTAGAACCGCACGGCCACTCCGGTCGGCCTAAAATATCATGAGTTGGTATTTTTGTGATCTCTCCAAGACTTTTGATTGTGTACATTGTGTTATTCTCGTGAAGAAACTAAAGTTTTATAAAACTTATGGCTTTATGCGCAGCTATTTTGTATCGTACTTAACAAACAGAATGTAAAAGGTTCTTCTGGGTAAAGAGATGTTTATAGAAAACCAATCGAGGTAGCGCCCTGGATTCTGTTTCAGAAGGTCGACGGTTCTAATTCATTGCCAACTCTCCAGATTTTGATTTCCCGTGATTTCCCTAAATCGCTCCAGGCAAGTGCCGGCATGGTTCCTATGAAATAGCGTGGGCGACTTCCTTCCCCATACTTGAAACAACACGAATCTCAGATGACCCCGATGTCGACAGGACGTTAAACCCAAATCTTCCATCCTTTGAAGGAAGGAGAAGCAGCCATATAAATATCAAGAGCTGAGATAACAAACCCGTAATAGCCTAAGCAAAGAAGGAAACGTGAAAGGTAGAAGAAATATATATAAGTTCATTTGTCCAGCCATGTTGGCTTTAGTTTCTTTATAATTACGGAGGTATTTTAAATCCGAGATATTTCCATAAATATATAAAAGTGGTATACAATGGAAACGAACAAAAAGACAGTGTACTAGAAAGAGAAGAGGAAGTAATGAAGATGAGTTAAGACATATGGTACTGTGAGAAGATTTTGACACAGTACTGAAAGACCTAATTCGAAACAACGTCGTTGGAATAGGTGACATTGCGACAGAATTATTGAGATTCTTGGGAGAACCAGCCTTGACAAAACTGTTCTGTTTGGCATGAAAGATATATAAGACAGTCTAAATACCCTAGACTTCATGAAGAATGTGATAAATCCGATTACAAAGAAGGCAGGTGCCGACAGTTACGAATATTACCGAACTATGAGTTTAACAAGTCATCCTTGCAAAAGACGGGCACGATTTATTTGCAAACTAATGGAAACACTGGTAGAAGCCGACCAGTTCAGACTCCAGTTACATATAGGATTGCACGAGAAAATACTGACCCTACGACCTATCATAGAAACCAAGTTAAAGAAAACAAATTGTACGTTTATAAGGATTTATACGAATAGAGAAATCTTTTGTTAATGTTGACTGGAATGCGCTCTTTGAAATTGTGAAGGTAGCAGCGATAAAACACAGGGATGGAAGTGTTATTTATAACTTGAACAGGAATGCGAGTTTCATTATAACTGTCGAAAGACAGGGAAGGGAAAGAGTTGGAGGAAAGAGACAGAGTTGTAGCCGAACGGGGGGGGGGGGGGGGGGGGTGAAACTTACGCTGAGACTTGCTGAGACTTCCGGTAAGAGTGTCTTAGTTTGTCGCCAGGCCACTTGGAATGCAGCAAATTTATAATACCGTTTTCTTACAGGGTGATTTAAGGTTTTCCGTACTGGTTTTCATATTGTACAAAAGATAAGCTGATTTCATTACTCTGTGTTTCTAATTACAGCTTCCACTCTGTCAACAGCATTGCAAGAATGATGAACGTATTCCGCTTGGTATTTTATTTTCCTTATTTTGGGTGGTGTATGTTATTTCAGATTTTGTTTTTGTTTTATATAAAACAGAGCAGAGCTAGTTTTATAGCATGGACTTAAGTATACTTGATCCTGCTTGTGAATGTGAGTGCATACTACTCGCTTTAATTTCATTATAAGTATATTGCTGACATTCTATTTGATTTTGTTGTTCGCAGACCATTTTTCGTACTTTCCCTCATTTAATGAAGTACTCCATGTTAGCAGCTATTCGACTTTATTACATCTTGTCACTGAATGAGTATGTAATTCTGCTTTGAATGGTGTTGCTTCTTGCCTTTGAGTATACTTTGCATTCTTAGTGACTGAATAAGTAGTTATTGTGCCAAGTTGTACTACACAGTAAAATTACTCTACATGGTAGTGCACTGTTGTACATGGAATTGTATGGTATTTTGTGGACGTACTTCCATTGTACTGAATGCTATTGCATTTAGTAAACTTTATTTACACACAATTCACTAATACACACAATGATGGAAGCATATGAGTTGTGTATTATATTAATTTTCATTGGAGATAGGAGTAAGAGTTTAGTGCAATAATTGGTGGTAAAGTATATTGTTTGTGGTATCTTTTAATCACATGTGAATACATTTGCAAGGATGAATGGTAGATTTGTGCTGCACTGTTTATGACACTGTGCTTCAAAGTGGGAGGTGAAATGGACTCCACTGAATGTTGTTACATATTGCCCCTGAATTAATCCGTACCATCTATTATAACTGAAACTCATTTATTTATCGATGGCAGGCAATAAAAACCTTGTAACACCATCTGTCTGTGATAACCTCGTAACTCAATCTGTCTGCGAAAACCTCGCAACTGCAATAACCAGTAACTCCATAATCAAAGAGAGATTTGAAAGTGCACGGAATTCTCTAATCTGCCTATAGCTAGCCTTCTGTTATACAGTTACATATAGCAACGTTATCTGTACACTTTATATTATTTTTTAACATACCGTTTTTGCTTCTCCTGTAAAATTCAACAAAATGGAGTTACGAGGTCTCGCATTGCCTACCATCGTTATATCGTTTGCAGAGAATAATGAATTGTCTTCTCATTTGAAATATGCAAGTTACAGTATTATGATTTTGCTAAGAACTCTCCACGATCAGCTGTAAGAATATATAAGTAGTCAAAGTCACACAAGGATACGTGACAGTTTTTTTAAAAAATATTGTCTCTATCCCATATAACATTTTGTGATAACCATGTCATAGAAGAGTCACTTCTAAAGACAAGTTGCACCATTTTTAATGATATGTATGAATGTGAAAGAGAAATAAAGTGAACAAAGGGACGTTCTCTGTGCAACAACTTATGAAGAGGAAGAAATTTAAATCATTTTAATAATTCCTGTGGTTCATTATTTGTCATACGCAAAAATTACACTAACCTTTCTATACCGATACAAATGTGATGCCATACATCAGATCTAATCTTGGAGATCCATAAATTAACATTGGTTGTCATAGTTACATTACACACAACTGTGAATCTCTCTATACACAAGCAAGAACAACTCAGAAACATGTGGACATATTGATATCACACTTTGTAAGGCAATTGGGGGGGGGGGGGGGGGTAGGAGATTTTACAGCAAATTTTAAAAATTTTTCTTACAATGTGTTTTTACAATTTAAGTGAATATGTTGGCTCACTTATATACGAAGCACATGCTGAATTATTGGCTATATTTTTAATCTGATAATAAGTGCATCTATCCCTATGCAAAAGAATGTTACTGCTGTTGGTTTCTTGTTTCCTCTGGTCCAGATACAGTAATTACATCAACTCAACGACATGAATCTCGTACGAGTTTTGAAGTGTAATCGCTGAATTACTGCTAGCAGGAATCCGCATGTTCATTTACAAAAGTGTACAGAACAACGTTTTCATAGAAAAAACAAGTAAATAAAAAATAGTTTCAGTCATATCTCCATAATAGGACACAAGTAGTAGAAAGTACCTCAGCAAACATTAAAAGCCAAAGTATTGTTTGTAGATCTGGTATTCATACTATATCAACTGGGGTACCACAAGACGGTGTTCTAAGTTCTCTTCTATTTCTTATTTATGTAAATATTGTCAGTATTACAATCAATGTTACTCACATAATGCTGTTTGCTTATGACAAAAATGGTGTTGTAACTGATACAAACCAGGTACTGCCAACATCTACAATCAGAATTGTGGAATATTTATAAAATTGGTTTGAAATAAATAAGTTACCTTCACTTTTTTCAAAAGCTATTTACATCAATTAGAGGAAAACGAGATCACATAATGATCTGTTTCTCAGAAAACAAAATAAAAAAACTCAGATGGTAGCTGTAAAAACTTTTGGGTGTGCATATAGATGAAAATTTAGACTGGAAAGCCCATATCGTCTATCTCACTGACAAGTTAAGATCTGCTTGCTTTGCATTACATGTAATTAGTATCCTGTGTAACAGAGAGCGTAGCAGAATTGTCTGCTTTTCATACATTCATTCTGCTGTTAGCTATGGCCGCACCTTCTGAGGTCATAATAAGACAAACCCGAAAACAATCTTCACTCAAAAAAACGAAGCAACAGAATAATTACTGTACAAGGCTAACAGCTTCCAAGCAAATATTTCGACAGCTAAGTATTCTACCCTTACCATGCTTCTATATATAAAAAGTGTAAGTAAAATGAAAAGGTACACTGAAAATTTCAAAATTAAGATCTTCGTTCTTACAATACAAGGGTTTGCAGTGTCATCCATATAAAAATAATAAACAAGGCTTTAGCACAAAAACAAACATTCAAGGTACTAGATCATATAGCAAATTTCCAACACAGATTGAAGAAAAAAAAGAACTGTCTTCATTTAAGGAAGCATTAAACACATTTTTAATGACCAGCTTCTATTACAGTGTAATCAAATACTTGCAATAACCTCGTATCAAATAATTATATTTTCGTACTATGTGTCAATAGTACTTTTAATCAAATACTTGCTATGACGTGAGTGGATATTTTGAACTAAGGTGTTATAACTAGTACTTGTAAGCAAATGTCAACTATGTTTTCAACGTAAAATATATTTTTCCTAGATTTATGTCATTAACCAAAGTTTTATGTGCAATTTTTAATGAGCTATTCTATACCATACTGTACATCCTTAAATATACAAAATTTAACGACATTAAATTTCCTACAAATAGGTCCTGTTCATTTTTTTCTGTAGGGCTAATAGTTTGTGCATACGAGCGAGAGAATACGAAAATCCCACTTGTGGTTTTTGTAGCCACTGTGGATTGCATAAAACCTAACGGTAGGTCGGTAGAGACAGTTGAATTGCCCTATATATATAAAACCTATTGGTAGATCAGTAGGGGCAGCTGAATCACCCTACTATTGGGAGATTCAGCTGCTCTACTGTAGGGTGATTCAGCTGCCCCAAACGACCTACCAATAGGTTTTATGCGATCCACAGTCTCTTCAAAAACCACGCGCGCGATTTTCATATTCTCTCGTTTCCTGTGCTCAAACTATTAGTCCTATGAAAGAAAATGAACAGGACCTTTTTGTAGGAAATTTAATGTAGTTAAACTTTGTACTAGGATACATTTTGTATGGAGGTCTCGGTTTTCGAGTTATTTAAGAAAAACCCATTTGACTGTCACTTTTGTACGTTTGACATTTTGTACTTAAAGTCAGTTTAATTTTAATCGTCTGTTTTTGCTTTTGCCTGTTTCATTTAGTACAATTTATATTTTCTTATTTCGTCAGTTAAATTCAATATATTTTACATTATCCACGGATTTCTACTGGTCTGTGTATTTTTGCGTTCATTACTTCATCTCTCTAAGGTACCTATTAGTCATCTATTGTACTCATGTCTCCTGTTTCTATAAATCGTTGCCTAATACTATTTTCGAAACTCTCGGCATCCTGTCTTCTACAGAACAAGTTCCCATAGCTCTTAAGGTATGCATTTTAGTGTCCTTGTTTACTAGACGTTTTTTCTTCTTTTGATCGCTACTACTACCTCTGAAAGTTGCCTACCCTATAATATTATAAAAAACAGTACCGGTACGTGTATTACACTGTCAGAAGTATCAGAGCGTTTTATGCTTATAACTTTGGACTAAGTCGTTTCCGTATCAGGATCCCTTACCTCAGATTGATACATTTTCCCTTCTCCATCATCGATGAACGTTTGTGTCATCATCACGGAACCACCCTGCATGTCAGAGGAAGCAACATGTTTCCGGAGTCGCTATGGAACACTATCTCTCGGAATTAAGTTTTGAACGACGTCTTTCATGCAGGGCCTCATGCTGCAGTTTCTTGATCTTTTCATTCTAACGCAGACAAACCAAACGCGAATCGAAGTGCCCCGCTTTTCTTTGGCATTTCTCTGCCTCTTCCGTTAATCTAGCTTGATAAGGGCACCAGACTGTCGAACAATTCTCAAAGCTGCGAACCAGGGTTTTGAAGGCTACCCCTTTTTTTCGTGAACTGGCTTAATATTCTTTCAATAACTCTGGGCCAGACATTTGCCTTTCCCACGGTACGTTTATGTATTTCTCCCTAAATCACTCCGAAAAGATACTCTTACATGTTTGATTGTTGCGACTGGTAACGGTGACTGATCTTGAATCATACAGTCCATCTATATCGCATCTCCATTAAATTTTGGCTTGCAGCCATGTAAATTCCAACTCTTCCACTGTCAGGCTCTTGTGTCACCACGAGGGTGGCCGGAAGACATATGACCGAAATCTACGTCTACATCCGTACTCCATAAAACACCTGACAGTGTGTGGCGGAGGGTACTTCTGGTACCACTACCTGATCCCCCTTCCGTGTTCCATTCACGAATGGCGCATGAGAGGAATGATTGTCGGTAAATCTCCGTATTGGCTTTGATTTCTCGAATTTTCTCATTGTAGGCATCTCGCGAGGTGCACGTATGAGGAAATAATATGTTGCCAACTCTTCCCGGAACGTACTCTCTCGGAATTTCAATAGCAAACCTCTCAGTGATACACGATTTCTATCTTGTAACCCTTGCCACTGGACGTTGTTAAGCATGTGCATAACGCTCTCGCGCCGACTTAACTATCCCACGACGAAAGGAATAGCTCTTCGTTGGATATAGTCTGTCTCTTCCACTAATCCTACCTGAGAAGGCTCCCAGACTGGTGAACAGTACTCAGTAAACGGTCAAATAAGTGTTTTGTAAACCACTTCTTTCGTGGATGAATTAAATTTTTATAAGTGTCTCCCTGTGTATCTCAGTCTGGCATCTGCTTTCGTTACCATTTGTTTTCTGCGGTCATTCCACTTAAGGGCGTTCCGATTGGTTAGTCTTGGTTATTTTACGGTTGTTGCTGTTTCCAGCAATTTCTCGCGAATAGTGTAATTGTACATAAGTGGATTTCTTCTTCCATGTACGCGCAGTATGCTACACTTATTTACGTTCAGGGTGAACTGCCAGCCCTTCCACCATTCACCAATCCTCTGCAGATCTTCCTACAAATCGTTACAGTCTTCCGAGGTTTCTCCTTTCTTAACAACCGCATCATCTGCGAACAGCATTATTTAGTTTCCGAAATTATCTACGAGTTGGAATTTTCACGGCTGCATCAGCGAAATTTAGTGAATTATTAATTTTCTGTGAAGAGCTGAAAATGATATTGCATCTTTTTTACTACGTACGTACGATACAGCTATATTTATTTTTTGTTCGGTCTCAGCTGCCAAGTTTTGCACCAAATGAAGATCATCTGGACTTCTCAGAATTTCGTAACAATTTCCTAACGATGTGACCTATTTACACAGAATTTCGCCGTCCCTGAACAGCCTCATACAGATACAGACATTATCTAGCGCATCATATATACAAGGTGGTTCAGCTGCTCCTACAGATGTCATTTAATGGAACTCGCAATTCTACGTCTGCCCATCAAAACCTATGCGCGAGATTTTCATATTCTCTCTCTTGCTACCGGCAGACTATTAGTCCTATAAAAGAATGAACCCGACCTTTTTATAGGAAATTTAACGTAGTTAAAATTTGTACTACCATCTGTTTTCACTGAAGGCAGTAGTTTTCGAGTTTTTCAATATAAACGCACAATAGTGATCTTCAAACGCACCCCAACTCCGACACCCACCCCCCACCCACGAATGCACGAGTTATTTACCACATTCGACCTTTTCTAGTGTTCATTGATTGGCATCATGACGCCACGGGCTTAGTCGAGAACTTAAAAATTGCAAAACTGATGTTCACTTAATTTTCACGTAGCAATTTTGTGAATTTCAAGAGTATAAAATAAACAGTTACATCGCTGGATTCGTCAGGCCTTCTTACTACAAAACTATTGCCCTTGTAAGGGTTAATTTTGGATCGACCTGGCAAAGTAATTAGTTTTAGAGTAATATTTACACAAGTAGTTATTCTTTCGTTATCCTCAAGGTTAAGTTTAAATTAATAATGTTAACGAAATAGCCGACTACACTGCTGACGTAATACCCCCATCAGTAAAGACCAAAAAAGATCGAATATCGGGAATAGTTCTTGTAGTCGGAAATATTTGTACAGTAGTAGGACGGAGTGCCACAAACAATATACTAGAAATCCTGACTAGTGAAGGATGAGTGTGGGGCTGAATTTTCTTGAATAAAACGCTACTGGCCATTAAAATTGCTACACCACGAAGATGACGTGCTACAGACGCGAAATTCAACCGACAGGAAGAAGTTGCTGTGATGTGCAAATGGTTAGCTTTCCAGAGCATTCACACAAGGTTGGCGCCGGTGGCGACACCTACAACGTGCTGACATGAGGAAAGTTTCCAACCGATGTCTCATACACAAACAGCAGTTGGCCGGCGTTGCCTGGTGAAACGTTGTTGTGATGCCTCGTGTAAGGAGGAGAAATGCGTACCAACACGTTTGCGACTTTGATAAAGGTCGGATTGTAGCCTATCGCGATTGCGGTTTATCGTATCGCGACATTGCTCCTCGCGTTGGTCGAGATCCAATGACTGTTAGCAGAATATGGAATCGGTGGGTTCAAGAGGGTAATACCGAACGCCGTGCTGGATCCCAACGGCCTCGTATCACTAGCAGTCGAGATGACAGGCATCTTATCCGCATGGCTGTAACGAATCTTGCAGCCACGTCTCGATCCCTGAGTCAACAGATGGGGACGTTTGCAAGGCAACAACCATCTGCACGAACAGTTCGACGACGTTTCCAGCAGCATGGACTATCACCTCGGAGACCATGGCTGCGGTTACCCTTGATTCTGCATCACAGACAGGAGCGCCTGCGATGGTATACTCAACGACCAACCTAGGTGCATGAATGGCAAAACGTCATTTTTTCGGATGAATCCAGGTTCTGTTTACAGCATCATGATGATCGCATCCGTGTTTGTCGACATCGCGGTGAACGCACATTGGAAGCGTGTATTCGTCTTCGCCATACTGGCGTATCACCCGGCGTGATGGTATGGGGTACCATTGGTTACACATCTCGGTCACCTCTTGTTCGCACTGACGGCACTTTGAACAGTGCACGTTAAATTTCAGATGTGTTACGACCCGTGGCTCTACCCTTAATTCGATGCCTGCGAAACCCTAAATTTCAGCAGGATAATGCACTACCGCATGTTGCAGGTCCTGTACGGGCCTTTCTGGATACAGAAAATTTTCAGCTGTTGCCCTGGCCAGCACATTCTCCAAATCTCTTACCAATTGAAAACGTCTGGTCAATGGTGGCCGAGCAACTGGCTCGTCACGATACGCCAGGCGCTACTCTTGATGAACTGTGGTATCGTGTTGAAGCTGCATGGACAGCTGTACCTGTACACGCCATCCAAGCTCTGTTTGACTCAATGCCCAGGTGTATGATGGCCGTTATTACGACCAGAGGTAGTTATTCTGGGTACTGATTTCTCAGGATCTATGCACCCAGATTCCATGAAAATGTAATCACATGTCAGTTCTAGTATAATATATTTGTCCAATGAATACCCGTTTATCATCTGCATTTCTTCTTGGTGTCGCAATTTTAATGGCCAGTAGTGTAACTCGAAAACCGTGGACTGTAGGGAAAACGTATTCCAGTTCAAACTTTAACTACTTTAAATCTCCTACAAAGAGATAATCTTGCGTGTGGTTTTTGAAGTCCAGATATAGACTTGAGTGTTTCATAAAACCACATCGGTAGGGACAAATGGTTCAAATGGCTCTAAGCACTATGGGACGTAACATCTGAGGTCATCAGTACCCTAGACTTAGAACTACATAAACCTAATTAACCTAAGGACATCACACACATCCATGCCCGAGGCAGGATTCGAACCTGCGACCGTAGCAGCCGCGTGGTTCCGGACTGAAGCGCCTAGAACCGCTCGGTAGGGACAGCTGAATCACCCTGTACACAGGGTGTAACAGGCGTAAGTGAAGATATTTCTATTGGTGACTGAGGACGGTGTACCGAACAACATTACAACAGAATTTACGTCCTCCGCAGACTAATATTATATTTGCAGCTATTACAAGTCGTATATTTTCAGGTTGGGTAGTACCTCCAAGTACATCTGCCAAGGGCAAGGCCTTAATGCTTATGAAATTGGGCAGCAAGTCAGGTGTTGAAGTGTGAATGTGCGGATGCAAAAGTTTAGTCTATAACGACAGGCGTAGTCTACTTAGTGGTGCAGTTACGACTGTGTTTGTGGAAAGACAGTTCGGCACAGAGAAAAAACAACCAACACACTGATGTGTGTACATATTAAGGTACCAAATGTAAAAGTGTCTGCACTTATAGCCATTACATGCTGTATAGTTTGAACAGTAGCCGTTCGGTCATACTATCTTGAGGTTGGCCGGACCCTACTTTTCCTTCTGACGATGCCTCCTCATCAAGATGGATGTAGTGAGTTCTGTTCGTTAAGAAATCTTCAACCCTATACCACAGCAGTTCGGATATTCCGATATTCTGTGTGCGTGTGTTTGTTTATTAGGCGACAAAAAATGGTTCAAATGGCTCTGAGCACTATGGGACTTAACATCTGAGGTCATAAGTCCCCTAGAACGTAGAACTACTTAATCCCAATTAACGTAAGGACATCACAAACATCCATGAACGAGGCAGGATTCGAACCTGCGACCGTATCCGTCGCTCGGTTCCAGACTGAAGCGCCTAGAACCGCTCGGCCACACCGGCCGGCATTAGGCGTCATTGTGGTTTTTTCTCACGGACTTTCTAGAAATCAAGAAACACTATATCGACCTTGTAATGAAATACCCCCCTCTAACATTACCTTTTTTTATAGAAATAACAGATACCATGTATACTATCGATTCTTGTATAGGTGAACATTATATTAGCTGTTTAACTCAATGAACTTCATATGATTTTGTATATGATGATTTATGTTCCGGTCTAAAATAAGTTTGAAAAGAAAGTAATTAGTTCCAATCGATATGTACTAACGGTTATAATTGTTCTTCTTTTAGAACTATTTGAAATTGCGAAATATCTGGCGTATTTAAAATTCATATTATTAATTGCACACTCTAACGCTAATTATTAAATTTATTTCTGGATTCATTTATAGAATAATGTTGAATATCGGTGATGATTCTTCCTTTGTCAAGAAAGTTTGTAAACTTTTCTGCTTTGTAAACTCTTTGGAATATTGTGAGCACCGCAGAATGTTAGTAGTGGTGGGCATGTCTCTGATGGAAGCGCGAGTGTTTTTATTTTTTTATTTTGCCTACAACAATGTAATTGATAGTTTTATGGAAATGGAGATTGTAAAGTCAGTGTGATATAGAAGGCCGGCCGAAGTGGCCGAGCGGTTAAAGGCGCTACAGTCTGGAACCGCACGACCGCGACGGTCGCAGGTTCGAATCCTGCCTCGGGCATGGATGTGTGTGATGTCCTTAGGTTAGTTAGGTTTAAGTAGTTCTAAGTTCTAGGGGACTGATGACCACAGCAGTTGAGTCCCATAGTGCTCAGAGCCATTTGAACCATTTTTTTGTGATATAGAAGAATGGGGCAAAATAAAAGAAAATCGTAGCAACAGATAGTACTTCATCAGCTATTTAGTCATCTGGAACCCAGTAAGACAAAATTTCAGCCTCAAGAACTGCAGCCAACAAGAAGGGAAAATGAAGATAAGTAAAAAGTTTTTCTTTTGTATATCTTACGTCTCTCGAAGCTTTCCAAACTTTTAGAGACAGAGAAATATAATGGTGACGTGTGCGAGGGTAAGATTACAACCTGAGCTCCACTATCTAATGACTTCTGGGTCTCATGAACAAACACAGTAATCTGGCTTTCATGCGATCGACGTTAAGACAAAAACAATATGTAACGAACACATCAAAAATGAACAGCACCGTTTAACAATCATGTTACATAGCTAACTGATGCGATTTCGTAAGTAGAGCACCTGTAGACAACGAATGGAGTATTTTCGCTAAAGTAAAAGAAAGTGAAAACTAAGCTTCCAATGTGTCTGAGACGAAAATATTGAAACCATTAGGTATTGCTAGTCCTGACTTATGGCTGTGACATATGGACTTTCAGAGTGACAACCACTCATAAAGCAAGGGTTGCTTGGTGTGTAATTGGCAGATCCGTATTGGGAATTGAACCAATGGATCTGAGAACACGCTGGAGGGAAAGCCGTGATTAAGACTACAATTAAAATTAAATCGAACTGGGTGGGCCATGTAGCCAGATGAATTAAATATCGCACAAACTAAATTACGTTTAAAGCATAAAATGATAGGTAACTCCCAACAAAATTTCTCATCAACATCACTTGCTTGCAGATGGCAAGATACCAATACGAAACAATACGCAAGTGGTCCTGCAAAACTAACAGAAACAAATAGTTGTTTGAACCAAATATTTCCGTAATTTTGTAATCATTCAGTAAAAATGTTCACATTAAAGATTAAATAAAACAGAAACTAACTGATGATGGCACAGAGGTGCTGAAACATGTTTGGGAACTTTGAAAAAACGGTGTTTTGCATAACTGGCGGACCTTACATCCAATAATTTTAACTGCAAACACGAAAAATACAACGGCTGAAAATCCAAATTATGAGATACTTATTATTTTCAAGTAACAAAATAACGTATATGTGTAACAATAAATGAAAGAAACAAAAAATAACACAAATTTATAACTTAAAATAACAATTTCAAACATAAAACAAAACTAAGTAAAACATACAATTAGAATAATAATGAGCGTTTAGATATTTTAATCAGGTATGTTGAAAATATTCCTACAGCACAGTTTTCATTTTTCTAAATTAATTAATTAATGGTGGTAGGTTACTTTTCAGAATTTCAAATTATACCAGAAGTTGATTATGCAGTTTTCAAGAACTTTAATTATATTTCAACTTTTATATGAAATACATTTTTTAAATGTCATCTCTTGTAAGATACGCCCTCTAAACCTAATACGCCAGATTACCTTTCGCGGTGCGTTTTACTCCTTAAAATTGAAACTGGGCAAAACCGAAAAAATATACGTATTGCTTAATTTTGACCCCTTTACATACACACCAAGTTTCATCAAGATCGTTTATTTACACCTGGGAACTTTCTCTTGTAAGCTAAATTGACAGTGCTTTGCTTAATTTGTGCTATGTTTTATTAACTCAAACCTTCGTAAAAGTCAGTAAATATTATCGCCTTAGAGATAATAAAACTGAAACATCTGGGCATCCTGTGAAGTCGTCTTCAAGTGATACTGTATTGGGCCGTATTACTGCTGTGGCTACGTGGATTGTTCTTAACCGGTCTCTAATGCACTCGATACCCACAACAGATACCAAAAGATCGCTAAATCTTTGTTCGTCACGTCTTCCTTGTCCGACTTTCCCTGTCTCGTGTGACGCCATGCGGCGCGCTGCCTGTTACCGTCATGCAGCAACACTACACAGCCGCTGCTGGAGGTACTGGTTATATTTCGTGTTTTCCTGTCTCTGCTAATACATATCGGTAAACCGAAAACACTGAAAATCATTTTGTGATGGGTAGTACCTGCTTCGGCTGACTCCAGCTATAAACCACAAAAACTAAATTGCATATACGTGGGCATTTCGAAAAGTGAAGATGCAATGGCTCGCAGTCCTTAAATAGAACATTTATTTAGAAAACGTCAGTTACATCTTATTAACTGGATTATTTGTCATTTTTCGACATAATCACCCCTGTTATCCAAACATTTGTTAAGTCGGTGCACAATGTTTTGTATCCCACAGTCATAGAAGGTTGCCGCCTGTTGTCGGAACCACATTTCAACTTCATCTTTGACCTCTTCATCGTCGTGGAATGATTTTCCACCAAGATGTGACTTCAGGTAACGGAAGACATGGAAGTCGGTGGGCGCAAGGTCCAGGTTGTATGGCGGATGGTCCAATACGTCCAATTTGAATTGTTAGAGAAGTGCTTTGGTTACGAGGGCTGTGTGAGGCCGAGCATTGTCATGAAGCAAGCGGACTCCACTTGGCAGCATTCCCCTGCGTTTGTTTTGAATTGCTCTTGGAAGACGTTTCAAAGTCTGGCAATATTCAGTAGCATTAATTGTTGTTCCAGGAGGCATAAATTCCAACAGAAGAATGACTTGTCTGTCCCAAAAAAACAGAAGCCATGATTTTCTTCACTGAAATCGACGTTTTGCATTTCTTGGCTTTTGCTGAATTCGAATGGCGCCATTGCATTGATTGTTGCTTGGATTCAGGTGTATGGTGATAAACCCACTTCTCGTCATCTGTCACAATGTGATCAAAGAACTCATCACCTGCTTCACCATAGCGTGTGAGGAAGTCGAGTGCAAAGCCCATCCTTTTTGTTTTTGTGTTCTTCCGTTAACAGTTCTGGAACCCAGTGCGCACACAATTTCCTGTACCCTAACCTGACAGTCACAACGTCATAAAGAGTTGTCATTGACATATCCGGTATGATCTGAAGCAATTCTTTCGATGTGAGACGTCTATTCGCACGAATTGCTTCCTCCGTTCTCCGAAGAAGGGCAACAGAGATCACAGATGGCCGACCTGTTCTTTGTTCGTCATGAACATCAGTTCTACCTTCAGAGAAATGACACCATTTCGTTACATTTTGTCGATTCATAATGTTCCCATAAACAGAAACAATTTCTTTGTGAATATCCGCTGGTCGCTGACCTTTTGCATGAAGAAAACGAATGACGGACCGCACTTCGCATTTGGCGGGATTCTGAACCGGCGCAGCCATTTTAAACACGACCTACTCCAACCAGAAGCAACGTTCAACTGCTGAACGACCGCGACGAGAAAGCTAACGGTTCAAGGTTAACACCAGTGTTGCCAACTTGCTCGCCAAAACTCTTCTGTTCCTCTGGCGTAAGGTGTATCTTTACTTTCCGAAATACCCTCGTATCAGCTAAACACCAGAGAAAATATCGTCTGACGACCTGTAGGAGAGGCATCGTGTATACTTTTTCAATGGCATTAGAAAGCGTCTTGAAGAGGACTTTGACATCATTACATGTGTGATGTGTGGGACTTGATCAAAGAGTAACAGTGCTGCAAAGCGCTTTCTGTCAGCAGAAGAGGTTCCACAAACGTCTGCACTCCATTTCCCACTATAAACACACACACAACTTATTTACAGTCCATGCGTTTATCTGAGCGCTTGTGAGCCATCAGTCCGTGCTCTGCCGATGTGCCGATCGCAGAACTGGCTCGTATGTTATTCAAACTTTTACAATATTGGTTGGTTGGTTGATTTGGTGGAAGGTGACCAAACAGCGAGGTCATCGGTCCCATCGAATTAGGGAAGGATGGCGAAGGAAGTCGGCTGTGCCCTTTCAAAGAAATCATCCCGGCATTTGCTTTAAACGATGTAGGGAAATCACTAAAAACCTAAATCAGGATAACCGGACGACATTATTTGATCGAAAGTATCCGGGCGCCCTTACGTAATGAAGAATTGGCCACAAGATATCGCGAGAGGACGACCCGCCAGTCTAAAACGAGGAGAGGACTATTGTATTGTCAGTATAGAAGCAGTAATAGCAGAAGGGGACGGTCAGGAGAGTTCAGTGGCCCGAACATGGACTAATCACTGGATGTAACGTCAGAGACATTTCAACCCTCCTGCAGCTGCCTAATAAAAAGTCGGCTATTTGTGTAAACGCGAAGGAGCAGCCATAGCCATAACAAGACCAGGCAGACCTCATGTACCGACAGACAGGGACCGATCTAGCATTGGAAAGGGTGGTTGTAGAAAATCACAGGAAATAAGCTGAAAGAATCACAAGTGAGTTTCAAAGTGCTATCAGTAGTCCAGTTAGCAAATTGACTTTGCTTAAAGAGTTAAAAATGGGTACCGTGGTCAAGCAGCTCCTCATAAGCCACGCATCTCGGTAGACAGTGCTAATTGCCGCTTGCGTTGGTGTAAAAAGTGACGCCACTGGACTGTGGATCAGTGAAAACGAATAATTTGAAGTGATGACTCACTCTATATCTTGTGGTAATCCGATGAAAGGGATGGGTTTGGAGAATAACTCGACAATGTTACCTGCCATCGTGGAGTGATACCAACAGCGAAGTACGGAGGATGGTTGTGTAGTGGTATGGGTGTGTTCTTCGTGGTTAAGTTGTGGTTCCCGTACTGCGCTTAAAAAAACTCTAAATGCGGAAGGATATGAACACATTTTACAACATTCTGTACTGCGTACAGTAGAGGAGCAGTTCGAAGACGATGATTGTTTCTATAAGCATGACAATTGCGCCCTGACATAAAGTAGCATCTGTGAGGTTATGGTTTTAGGATATAACAGTTCTGAAATGAACTGGCCTGCCTTGAGTTCCTAACTGAAACCCAATGGAACACCTTTCGGATGAGCTATAACGTCGATTTCGCTTCAGACTCCAGCGTCCAACTTTATTACCGTCTCTGGTGTCTGTTCTTGAGGAAAAACGGACTGCCATTCCTCCACAGACATTCAGACACTTCATTGAAAGTGTCTCCAGCACAGTTAAAGCCGTCACAAAAGTGAAGGGTTGACAGACTCATATTAACGTCCCCCTAATAGACGTCTGGATAATTTTGATCAGGTAGTGTATACAGCAATATCCTGATAAGCAAAATGTTCAAATGTGTGTGAAATGTTATGGAACTTAACTGCTAAGGTAATCAGTCCCTAAGCTTACACACTACTTAACCTAAATTATCCTACGGACAAACACACACACCCATGCCCAAGGGAGGACTCGAACCTCCGCCAGGATCCTGATAATCCCAAGACCTCACCATGTGTATTTGCAAACATCATAAAACACTCCAAGGAATTAGAAATGTGATGGATAAAGTACTCCAACGAAGAAAAACAGACTAATGAGAAAACTGCAATTAACTTCTTAGCGGTGGTAGCTAACAAACCAGTTGCCACTGCGAGGCAACTTGAATGTGTGAATGCAAGCTGCCAAATGAGTGTTCTGCGAATCTTTCATTCCAGCGCATTTCATCCTTTCTCATATTTCACTCAGTCGATTGCTTCATAGTTTTTTTTTTATTTTTCTTATTTTATTTTTTATCTTATGGGACCAAACTGCTTAGGTCATCGGTCCCTAAGCTTCCACACTATTTAATCTAATTTAAACTAACTTACGCTATGGACAACACACACACACACACCCATGCCCGAGGGAGGATTCGGACCTCCGACGGGGGGAGCCGCGCTGACCGTGACAAGACGCCCTAGACCACGCGGCTACCCCGCACGGCCTGCATCATAGTAATGACTCTCAAAATCGGTTACAGTCCTCCGAATGGTGTTTATTGCAAACTGATGCGAAATTTCTGTACGAGATTTTATTTACGATTGAAACATCGTTTACAAACTATGAGCAAATGAATCTTCGTAATATGTACCCACTGGTCAGCTGAAAGGCCACCCTGGCTGACAGTAGTGCATAAACCACGATACTGGTCTGTCAACGTGTGGAACAGGCGTTTCAACAATCGTCTTATTGTTGGGACTCTAAACAGCAGTAAGTATCTACCGGAGAAATCAGAAATTGGCACCGTATACTCGCTTTAAACCCTCCAGCGAGTCCTATGATGTCTTCTCCCAACTTGCAGCCTCCATGTGCTCATAGACTCGGCTTTTGAGTCTCGGCTGCTGCCCCCTTGTCACTTGCATCTGTTGTCGGGTACAAGACGACTCAACTCTCTCAGAAAGGAGAGCGAGTGCACGAGTTCGCAAGTATAACCACGGACTCGCTGCAAATCTACTGCATACTCTACATCTCTGAAAGAAACTTCCGCCAAAAGACTGTAAATTACGATTCATTTATTTCACACAATCATGATTTCGGCTTTATAGCCATTCTCAAGTGCAAGTTGAAATGTCACAGAATGTCCGATCTGCTTAAATGACAATAGCAACCATTAGGTATGGCGATTATTATATACCAGTATAATGACTGATCGGTTGGCAGTGAACATTGTTCTGCTTATACATACATGTACACTCCTGGAAATTGAAATAAGAACACCGTGAATTCATTGTCCCAGGAAGGGGAAACTTTATTGACACATTCCTGGGGTCAGATACATCACATGATCACACTGACAGAACCACAGGCACAGAGACACAGGCAACAGAGCATGCACAATGTCGGCACTAGTACAGTGTATATCCAACTTTCGCAGCAATGCAGGCTGCTATTCTCCCATGGAGACGATCGTAGAGATGCTGGATGTAGTCCTGTGGAACGGCTTGCCATGCCATTTCCACCTGGCGCCTCAGTTGGACCAGCGTTCGTGCTGGACGTGCAGACCGCGTGAGACGACGCTTCATCCAGTCCCAAACATGCTCAATGGGGGACAGATCCAGAGATCTTGCTGGCCAGGGTAGTTGACTTACACCTTCTAGAGCACGTTGGGTGGCACGGGATACATGCGGACGTGCATTGTCCTGTTGGAACAGCAAGTTCCAATGCCGATCTAGGAATGGTAGAACGATGGGTTCGATGACGGTTTGGATGTACCGTGCACTATTCAGTGTCCCCTCGACGATCACCAGTGGTGTACGGCCAGTGTAGGAGATCGCTCCCCACACCATGATGCCGGGTGTTGGCCCTGTGTGCCTCGGTCGTATGCAGTCCTGATTGTGGCGCTCACCTGCACGGCGCCAAACACGCATACGACCATCATAGGCACCAAGGCAGAAGCGACTCTCATCGCTGAAGACGACACGTCTCCATTCGTCCCTCCATTCACGCCTGTCGCGACACCACTGGAGGCGGGCTGCACGATGTTGGGGCGTGAGCGGAAGACGGCCTAACGGTGTGCGGGACCGTAGCCCAGCTTCATGGAGACGGTTGCGAATGGTCCTCGCCGATACCCCAGGAGCAACAGTGTCCCTAATTTGCTGGGAAGTGGCGGTGCGGTCCCCTACGGCACTGCGTAGGATCCTACGGTCTTGGCGTGCATCCGTGCGTCGCTGCGGTCCGGTCCCAGGTCGACGGGCACGTGCACCTTCCGCCGACCACTGGCGACAACATCGATGTACTGTGGAGACCTCACGCCCCACGTGTTGAGCAATTCGGCGGTACGTCCACCCGGCCTCCCGCATGCCCACTATACGCCCTCGCTCAAAGTCCGTCAACTGCACATACGGTTCACGTCCACGCTGTCGCGGCATGCTACCAGTGTTAAAGACTGCGATGGAGCTCCGTATGCCACGGCAAACTGGCTGACACTGACGGCGGCGGTGCACAAATGCTGCGCAGCTAGCGCCATTCGACGGCCAACACCGCGGTTCCTGGTGTGTCCGCTGTGCCGTGCGTGTGATCATTGCTTGTACAGCCCTCTCGCAGTGTCCGGAGCAAGTATGGTGGGTCTGACACACCGGTGTCAATGTGTTCTTTTTTCCATTTCCAGGAGTGTATATACCTGTATACAGACTGACGGAAAAAAATCGCAACACCAAGAAGGAGTTGTGCAACATAAACGAAAGTTGCATGGCGTGTTTCTACATCTGAAAGATGATGTCTACTCAAATTTCGTGCCAGTAACGTAAGTAGCGCCACTATGAGCATGCAAATCAGGTTTGCTTTAAATACATGCTGTAATGTTCGTGAGCGTTAGCTACATTTTAGATTGGATGAAGTGAGTTGAAGGTAGTCAGGAATGCCTTTAAGGTGACAAAGACGCCATTATCAACAGCCCACTGAGTTTGGACGAAATCGTGTAATGGGGCTACGGGAATCTGAATCTTCCTTCTGCGATACTACAGAAAGACTTGAGAAGAATGTAGCCACTGTATATGGTTGCTGGCAGAAGTGGTCGCCAGCATATACGGTCGCAAGAAGACTGGGCCACGTGGCACTACCGACGGGGAAGACCATCGTGTTCGCCGAATGGCTCTGGCGCGTCGTACTGCATTTGAAGCAGGAATTTGAACAGCAGCTGCCACCACAGTGACACAGCGAACTGTTACAAATCGGTTACTTCAAGGACAGCTATAAGCCAGACGCCCTATAGCGTGCATTCCACTGACTTTAGTGATGTCAAGAGAGAGCTCATTGGAAGGCACGGTGGACGTCTGTTGTGATTTCTGATGAAATTTGATTCTGCCCCGGTGCCAGTATGGTCGTGTGTTGGTTAGAAGGTCAACTGAGGGCCAGCAATCAACCTGTCTGCGTGTTAGATACACTGTACTTGCACATAGAGTTATCGTCTGGTGTGCGATTTCGTATGACAGCAGGAGCGCTCTCGTGGTTATTCCACCCACCCTGACTGTACATTTGTACTCCAATCTGGTGATTCGACCTGTTGTGCTGTCATTCATGAACAGCAGTCCAAGGGCTGTTTTCCAACGGGATATCGCTCGCCCACATACCGCTGTTGTAACCCAACATGCTCCACAGAGTGCCGACATGTTGCCTTGACCTGGTCGATCATCAGATCTGTCTCCAGTCAAGCACATATGGAACATCATCGGCCGGCAACTTCAGCATCATCCACAACCTACACTGACCGACCAAGTGCAACGGGCGTGGAACTCCGTCCCACAGACTGACATCCGGCACCTGCACAACACAACGTAAGCATGTTTGCATGCAGCATTCTGGCGGTTATACCGGTTATTAATGTACCACACTTGCAATGGCTTATCTCGCGCTTACATTAATTTGTGATCTTGTAATGTTAATCACATAATTATGTTATATAGACAAATGTAATCCCGAAACTCCATTACCCTACATTAATTATTCTCATTGGGACGTAACAGTGGCATTACTCTGTGCCCAGTTTTTGTTTGATGCACCACATACGCTTATTAACGATGTAGGTGGAATAAGCAAGAATACAATCATTTTGTTGCATTGGACGAAATTTGTATGTTTCTCGTCTGAAGCTTCGATTATGGCGTGAAAATTATTCCACACATCACTGATACTCTACTGGAATACATTTGCAGTTATGTAAACTGCATGAATTAATTTTCATCGTACATCCTCCTCATTCTTACAAAACAGTTTCGTTAGGCCACCTGATCCCGACAATCGGTCATTTCGCCTTGCCAGTGTTACTTTACAGCAGTGCTTCGTGTACTCATCTTCTGTGCTAACAATAAGTTACAACTGGCCTTACATACCTGCATGCTACAGTAAGCGAGAATGAGCCGACGAGCATGAAGCGACCGCTGCCCCACAATTCTCAGACCCTCCATAGTCGCGGAACTACAGTGGGAACGAAGTAAGCTCAGTAGCACTGATGTAAGAGCGGTGTCCTGATTTGCAAAGTGTGCAACCTGCACTATTAAATTCGTACTCGCTCCGTTTATGATCTCTATTCTACAGTTACTATCAAACATGCTGCCGCAGTTAATGGGAGCCATCCCACCGTACCTAAGGCAGACCTGGCATTACCAGCATGACGTATGTCCCGCTCCATTGAGCGCAGATAATTATAGACCTTCCCAACAGAACATTCGGATATCGATGGAGCGTTCGTTCGGGAAAAAGAAAATGGCTGACATGCTCAGTAACACCTCTTGCAATTTATCTGTATGTAAAATTAAATCAAAAGGTCTGCAAGGGAACAGCAACGCAGTCCAAAGAAATAAAATCCCATTTAACACGGGCTTGTGCTGCAATTAACTCCATATGAAATTCTATGTGCAGTGTTGCCTGTCATTTTATTATGTATCACTGCTCAAAGTCGACTTTTCAAGCATTTAATATGCCAGTCGTAACAACAAACACACGAACAGTGCTTGAATTATGTGTTTGGTTACATTTGGTAGCGTAAGGCAGACATTTATGGAATCTATGCTCTTGCGCTGGGACAGATGTTAGCGGCGCTGCTATGTTGTTGCTATTTGATCAAAATCCACACATTTCATGACATGTCACTTAAGTCCTCTTCGAAGGCTCTTCCTAATTCCCACAGAAAAGTATATAGCTCCATTTCTAAAAAGTCTGTGTCATAATCGGGCAGCTATAAACGTACATGCGTACAGACCCTGCTACATTGTTCGCTATGCTCAACGTAAACCACACCATGATGTATGTACCCATTCTGGATATATTTGGGGTGGCTTGCCTTTGATGTGTCACCCTGTATACATTCTGTAGTCATTTATGGCAACCACAGGAAACCTAAATCTCGGTGTCTGGATGTGCCTCTCCATGCATATCAACTTCAAACAGCGCAACCTCATTCGATCTATCCCTGGCATACAACACTGTTTTCTCTGTACAATCATCTAAAGTAGTTACCTCATAATTCAAAAAGATAATGCTACACTGCTCTTTATTTCTCAACACCAGTGCTGAACAAATTACACGTACCATTAGCTGACATCAGGACCATGAGGATGATGTCTGGTTTCCATTTTGTGTGCCGGAACTTACCGTTTGCTTCGTTGAAGAACTCAATGAGAATCCCTCCATAATGAGTAAAACTTTGAGCTCAGAAACAGGTTAAGATATTAATATTAGCCGTTGCGGAGCTTTGGTGTAAGTTTTTCCACAAAATAAACAATTTTACTCCTACAGCTACATCTATACTACGCAAGCTACTTTACGGTGGATGACGAAGGGTACTTTGCATACCACTATCACTTCCTCCTTTATCTGTGCCAGTCGCGTATGATTCGCTGGAAGAACGGTTGCTGGTAGGCCTCCGAGTGCCCTCGAGTCTAATTTTTTCTTCACGGTCTTTTTGAGAGATATACGTAGGAGGAGACAATATATCGGTTGACTCTTCTAGCAACGTACGCTTTCGGGATTTGAACAGTAGACCATACGGTGATGCAAAACACCTCTCTTTCAGCGTCTGTCACTGGAGTTGACTGAGCATCTCCATGACGCTCTCGCGCGTATTAAATGGATCGCTAGTGAAACGTGCTGCACTTCTTTGGATATTATCTATTTCCTCTATCAATCCTATCTGAAGCCATATTCAAGTATCGGTCGAACGAATGTTTTGTAAACTACTTCCTCTATCGGTAGACTCCATTTCCTGAGGATGAATTACACTTTGGCATCTGCCTTACCCTAGATTATTATATGGTCGTCCCACTTCAAATCACTCCGTACGCATACTCCTCGATGTTTTATGGAAGTAATTACTTCCAGTGATTGTTCTGCATTCGTGTAATCACACAACAAAGGGTCTTTCTGCATATGTATTCATAATACATTGCATTTGCTTACGTTGAGAATCAACTGTCACTCTCTGCACCAAGTCTCGATTTTCTGCAGGTCTTCCTGCATTTCGCTACAATTTTCTACCGTTGCGACTTCTCTGTATACGACAGCATCATCTTCGAAAAGCCTCAAAGATTTTTCGATGTTATCTACTAAGTCATTTAACTGCGAAAGTGTGTTGCAAAAGACAAAAGCCTTATATTACTATTTACCTGTGTTTAATTTTTTTATCGAAATTCTACTTTATGTTATGTAAGTAATCCTCTTTTGTATTTCATGTTTCTTTCTTGGTATGTGGTGTTCAGTCTACACATTGTCCCACAGTTATAGACAGAGATGTACGCGCAGTAATTATCAAGCCTATTTTTGATACGCCAAATTGATTGTTAAATGTGTTGTGGATTGGCAAGAGAGCCAACCCACTACGAGAGGAAGCCGAAAGGCACGGGTTTTAGCCCACGCAGGCTGGCGTGAGGTCTGGAACAGGTCAAGGAAATCAGACTAGCAAAAAAGGACGTAGCTGTGGAATACTTAACTTTAATCCATAATTGGTGAACATCGCTCTTGACGGTACATGTTTTACAGCATCAATAGTAACTGGTAATGGCGCCTTGCTAGGTCGTAGCAAATCACGTAGCTGAAGGCTATGCTAACTATCGTCTCGGTAAATGAGAGCGTAATTTGTCAGTGAACCATCGCTAGCAAAGTCGGCTGTACAACTGGGGCGAGTGCTAGGAAGTCTCTCTAGACCTGCCGTGTGGCGGCGCTCGGTCTGCAATCACTTATAGTGGCGACACGCGGGTCCGACGTATACTAACGGACCGCGGCCGATTTAAAGGCTACCACCTAGCAAGTGTGGTGTCTGGCGGTGACACCACAGAATGTATTCACATCGTGTAGTTAAAATCCTCAATGTTTTCGACAGGTCTTTACAGTGAGATGGATCACTATTTTTGTTCCTATTAGAGCGGACCTTTTCAGTAGTTTGAAATCATTGTTTATGTTTCAATCATTTTTCCATATATAAGAATTCACTATCTGAGAACAGAGTATAGAGATGAATAGTGTTTACTGAAAAGCACTGCATGTAACAGACTGATGATAGGACTCTAAATACATAACATGCTGATGACGTACTGTTTGCAAGTACCTTTGTGGGTCCACTTCTCTGACAAACGATGTTCATTCCCAGAAAGTTTGTTTGTTACGCATTCAATGGAGGGGTCATCTAAATTTAATTTAACAGTGTTAGTTCCCACTTAAAACTGAAATTCATGATATTTGTTTTCTTTATGTTTATTGAAACTTTATTGTGCACTGATCAATTACACTGCAG
The DNA here is from genome assembly GCF_021461385.2 of Schistocerca piceifrons. Taxonomy (NCBI): domain Eukaryota; kingdom Metazoa; phylum Arthropoda; class Insecta; order Orthoptera; family Acrididae; genus Schistocerca; species Schistocerca piceifrons. The sequence continues at coordinate 440,287,148 of NC_060149.1, read as the reverse complement.
AGCCAAAGAAACTGGTATACCTGCCTAATATCGTGTAGGGGCCCGCGAGCATGCAGAACTGCCGGAACACGACGTGGCATGGACTCGACTAATGTCTGAAGTACTGCTGGAGGGAACTGACACCACGAATCCTGCGCGGCTGTCCATAAATCCGTAAGAGGACGAGGGGGTGGAGATCTCTTCTGAACAACACGTTGCAAGGCATCCCAGATATGCTCAATAGTATTCACGTATGCGGAGTCTGGTGGCCAGCGGAAGTGTTTCAACTCAGATGAATGTTCCTGGAGCCACTCTGTAGCAATTCTGCACGTGTGGGGTGTTGCATTGTCCTTCTGGTATTGCCCATGTCCGTCGGAATGCACAGTGGACGTAAATGGATGCAGGTGATCAGACAGGACGCTTACGTACGTGTCACATGACAGAGTCGTATTTAGAAGTATCAGGGGTCCCATATCACTCCAACTGCACACGCCTCACACCATTACACAGCCTCCATCAGCTTGAACAGTCCTCTTTTGACATGCAGGGTCCATGGATTCACGAGGTTGTCTCCATACCCGTACTCGTCCATCCGCTCGATACAATTTGAAACGAGACTCCTCCGACCAGGCAATATGTTTCCAATCATCAACAGTCCAATGTCGGTGTTGACGGGGCCAGGATGGGCGTAAAGCTTTGTGCCGTGCAGTAATCAAGGGTACACGTGTGGGCGTTCGGCTACGAAAGCCCGTATCGATGATATTTCGTTGAATGGTTCGCACGCTGACTTTTGCTGATGGCCCAGCATTGAAATCTGCAGCAATTTGCAGAAGGGTTGCACTTCCGTCACGTTGAACGATTCTCTTCAGTCGTCGTTGGTTCCCTTCTTGCAGGATCTTTTTGGGGCCGCTACGATGTCGTAGATTTGATGTTTTACCCGATTCCTGATATTCACGGTACACTCATGAAACGGTCATACGGGAAAATCCCACTTCATTGCTACCTCGTAGATGCTGTGGCCCACATCTCTGCACCGACTATAACACCACGTTAAAACTCACTTAAATCTTGATTACGTGCCATTGTAGCAGCAGTAACCGATCTAACAGCTGCGCCAGACACTTGTATTATATAGACTTCGCCGATCGCAGCGCCGTATTCTGCCCGTTTACATATCTCTGTGTTTGAATTCGCATGCCTATACCAGTTTCTTTGGCGCTTCAGTGTATAAACTTCTTTGAGGGTTTAATTTGTTTACTCTGCAAGGATTCCTTTGTTCCTTCAGCGATTATAATGTTGCTGTCGTCAGTAACGCTGCATCGAAATTATCATAATCTGCTACTTGTTCTAACAGGACTTCTATCCGTCATAAGTACTGAAGATAACTCTTAATTGAATGTAAATCGTCATACTTAAACGTTAGCATAACATCTGCTTGTTTTGCGTGGTTAATACGTCATTACCTGAACTTTGCGAAACCACCTAAAATGTTTTATGTTGATAGCTGACAGATAATGTGTTCAGGTCCTTGCGAAAGTTTTCATTTCATGTCAGTTCTAGTTTTAACTAAAATTCTTCGTTTTGTACACATGGTGCTCAGCAACTCGCACGAATCTCAGGAACTACATGATGACTGAAAGTTGACATCCAGTACATTTTAGGTTGGTACCAAAGTTCGAAGCGCTTCTGTTTTACATGTTGCTATTCCGTTTGCTATGTGATTATTTATCGATTGCCATTTTTTATTTGTAGTTCAGTGTTGCCATCTGAGTTTACATATTGTCATTTTGTCATCTGCAGATAGTGAGTGGAGCTATAAATCCTAGAAAATAGAGCGCCAATTCGAGAAATTGGAACATTTCCGACGTACTCTTCTATTTTAATTCATTAGAGGGAGGCAGCCAAAAACATTTGAGCCATGTATGGGGTAAAGCCGTTGGACAGAGCACGGCAAGAAAATGAGTTTCTTGTTTTAAGGAGGTTTATTCCTAAATCAGTGAATCTCCACGTTCAGGAAGAAAATCCGGTTTGATGAGGATCGTTTGAACGCTTTAATCCACAATGATTCACGTCAGTGTACTCTAGAACTGGCAAATGTGATAAACTGTGACCATTCCACCATGGTGACAACTGCATGCAATATGGAAGGTTAAAATATCGGATGTATAGGTACAGCATGCACTAAACCAAAATCACAGAAATCAGCGGGTGACCATATGTGCATCTCTGCTAGCTCGCCATCAATTGGTTCTTGGACAACACCGGTCATTCCTATCCTGTATCGTTACTGGTGACGAGGAATGGTGTTTTTATGCTAACATAAGGAAAAGGAAGGAATGTTTGAGCCAAAACGCAGCAGTAAGTTCATGTACAAAGACCTGGGTCCATCCAGAAAATATAATGTTATACATCTGGTGGAACAGTGACGGTGTGGTGTACTACCAATTGCTTCTCCGAGGTGTAACCGTCACTGCTGACATTTACTGTCAACAACTGAAACGTCTTGTAGATGCAATCCGAGAACAACTACCAGGAAGACTGCGTGAAGTGATGCTACTCCATGATAACACCTATCGACATTCTGCTAGACTGACAAAAAACCCTATGCAGGGGTTTGGTTGGGAAGTCAGTCCGCACCCAACTTATTGATCTGATCTTGCGCCCCCAGATTTTCATCTTTTCCGCTCTCTATCGAACAACGTTCAAGGAACTTCCTTTTCGCATGGAAATGCACTCCGAATATGGTTCGACGAGTTCTTCGTCTCAAAACCACGTGATTCTTACGCTCACCGAATCGAAAAGTTGTGGCATACAGCTGTCAGTAGTGAAGGAGAATATATTATTCATGACTAAAGTCTCTGTTACGTGTATCTGTTGTCTTTATTAAGCATATGGAAAATCGCTACGAACTTATGCACCAACCTAATATATAATTTATGTTGGATCCTGCTAGATCACCCAGTGTTAAATTGATTCCACATTTTTATATTTCCAGAAGGCTTTTGACACCTTCCTAACAAGCGACTTATAATCAAATTGCGTATCTACGGATACCGTGTCAGTTGTGGTATTGGATTACTGATTTCCTGCCAGAAAGGCCACAGTTCGTAGTAACTGACGGAAAATCGTCGAGTAAAACAGAAGTAATATCTGTCGTTTCCCAAGGAAGTGTTATAGGCCCTCTGCTGTTCCTCTACATCCACATGGACACTCTGCAAATCACATTTAAGTGCCTGGCAAAGCGTTCATCGAACCACCTTCACAATTATGTATTATTCCAACCTCGTATAGCGCGCGGAAAGAACGAACACCTGTATATTTTCGTACAAGCTCTGATTTTCCTTATTTTATTATGGTGATTGTTACTCCCTATGTAGATCGGTGTCAACAATATATTTCACATTCGGAGGAGAAAGTTGGTGATTGGAATTTCGTGAGAAGATTGCGCCGCAACGAAAAACGCCTTTGTTTTAATGATGTACACCCCATTTCCTCTATCATTTCAGTGACACTCTCTCCCCTATTTCGCGATAATACAAAAGGTGCTGCCCTTATTTGAACTTTTTCAATGTACTTCGTCAATCCTATCTGGTAAGGATCCCACACCGCGCAGCAGTATTCTAAAAGAGGACGGACAAGCGAAGTGTAGGTGCAAATAGCTCGGAGCACTATGGGACTTAACATCTATGGTCATCAGTCCCCTAGAACTTAGAACTACTTAAACCTAACTAACCTAAGGACAGCACACAACACCCAGCCATCATGAGGCAGAGAAAATCCCTGACCCCGCCGGGAATCGAACCCGGGAACCCGGGCGTGGGAAGCGAGAACGCTACCGCACGACCACGAGATGCGGGCAGCGAAGTGTAGGCAGTCTCCTTAGTAGATCTGTTACATTTTCTACGTATCCTGCCGCAGTCTTTATTTAGCCTTCTCCACAACATTTTCTATGTCTTCCTTCCAGTTTATGTTGTTCGTAACTGTAATTCCTGGGTATTTAGTCGAATGTACGGCCTTTAGATTTGACTGATTTATCGTGTAACCGAAGTTTAACGGATTCCTTTTAGCACTCATGTGAATGACCTCACACTTTTCGTTATTTAGGGTCAACTGCCGATTTTCACACCATACAGACATCTTTTCTAAATCGTTTTGCAATTTGTTTTGATCTTCTGATGACTTTATTAGTCGATAAACGACAGCGTCATCTGGAAGGCGGCTGCCCAGATTGTCTCCCAAATCGTTTATATAGATGAGGAACAGCAAAGGGCCTATAATACTACCTTGGGGAACGCCATAAATCACTTCTGTTTTACTCGATGACTTTCCGTCAGTTACTACTAACTGTGACCTCTCTGACAGAAAATCACGAATCCAGTCACGTTAAGTGAGACGATATTCCATAAGCACGCAATTTCACTACAAGCCGATTGTGTGGTACAGTGTCAAAAGCCTCCCGGAAATCCAGAAATACGGAATGAATCTGAAATCCCTTGTCAATAACACTCAACACTTCACGCGAGTAAAGAGCTAGTTGTGTTCCACAAGAACGATGTTTTCTAAATCCATGTTGACTGTGTGTCAATATACCGTTTTCTTCGAGGTAATTCATAATGTTCGAGGACAATATATGTTCCAAAATCTTGCTCATGTCGACGTTAATTATATGGGCCTGTAATTTAGTGGATTGCTCCTACTACCTGTGACCTGTGCAACTTTACAGTCTTTGGATACGGATCTTTCGTTAAGCGATCGGTTGTATATGACTGTTAAGAATGGAGCTATTGCATCAGCATACTCTGAAAGGAACCTAACTGGTATACAGTCTGGACCAGAAGACTTGCTTTTATTAAGTGATTTAAGTTGCTTCACAGCACCGAGGATATTTAGTTCTAAGCTACTCCTGTTGGCAGCTGTTCTCGATTCAAATTCTCGAATATTTAATTCGTCTTCTTTTGTAAAGGAATTTCGGAAGGCTGTGTTTAGTAACTCTGCTTTAGCAACACTGTCTACGATAGCATCTCCATTGCTATCACGCAGAGAAGACATTGATTGTGTCTTGACGCTAGCATACTTCACATACCGCCAGAATCTCTTTGGATTTTCTGCCAGGTTTCGAGATTATAAGCATCTGGCGTTGAAGTCCGCGCCTGTTTAAATTTGACATGTTTGTTTCGTTGTTTCTGCAACAGTGTTCTCACCTGTTGTGTGTATGAAGGAGGATCAGCTCCGTCGTTTGTTAATTTATTTCGTCTCAATCTCTCAATTGCTGCCGTTACTATTTCTTTGAATTCAAGCCACATCTGGTCTACACTTATATTGTTAATTTCGTAGGAGTGGAGATTGCCTCTCAGGAAGGCGTCAAGTGAATTTTTATCTGCTTTTCTGAAAAGGTATATTTTTCGCTTATTTTTGGAGGATTTGGAGGTTACAACATTGAATTTCACTACGACGACTCTGTGTTCACTAATCCCTGTATCCGTTTTGATGCTCGTTATTAACTCAGGATTATTTGTTGCTAAGAGGTCAAGTGTGTTTTCACAACCGTTTACTATTTTCGTGGGCTCATGAACTAACTGCTCGAAATAATTTTCAGAGAATGCGTTTAGCACAATTTCGGATGATATTTTATGCGTACCTAATAATTAAACATGTATTTTAGCCAACATATCGAGGATAAATTAAAGTCACCACCATCTATAATCGTATGAGCCGGCTATGTGTTTGAAATCAAACTCAAGTTTTCTTTGAACCTTTCATCAATTGTATCATCTGAATTGGGAGGTCGGTAAAAGGATCCAATTATTGTTTTATTCCGGTTGCCAACGATGACCTCTGCCCATACTAACTCACAGCAACTATCTGCTTCAATTTCGCGAGAAGATAAAGTACTTCCAACAGCAATAAACACGCCACCGCCAACCGTGTTTAGCCTATCCTTTCGGAACTCCGTTAGGTTTTTTGCAAACATTTCGGCAGAGCTTATCTCCGGATTAGCCAGCATTCAGTGCCTATAACGATTTGAGCATCAGTGCTTTCTATTATTGCTTGGAGCTCTGGTACTTTCCCTACACAGCTACGACAATTTACTGCTGTTATACCTATGGTTCCTGTATTATGTGCTTCCCGTTTTCGGCCTGCACCCTTTGTGACTGTAGCCCTTTTTGTGTATTCCCTAGACCCTCTAACCTAAAAAACCGCCCAGTCCACGCCACACAGCTCCTGCTACCCATGCAGCTACCTCCTGCGTATAGTGGACTCCTGACCTATTCAGCGGAACCCGAAACCTAACCACTCTTTGGCGCAGCCCGAGCAATCTGCAGCCTACACGGTCGCAGAACCTTCTGAGCCTCTTATTCAGACCCACCACTCGGCTCTGTACCAGAGGTCCACAATCGGTCCATGCACACGGAGTACTCATTAGTTTTCTTCCCCTTCTTGCAGCCATGTCCCTAAGGGACGCCATAACACGCCTAACGTTGGAGCTCCAACTATCCTGATCTACATAAACGATTTAGGAGCCAATCTGAACAGCTCTCTTTGGTTGTATGCAGATGATACTGTCATTTACCGTCTTGTAAAGTCATCAGATGATCAAAACCAATTTCAAAATGATTTAAACAAGATATATGTATGGTGCAAAAAGCTGCAATTGACTCTAAATAATGAAAAGTGTGAAGTCATGCACATGAGTACTAAAGGGAATCCGTCAAATTTCGCTTAAACAATTAATCGCACAATTCTAAAGGCTGTGAATGCAACTAAATACTTAAGGAATACAATTACGAATAACGTAAATTGGAGCGATCACAATGTTGTGCCGGCCGCGGTGGCCATGCGGTTCTAGGCGCTCAGTCCGGAACCGCGCGACTGCTACGGTCGCAGGTTCGAATCCTGCTTCGGGCATGGATGTGTGTGGTGTCCTTAGGTTAGTTAGGTTTAAGTAGTTCTAAGTTCTAGGGGACTGATGACCTCAGATGTTGAGTCCCATAGTGTTCAGAGCCATTTGAACCATTTGAGCCACAATGTTGTGGGGAAAGCGAACCAAAGACTGCGATTTATTAGCAGAACACTTAGGAAATGTAACAGGCCAACCAAAGAGACTGGCTACATTACGCATGACCGTCCTTTTCTGGTGTATTGCTGCGTGGTGTGGGAACCACATCAGATAGGATGGGCGGAGGACATCGAAAAATTTCAAAGAAGGACAGTTCGTTTTATTTTATCGCGGAATAGGTGACAAAGCGTCACGGATATAACACTCGAATTGGGGTGGCAATCATTAAAAAAAAGGCGTTTTTCGTTGCAACAGGATCTTATCCTGAAATTTCAATCATCAACGTACTCCTCCGAAAGCGGAATTACTTTGTTGGTGCCCACCTACAAAGAGAGAAATGATTACGGTAATAAAATAAGAGAAATAAGAACTCACACGGACAGATTTAAGCGCTCGTTCTTCCCGCGCTTTTCGAGAGTGGAACGGTAGAGAAATATTCTGAATATGGTTAGATGAACTCTCTGGCAGACATTTGATTGAGAATTGCAGTGTAATAATGTAGATGTGGAATCTCATAATTTCGTGTGGGCCTCATGATTGAGAGACTTTGATCAGGTCCATAAAATTTTTAGTGGCATTTTGTAATGTCTACTGCCAGATTTCATCATGTCTCTGTTGCTTTACGGGATTTCAGACATTATCCATCCTTCGTTTTTTTTCTGAGCCAAGAATTTTCTTTACACTCCTTCGTTCTTTCTTGGGGGTGTTTTCCAAACCGCATTTTTTCTTGAAAATTAGTATTGCGCTTTACAGAGGTTCGGGATTAAAAGAAGGAAGGATGGAAGGAAGATTGGATTTAACGTACCGTCGACATCGTAGTCATTAGAGGCGGAGCACAAACTCGGATTATATCAAGGATGGGGAAGGAAATCGACCGTGCCCTTTCAAAGGAGCCATCCTGGCATTCAGGCTTGTTCATCTTGTTATGACGTCTAACCTGTGTATGAGCAGACATGTACTTCTTGTTGTAGATGTAGCGTTCTCCCACACGCTCTCCTGAGTTTGTGTAATCGAAATGTATGTGCTTCCTTTTCTAGCCTCGATAGTTCAATGACGTCATCAAGGTACTAGAAGTGTGTGAACTCTTCGATTTGCCCGTATTTCGTTACGCCGGACCGATATCGGGTAACGTGTCCCCCTTCAGCGCACACTGTTGTGTTTCTTGATTTCTTGTGCCTTGTTTTCTGATGGGTGACTATTGCACCTTTCGCCTTGTACGAATATAGTACACTGAGGTGACAAAAGTCATGGGATACCTTCTAATACCGTGTCGGATCTCCTTTTGCCAGACTTAATGCAGAAACTCGATGTGGTACGGACTCAACAAATCACTGGAAATCTCCTGCAGAAATATTGAGCCATGCTGCCTCTATAGCCGGCCACATTTGCGAAAGTGTTGCCGGAGCAGAATTTTGTGCACGATCTGACCTCTCGATTATGTCCCGTAAATATTCGATGGGACTCATGTCGGGCGACCTCGGTGGTCAGATCATTCGCTGCAATCGTCCAGAATGTTCTTCAAACCAATCGCGAACAGTTATGACCTTCTGACTGGGCGTATTGTCATCCATAAAAATTACATCGTTGTTTGGAGACATGTAGTCCATGAATAGCTGCAGATAGTCTCCAAGTAACCGAACGTAACCATTTCTAGCCAATGATATAAAAAAAGCCCGCATCATTATGGAGCGACCACCAGCTTGCACAGTGCCTTGTTGACAACTTGGGTCCATGGATTCGTGGGGTCTGCGTCACACTCGAGCCCTATCATCAGCTCTTGCCAGCTGAAGTCGGGCCTCATCTGACCAGGCACACGCGTCGATCGACTGCGGCCATACACCATTAACGTCAAATTTCGCCACGTTGTCCTAACAGATTCGTTCGTCCTACGTCCCAGTTTTATTTCTGCGGTTAATTCACGCAGTATTATTTGTCAGTTACTGCTGATAACTCTACGCAAACGCCGCTGTTCTCGGTCGTTAAGTGAAGGCCGTCGGCCACTGCGTTGTTTGCGGTGAGACGTAATGTCTGAAATTTGCTATTCTCGGCACAGTCCTGACACTGTAGATCTCTGAATATTGAGTTCCGTAACGTTTTCCGAAATGGAATGTTCCATCCATCTTGCTCCAACTACCGCTCCGCGTTTAAAGTTTATTACACCCATCGTGTGGCTACAGTTACGACGGAAAGCTATTTGCATGAATCACCTGAGAATAAAATACAGCTCCACCAATGCACTGCCGTTTATACCTTGTGCATGGGATACTACCGCCATTTATATATGTGCATACGGCAACCCCATGTGCATACGGCAACCCCATTGCTTTTTTTACCTCAGTGTATAAATGTTTTGTACACAAGCTGCTCTGCAGCTGGCACGAATCTCAGGAAATTCGTGATGAGTAAAAGGCGACGTCAGGAGCATAGGATTTTATTTTTAAATTTATTATGTTAGACCAGTGTCGAAGCGCACCCCCTTCAAAAATGGTTCAAATGGCTCTGAGCACTATGCGACTTAACTTCTGAGGTCATCAGTCGCCTAGAACTTAGAACTAATTAAACCTAACTAACCTAAGGACAGCACACACATCCATGCCCGAGGCAGGATTCGAACCTGCGACCGTAGCGGTCGCTCGGCTCCAGACTGTAGCGCCTAGAACCGCACGGCCACTGCGGCCGGCTGCACCCCCTTCTTCAACGGTACACTGTAAATATAATGTACCGTTAGAATAGCACTCTGCCTAGAAGTTTAAATGGTAATACGTCTACGTCTACGTGATTTCTCTGCTATTCACAATAAACTGCCTGGTAGAGGCTTCAATGAACCCCTTTCAAGCTGCCTCTCTACCACTCCACTCTAGAACGGCGCGCGGGAAAAACGAGCACTTAAATTTTTCTGTGCAAGCCCTGATTTACCTTATTTTATCGTGATGATCACTTCTCACTGTGTAGGTGGGTGCGAACAGAATGTTTTCGCAATCGGAGGAGAAAACTGGTGATTGAAATTTCATGAGAAGATCCCGTCGCAACCTAAAACGCCTTTGTTTTAATGATTGCCACTCCAATTCACGTATCATGTCTGTGGGACTATCTCCCCTACTTCGCGATAATACGAAACGAGCTGCCCTTCTTTGTACCTTTTCTATGTCATCCGTCAGTCCCATCTGATGCAGATCCCACACTGCACAGCAGTACTCCAGAATAGGGCGGACAAGCGTGGTGTAAGTAGACATGTTGCACCTTCTAAGTGTTCTGCCAATGAACCGCAGTCTTTGGTTGGCTTTACCCACAACATTATCTATGTGATCGTCCCAATTTAGGGTATTTGTAATTATAATCCCAAAGTATTTAGTTGAATTTACAGCCTTCAGATTTGTGTGACTTATCGCGTGATCGAAGTTTAGCCGATTTCTTTTAGTACTCATGTGAATGACTTCACACTTCTCTTTATTCAGGGTCAATTGCCACTTTTCGCATCATACAGATGTCTTATCTAAATCATTTTGCAGTTCGTTTTGGTCGTATGGTGATTTTACAGGACGATAAATGACAGCATCATCTGCAAACAATCTAAGACGGTTACTGAGATTGTCTCCTATGTCGTTAATATAGATCAGGAACAATAGAGGGCCTATACACTTCCTTGGGGAACGCTGGATATTATTTCTGTTTTATTCTATGACTTTCCGTCTATTACTACGAACTGTGACGTTTCTGACAGGAAATCACGAATCCAGTCGCACAACAGAGGGGATATTCCATAGGCACGCAGTTTGGTTAGAAGTCGCTTGTGAGGAACAGTGTCGAAAGCCTTCTCGAAATCTAAAAATACGGAACCAATTTGACATCCCCTGTCGATAGCACTCATTACTTCACGAGTATAAAGAGCTAGTTGTGTTTCGCAAGAACGATATTTTCTGAATCCGTGCTGACTACGTGTCAATAAATGGTTTTCTTCGAGGTACTTCATAATGTTCGAATACAGTATATGTTTCAAAACCCTACTGCAAATCGACGTTAATGATATGGATCTGTAATTCAACGGATTACTCCTATTTCCCTTTTTGAGTATTGGTGTGACTTGAGCAATTTTCCAGTCTTTAGGTGCGGATCTTTCTGTGAGCGAGCGGTTGTATATAACTGCTAAATATGGAGCTATTTTATCAGCATACTCTGAGAGGAACCTTACTGGAAGCCTTGATTTATTAAGTGATTTAAGCTGCTTTACGACACCGAGGATATCACTGTTTATGTTTCTCATCTTGGCAGTTGTTCTTGATTGGAATTCAGGAATATTTACTTCGTCTTCTTTGGTGAAGGAGTTTCGGAAAATCGTGTCTAATAACTCTGCTTTAGTGGCCCTGTCATCAGTGACTTCACCGTTGTTATCGCGCAGTGAAGGTATTGATTGCGTCTTGCCACTGGTGTGCTTCATGTATCACCAGAATCTCTTTGGGTTTTCTGCCAGATTTCGAGACAGAGTTTCGTTGTGGAAATTACTGAAAGCATCTCGCATTGAAGTACGCGCTATCTTTCGAACTTCTGCAAAACTTTGGCAGTCTTGGGGATTTTGCGTTCTTTTAAATTTGGCATGCTTTTTTGGCTGCTTCTGCAAGAGTGATCTGACCCGTTTTTTGTACCATGGGGGATCAGTACCATCACTTATTAATTTATGTGGTATATATCTCTCAATTTCTGTCGATACTATCTCTTTGGAATCATTCCACAATTTTTCTGCGCTTATACGATCAAATCGGAAGGAGTGCAGACTGTCTCTTAAAAAGGTGTCAAGAGCATTTTTTCAGTTTTTTACATGGATATACATTGCGTTTCTTTTTTATGGTTGTAGGAGTTACAGTATTCATCCTAGCAGCTATTGCTTTGTAGTCGCTAATCTCTGTATTCGTCACGATACTCACTATTTGTCCAGGATTATTTCTTGTTAAGAGGTCAAGTATGCTTTCGCAACCATTTACACATCGAGTGGGCTCATGAACTAGTTGTTCAAAATAATTTTCTGAGAAAGCGTTCAGTACAATTTCGGATACCTTGTCCTGATCGCCAAAATAGTCTTATTCATCAAGTTATGACGGGTTTCGGGAGAACCACGTCATCAGATCTGTGGCGAGAAATACAAGATCTAAAACAAGAAAACGAGGATTGTGAAGTTTAAATCACTGTCCACGAACACTAGGGGCGCCGAGGGAAGCGACGCGTCATGCGATGCGCCGTCCAAACGGCGCTACAGCAGCACAAAAATCCTCGTCTTTAATGTATTCTTGCACGGTTATTCCTTGTCAGATCTACAAAAGATTATGTGACTAAGATTTCTTATACAGATCAGCTAGTTTGGTAGCGTAACCAGATAGGGCTTTTAGAACGAGATAAAGTTTGTCTAAAACACTTCCTTTTCATATGATAATTAACATAACTGTTACCGACGTGAGAATTAGGTGGGACGACCTGCGATGATAGACTTAGAATCTGAATATTCATATCTGTGCATGTTTCTATGTCATTTGAATTTTTTGCAATTGATTCTGAAAGAAACAGAATCTGTTGTGTTATACTGATGACTAGTGGTTGAGATTTAAGCATGGGTATAAAAACTGCTTGAAAAGTTCGCTATGTTCTTTTCAGAATATGTCACTCAGTATTTCTGAAATTTTTACTGATTGAATCAAGTACATAATATTAGGTCTACAACTTTGCTTCTGCCGTTTTTTTCTAAGTTCGAGGTTTTATTGTGAAAAACATACCAAGAATTTACGATTCAAAGTACTGACCATCGTACAGATGTTTGGGACATCATTCGAATCCCGTGGCGGAAGAAGTGGGCGTCTTTCGAGGAGGTCAATGAATCGATCATTGCAGTTGTTCATATGACCGGAAGTGCTAGTCAACCAAGCCGTATGCCACTGATATAAAAACTACGTAGTCAGAGGGAGCAATTTCTGGACAATACAGCGGGTGCGTTCCCAAGTATGCTTAGACCGATTCTGTTACATGGGGTAGAGTATTATCACGCTGCAAAATCACCTTTCCGTTTCTACTGCTGTATTGTGGTCGTTTCTCTTTCAGTGCTCTGCTCAAACACATCAGCTGCTTTCGATAATGATCTCCAGTAATTGTTTTCGTCGGTTTCAGTAGCTTTGGAAACCTACTTTCTTCCACCGCCATGCCGATCTTAGACGGCAAAATCACGTTCTTGAAGCGCGGAAACCAGTTTCTGTGCGTTATTTCACTAATAAGTGCCTCATCATAGGTTTTACCGAGCATTTTATGAGCCTCGTCCGCAGATTTCTTCACGTTAAAGCAGAGAATTAAAAAACTTCCTGTAAATGGTGAGAATTGGGCTCGTAAATTGACATAAAGAATCGAGAATAACTTTATGATGCAATCACAACTCGACTAATATTTTGATTGCGTTATGTTTACAAATGCCTAAGCTTATTGTATGAGTCTTACGACCTACCACCCACACCACTACTTGCTACCACTGCCATCTATTGCAAAACTGCGGAAGAAAAGCTTTAGACCTAATAAAAGTATCATCCGACACTTGAGATGCGTTATGCGTCTACGCATAGTGTCTCTGTATTTCTGTCCTTATCCATTACATGTTTAAAGATCTATCGTTTCGTACACTTCGTTTCCAGAAAACAAACGTAAGGGGTTAACGTCCCGTCGTCGACGAAGCCGTTAGTGAAAGAGTTCAAGCTTGGCCTGGACGAGGATGGGACACGAAATCAAGTGCGATTGGGTTGTTTTGAGGGAAGAGACCAGACAGCGAGGTCATCGGTCTCATCAGATTAGGGAAGGACAGGGAAGGACGTCGGCCGTGCCCTTTCAAAGAAACCACCCCGGCATTTGGCTGCAGCGATTTAGGGAAATCACGGAAAACCTAAATCAGGATGGCCGGACGCGGGATCAAGTGTGATCTTATGAAAGGAACTACGTAAAAATTCACGCTCATCGAGTTAGGAACACCACGAAAACCTCATGTTCCTTCTGAATGCGAATCTGGTGCCTCTAAGACTGTACTCGCTTGCCTGGTGCTTCGTTCCAGGCATTACTAAATTTTTGTCCAATGTTCCACACGCGCCTATGTACATGAGTGTGGCATATGTATCCGATATGCGTACTTGTCTTATTTTGTCTTTTGATATGGAAGATGAATTGCGATGTCTGCAGTCTCTGAAGTTTGTTTAGGTACATATTTTTTTCTGCAGCTTCTTGTCAGTCAGCAGCTGCTACAGGATGGGACTTTCAGGTGAAAACTTGATTATGTCAGGAAAAAATTGAAGTAACTCACCGCGAGATATCGCCCCATTTCCGAATACAAAATCGCACTACAGAGCAGCTAGACAAGTCTTCATTAATGTGGGTGCGCTTCATTCTCCTGTTAAATATTCTGCGTAATGCAGGAGTGTGAACTATAAAACAGAACCTAAAGATGTTATAAGTGGATACGCTGCGAGAAAATTGTAGGATCATTTATTTATTACATGTTATTGAGGATGGTACTATGAAAATGACCAAGAAGATCACGTAACCGAACTAAGGTATATAAGGAAAGCTAAAAGGATACGTGTGGAAGGAAAAAGAAAGAATAATAGGTTCAAACGTCCAGATAACAACAGAGTCATTAGACATAAAAGGCTAGCTCGAATTGGACACGCATGTAGCAGGAATTTGTCTGCAGCTCTTTCGAACGAACTTTCTCTGTATTTGTCTACAGTGGTTTATGGAAACCATGGTGAAACACACAGGATCTGAAGTACACCCGTCCCGAATGTTAGTACTGTACCTTAATCACTATACCATCTCTCTTGGTAGAATATATAAATTGAGAATTGCATTTTCGACCGTAAACGACGAAGAAGAGAAGTTTGGAAATCAGTGGGGCACGATATTATGGATAATTGATAGAACGCTATCGGTAATAATGTACAGAACCCACATTCATGGCTTGATGGGCACTGGAGATAGGGACCCGAAAAAAATGAAAAATGCTATGTATGTTTTTCTTGCTGCGTGAAAACTGAAACAATTATATTGAAATAGTGCAATATAAGATTATTATCGACTGAGAATGCTTTAAAATTTTGTAATGTCATGGCGGCACGAACACAGTGGTTCTAAAGTGGATGGTCTGTAATAATAAATAAGGTGGCCAGAAGACTATATTGAAAAAGAAATTTTTAAGAAAGGTAGTCGTGTCTGGGCAATCCTAACACACACGATTTGTTAGAAGACTATCAACAACTGTCGAAATATGTGACCCATGATTGAAATATCATCCGAAACGTGGATAGAGTAATTAAAATTACTCCAGTTGCATAACGAACTACACTAATAAGAATGACGGAAGTGATGATGATGATGATGCCACAGACAAACTTATTTTTTTCACAAAGCTATAACTAATGCCTGTGACGCAGAGCCAGCTGATTTACTTTTATAATATTTATGAGTCCCTACTGCGCTTAAGACTCGTGGCGTATTTTCATGCAGCTCTCGTCCACGCAAGACCTCGTGGCGTAACGCTCCTTTCGGGCTACATAGGGGTAAAGATTCGACGACTTACATTCGTAACGTATCTATGAATTGAACTGCTGGTGTCCGAAGATACTGATCGAAACCGTTCATATTATCAGTTCTAAATGCTACCCCACCCGAACAATAACTGTCATTATACGTTTAAATCACGCTACACAGTAGTTATCCCTTCTTTCTAACGAGGTGAGGGCACGACTTTCGGATCACGAATTTACTTCAAACTTCGTGCACTTTTAGTAATCCACTAGGGGAACATAATGTGTAAGCAGTAAAGAGTAATACTTACGCAATTTCGAGAAAACCATAAAAGGAATTTTATGCGTCGAATGTGTACCTGTGTGTTGTAGCTCTATGTACGGGCGTTTAACCGTAAGCTATAAATCGTTGCATCGAGTTCCACTCAGTTATAATACATATTTTTTCAATACCGATTTCACGTAATTAACATTTCAAAGGTATAAGAATTTTTGGAAAAGCTACGTGTATCTGCATGAACTTTGAATTTGTAAGTACCACATGATGTGTTGTATCGGATTGTATCCGGCTTTTGCCTTCTTTTCGGTTGGCTCATTATCCTCATCATCGGAAAAAGCTTCAGCTTCACGGCATAGACCTTCATCATCGACTTCGTCTGAATGAATGAAGTCCTCGTCAGTAATAAGTATCTTTTGTCCTAACCTTTCGGCGGTAGACCGATTAAGTTTTCTGCAATCACCACTCCATCTGCAGAAATCGTTGCTGATGATTCTGTATCAATAAGGTCCGCTTCTTGAAGAAGACTATCATAGTGCACGAATGTATCTATTAACTGACGTTTGTCCTCTGCATTAGGCTATGCACAGAATCTTCATGACTTTCATCATTCCCAGTAGTCGAAGAATCGGGAGTCCCCTTCATTTTTGCGGCAAAAATGAAAATTTCGTCATTTTTAAAAAATTCGCACGTGCACTATTCGTTCTTGCTACATTAGCAAGGTCTCACCGTTAAGCAAGTTAACTGTCGAATGGGACCCGTCTCCATGTCAGCAGGTCGAAGCATCCAGGTGCAAAGCAGTTCCGGGTACCTTACCCGATTGCAGGCAGAAGTGATTCCGCAGTTCACGATAGATATACAGTTCAGGAATACTTTATGCTTTGAGTCGTTTACTTGTCGATTACTGTAAGTATAATATTTGTTGTAATAGTTAAAATTAATAGACGGCTAAATACCACTGGAAATTCAAGAAAAGTTCAGGCACATACACCCTTTTTTTATTGTGTTAACCTGCAAATGTCATATATCTGAAATAATACGACCAACGTTGAAAAAAATATACATTAAAAGCGCCGGACGGGGTGGCCGAGCGGTTCTAGGCGCTTCAGTCTGGAACCGCGCAACCGCTACGGTCGCAGGTTCGAATCCTGCCTTGGGCATAGATGTGTGTGATGTCCTTAGGTTAGTTAGGTTTAAGTAGTTTTAAGTTCTAGCGGACTGATAACCTCAAATGTTAAGTCCCATAGTGCTCAGAGCCATACATTAAAACAAAAATAAAAGATGGGAGGGGCTCGACCCAGCCATCCACCAGCTGCGAAAGAACACTAACCACTTTATTTATTTATTTTTTATGGAATCTTCCTGGCACCCAAGGGAAAGGGTGGAGGCAAAGTGGGCAGGGGTTGCAACCTGAGGCCGGCCGAAGTGGCCGTGCGGTTCTAGGCGCAACAGTCTGGAACCGCGAGACCGCTACGGTCGCAGGTTAGAATCCTGCCTCGGGCATGGATGTGTGTAATGTCCTTAGGTTAGTTAGGTTTAACTACTTCTAAGTTCTAGGGGACTAATGACCTCAGACGTTGAGTCCCGTAGTGCTCAGAGCCATTTGAACCAATTTTGTAACCTGAGGCCTGGCCAGAGTGTCCCGTTCCCTCCCCCCAGGAACCAAGGAAAGTGTAGGGAACGTGGAGTAGAGGTACAAAGCACACCAATGAGACAAAATTTATTTATTTATTTTTATTTATCTTTTTTTAGCGTATTACCACCGAGTATCACTTGACCGCCGGCGTTTTGTGCTCAGAGCTGCTACGCCCAGGTACATATCCGACACGTAAAATTTCTCTTGCGATTTACTCGAAGTTGCCTACATTGCGTTGTCCTAAAGGACTACTAAAAGTGTACATAGTCTGAAGCAAATCCGTGATCAGAACGTCGTGACCTCCCCTTGTAACTTAACACGAATTCATTAATGCATCCTAAGTTTGTTTGACAATGATAATTCTATTGCGAATGGGACGGTACCCCTGAGGAGGAAGAAAAAAGAAAAGGTTTCCAGATGAAACTGTATTATCATACATACGGCGCGAAATGTGTCTCCGTGCGCGTTCACGCCTCTGCATGTTATCGGTATGCTTCTGGAGGAGCGCGTTGCCAAGCAGGAGCATCTTGTGGATTCAGTAGTTCGTAGCGCGCCTTTCGTGACCCGGCCGACCTGGGACGCGCTGACTGGGCTGGCAGCAGCTATAAAAGCTGGGCGCACGCTCCAGTCGGTACCAGCTGCTCCCCAGTCCTCACAGCCATGTGGGCGCTGATCCTCTTGGGGCTCCTCGGTAAGTCCCGTAGTACTCATCTGACTGTCTAACTCTAATTTGTTGCAAAGTGGCAAATTACTTTTTCCACATATGTATACTTCTCAGTATCTTAAATCTGAATGTCAGGCTAGAGGGCCAGAGAAAATGTATTCCGTAGTTCAGAACGTGTACGATCCATACTTTGCCAGTTATTGGGAAAGTTAACTATCGTACGATCTTTGCTTGTACCGGTATCGTAATAGTAAGAACACCAAGCATTCTTGTTGCTGTGTTCACACACAGAACTACAAGTACAGGGAAAATGATTAAGCGACGTCAATTGAAGGAAGTGTACAGTCCCACTGGATATCGCTTTACATTCGATAAATTCACTAATTTCATTTCCAGTTGTGCCTCGGAACATCGAAACAATACGTTAAAATAGTATTTCCAGCTGTATTACTCGACAGCTTTAGAACAGGTTCAGCTTATAGATGAATAGCAATCATGCTCGATTACAGAGCTTCGACGGGAAGCAGTTAATATTCCTATTTGTTTACGGGGGACTAAAACAATGCGTTTAGTATTTTAGGAGGTAAAATGTACTAAATAGCTTATTATTTGATGTTTTAATACGTTTCTCATTCAATTACGTGACTATTGTATGCTGCTGAATACTAACAACTATGGGAAACTCTAGCCGTGAGATGATGCGAAAATGAACTATATTATACACTGGAGAATGTGAATTTGAGAAGATGTGCATTTAAAATACGTTAGGTTATTCTGGGATTTCTATAAATTTTCAACTGTAAAGGATAAATACTCTCTGAAGGAACTCCCAGCACATTCATTTCCCAAATCGGCTCTACGCTACTTGTAAATTCTTCAACTGAAGCCTTACAGATGTCTGTAGTACACGGCCAGACAGAAACAATCCGACGATTAGCTACAACGGGTCCGTGGTAGAAGAATATCGTCTCAACATTTAGTGTTTCAGGACGTTTTACACTTCGTGTTTACCAAGACCATACATATACAACCTCAACATTAAAAGCAACTCTGAATACGTTATCAGTACTCTGTTTGCAAACTTATTCTTTTTTTCAGTTTATCATAATATGTCCAGTATATTTGTGTTTTTTATACAGGTAAATTGGACGAATTTGTCTTCATTCTGCGTTTCTTCTTGTTTTTACAGTTGGGGCAACTGTGTCCGCTGCCGAACCAGATGGTAAGTAACTAAGTTCCACAGTTTCTTCCGATAGCGAAATTGCTTATTTTGCACAAGAGAGACTTTGTACGTCAGGTATCTGACACCAGCTGGCTTAACCACCATGGTTTGTGACGCCTGGAAACACGATTATCATACTTTTATCTTCGCATTAGCTGAATCACATTCTGTTCATTATTCTTTGGCTACTTGATGTGCTACAAATAATGTTTAGGGAAACTTTGTTGGCAGCAGGCACGCGCTTAACAGCTGGTGCGACTGTCAGAAACTTCAGATCAATCGTATTATGTGTATCATTTCAGCGTGGTCCAAGGGCTACCTCTACCAGTATGAATTGAAGTCCAAGGCACTTACGGCTCTACATGAAGTCGCCAACCAGTTTTCAGGTGTGCAGATAGAAGGAAACCTACATGTCCAGCTCATAAATTCGTCAACTGTGGCCTTCCAGGTATTATAAATACTTTAATTTCAATATTTATCAAAACAATAATGATAGGAAACAATGTTGGACGTTAGTTTTCTCTGAACGAAATTATCACAGAGAAATTATCTCTCTGCAGCAAAATATATTTTTGTGATAAGTTTGTATGGTATTTTTATACGATTACTCTACACTTTTAAACAGTTACAGGATTCTACACATGAATGGTCTGTTACTAATTTATTTTCAACATGAAATTTAAGAAAGATATTTACCATAAGCATGTCTGTTTCATAACACCAGCTGGATGATTTCCGCGTGGCTGAGGTTCACCAAAATCTGTCTGGTGGCTGGGACGCTGACATTCCTGAGAGCCAGTTATCTTTCCAGAGTTTTAAACTCCCCTCCAATGTGTTCTACCTCAACTACACAAACGGAGTTGTAAGTGTGTTATACAAAATGAGTGTAATGAAAACTGCGACTGCTTGATACACGAAGTATGTCGCACCGATTACACACCTGAACTAACCACACCTTCATTTAACTTCTTCCAGATTTCTAACCTAACTGTTAGTAAGAAAGTGCCATTATGGTTCGTCAACTGGGTCAAGGGACAGGCCAGTGTATTCCAGTTGGACCTCCGGGGCTCCAACAGAGTCAGTAGGCCCGTCCCAGGCGGCGACAGTGATATCTACTGGACGATGGAGGTGCGAATATTTACTGACCTGTTAGTGATTTCAGAGAGTAGGATCATTTGATTTCGTAAGCACCTAATATTTTCCAAATTTTTTTTATATTTTCCAGGACGTCATTACCGGCAAATGTCAAACGGTATACGTGTACGATCCCTATCCCAAATATGCTGCTCTGTCCGACAATGACATCGAACCCGAGAACTGGGAGGACGACAGCAAACTGTACACCGTATCTAAAGCAGTGAACTACACGAAATGTGAGAAACGAGCTGGTTACACCTGGGGCTTGAACACTGTGACTCGCTGGGAGCCTATTGAAAACTCCGTAGGACAAACTATATCGGTATGATCTGGATTTTATTTGGCAACTGAATGTGAACATTGTACACGAATCCTGTCGAATGCTTATTTAAGAATTTTCTTTTCTCCAGCGCTCGTCGAACACAGAGGCCGTTATCAGTGGTTCCATTCGGAAGTACACAATCCAGAAGTCGGTAACGACGAACAGAGTCTTTCTGAACCCACTGGTATACAACCAACAGAAGGGCATGCTCGGAAGTCAGATGAAAATCACTTTGCAGAGGAAGATTAAGTCTGACAAACCCATTCCGCAAATCTCGGACCCCGTGACCTACGACGACCTTGTTTACGAGTACAAGGAGATGTTTCCACTGAAACACGCTGACGAAGCTCAGGGCAGAGGCTACAGCGACGAACTCAGCGAAGAGTCTGAGGAACGGGCTTACAGGCCTAGGAGACAGTTCAAGCGTGCGGTTTGGGACAATGCCGACGAATCCGACAGCAGCAGCAGCAGCAGCAGCGAAGAGGATCTTGAAATTCCCGAGCCCGATCTTTTGCAACCGCCTTTGCTACCGTTCAGCAACATGGAGCAGCCTCAAGACAAGCCAGACATCAGCGTTATCATTGAATTGGTTGAGAAGATTGCTCGTCAGCTTCAAGAGCCTAGCAGCATCCCATCAAGCGACACGCTAGCCTCATTCCAGATCCTCAACAGAGAGCTGATGAAATACGGCGTATCGTCTCTGCGCCAAATAGCTAACAAGCTTTATGCACCGTACCCAGCAGATTCGCACAGCTACCCGCAATCTGTAAAATACACCCAGTGGTAAGTCTCAGTGTTATTCACGACTTTTGTTTCTACAATAAAACATGTTCCAAGACTGTTCTAAGTATAGATTGTTCCCGGTGTACAAATATGTCAACATGTTTTAAAGTTACGTTTTGACGCCACCGCCATATATATAAGTAACATCTCAATCCAACTGCAATGAACTAAACACTTTACTTATATATAAATCGATTTGCATTCGTTTATTTCAGGGTTGTCTTCATCAATGCCCTTTCACAGTCGGGCACTGGACCAGCAATCAGAACTATTAACGAGCAGATCAAACTGCAGAAGCTTCGAGGCCGCCTTGCCGCTAACGCCATCGGAAATATTCCGCGCAGTGCTCTGTACCCCAACAAAGCATTCCTCAAGGAATTCTTCGTAAGTATCACCGAGTGGTGAGGACACTGAGCATAATCTGTAGAGTGATTTAAGGTCATTTATCGTTCGTAACATGATCGTGCATCTGTTCCATTTTACAGATGATAGTGAAGAACACAGAGAAGTATAGTCCTGAGAACGCAACTGCTCTTCTGGGATTTGGTAACCTCCTGCGCCTCGCTATCGTTGACAGAGACAGTTCTCACAATCTCTACCCAGTTCACTTATACGGCAAGTTAGACAGTCCGAGCGAGTCTGAACTCCAAGCATACGTGAAGTACCTGGGTAACCTCCTCAACCGTGCTGTTCAAAATGCTGACAGTGTCGGTATTCAAGTATACACCAGAGCTCTGGGAAATATCGGACACCCATACATCCTGAGACCTCTACTGCCGTATATCCTGGGAGAGAAGCAGGTCTCCAACTTCCAACGACTTCTGATGGTACTGGCTCTCGACAGGGTTGCTGAACTCTATCCCCAAATAGTGAGACCAGTTTTGGTCCAGATTTACCAGAGCACTGGTGAAACACACCAGATCCGCAGCACTGCAGTTTTGCTTATCATGGGTTCCAAACCTTCGGCAAGTGTCCTGCAGAGGCTGGCTCAGTTTTCGAAGCAAGATCCCAGCCCTCACGTCGTCTCTGTTGTCAAGACAGCTATTCAGAGTGCTGCCAGACTGACAACCCCTGAAAATGAGGAACTGTGAGTAAAGTTACCTTCCTACATATTGTCAAAATGGCGTAGCTCGTCGTATGATGAAAATGGGCGCTTCATTAACCATTTCTTCTATTTTACAGAGCCAGAAGTGCTATGGCAGCCGTCAATATGCTGAGCCAAAATAAAACCGCGGTACAGTACTCGGCCAAGCATTTACAAGATTACTTAATTCGTGAGATGGCATTATCATACGATCTGAAGTACAGCCAGCTCGGCAGTAAGGACACACTTATACCTAATGCACTGTACGCTGGTCTGAAACTGAACATTGGAGGATTCGAGCACCTTGCAGGAGAAGTAAGTTCAGATCTCAATCACGTGAAGCGCTTTTGCATTTTAATAAATACGTATAGTCAATACATTCTATTCACTTTGGTTCTAGGCACAAGCCGCAGTTAGCAGCATTAAGACCCTACAACATCTGCTTAGATACATCATTGTAGAAGGAGATGAAAATGAGAATCAACCAACGAAGGATCCAGTTATCAACATCGTATCTGACTTGAGGGAACAACTTGAGGGTCAAATAGCAGGAAACGTTCTGGCCCATCCGTCTATAATTGCCTTTGACAACAACACAATTGACTCATGGGTGGAAGGTAAGCACATATTTGCCGAGTATATTTTTTAAAGGAGAGTGGTTACTTTTTTATTCATTTACTACCTCATAAAGCAACACGACCCTGTTTAGTCTCCTGTCACCGCTGGCCAGTTTTTATGAATCTTTTTTTTTTCTCGTTTGTAGCTACCAGGAACAATGTCAACAGGCTACAGAATGGGCTGCCTTTTAACTGCACTAGTATTGTAAGCGCAGTTGATGTCAGGATCTTTTTCCCCAACGCTCTGGGATTCCCAAGCTCCATCGCATACGAGACTCCAGTTCTCTACTCAGTTGGCGGAGAACTGCGCCTGAAGACTTCACCAAAACTCAACAGTGCTCCTAAGGGCCACCTGGCCTGGCCGACCGTATGGAATATCACTGCAGATGTGAGGGCTGTGTAAGTATTTATAACAAAAGTTATTTTCTTGGTGTCTCTTCAACGAAAATACACGTGTTTTAATGAAAATTTATGCGTTATGCAACTAATAAGATGTTGTGGCGCTATATTCTGAGTTTCAATTTCTCTGCTTGTAGATACTCAAGAAGAAGCTCAGGATCCATTTTATTCACTGTCCTCCCTCTCGACAAGAGTTATTCTGCCGGATATGTTCAGAACCAGCAATATCAAGTACCAGTAAGACTCCTCGCCAACGTTGATCTCGAAGACAATAGCACATATGTGAAACTACAGCCCATCGACAAGAACCACAGGTACCAGCTGTCACACATGAGCAGCGTTCCTTACACAACGATCTACCGCATGTCCCCCGTGGAAATTGCTGCTCTTGCGGCGCCAGAAACTGAAATAGTTCACACTCGCAAGCCGCGCTCGGTAAGTAAACAGTAAAGGTTGGTGCTATGTACTTCAAACTACTGAGCGCAAAGCTCGATACCTATGTTTTCTATATACGAAACGTAAAGTGGTCGATAATAATGAATTTTGAATTTCTATCACAACTTGCTGTACGCTCTAGTTAACAAGAAGAGAGTGTTCTTTGTGTAAATCTCTGACAAACGCTACTTTTCTGCAGTGGAAGGCTCAGTACGGAAGATCAACTGGTATGGTGTATTCCGTAGAGTACAACTCGGAAAAGGATTACGATGCCATGTACGAGAGATACAAAAAATATGCAAACCGCGATGCCCTTTCTGCTATCTTGTTCTTCAATGCGGAGCAGCAGGTCTACTACAGCAACATCAGCCTTTACTATGAGCCAGAAAAGTCCATCTCCAAAGCCGTGGAACTCAGTGTCCACTGTTACGGTAAATAGAGAAGAAATTGCAAGTGCTGTTTTTCTTATCTTTGTTGGTACCTGTATTATAAAGCACAACTCTGTTGACAGAGGAACTCCCTTGGTCCTCATCACGCCGTCGACCTGAGCAATCTGAAGAGTCACAGGAGTCTGAAGACCAGCCCGAGTCCAGGGTAGCGTCGGAGGAGATGTCTGACGAACCAGAGAGCGCTGAGTCAAGCCATGAGAAGTACTACAGATCCAAACGAGGAGCAATATTCTGGGGAAGAGGCAAGCACAGGAGACAAGCCTCTGGTCAAAACAGAGCCGCACTGAGTAACGTGAATCCCAACGAATCACATAAGGAACTGGTACAGAGATTGAAGGAACAAGGAGTTGCGAAGAGTAAGCTATATTCCAATAGTACTTAATATTTCAAGACTTCACCAACAGAATTACGTCTGATTCACGCTTTTCTAGATATAAAGCGCATTCCAATAATTTCAGGTGTCATCACGAAGGCGCTGTTGGTTGGAGTGAATTTTGTAGAAGGCAAAGGCGCTTCTTCGCTGCTGGCAATCGTCTGGAGTTCCAGTCCGGTGTCCAGCAAATCGCAACTGCTCGCTTTCGCGTCAGTTAAAGGAGCACAGGCTAACACACCTTACCAGGTACTTAAAATACTGGCCAAAGAACAGCAATAAGCGTTTTAAATGTAGTTTAGAATAATATACCAACTGCAATAAGTGTTTTAAATATTGTTTAAAGTGATGTACCCTATAAATTTACTTGCAGGTTTGTGTGGAGGCACAATCCGTGTTCCCCAACGTTCCATTTATGAACTTGGAGAAAGCTCTGAAGACCAATCCAAACTCGTCTGTATCTATCAGACTAGATTCTGGAGAAGGCTCGTGCTTGTCAGGAATGTCAGTTCAGGCCAATGTAAGTTAATAGATCACAACTATTAGAAAAATGTAGAGAGCAATCAATAGGGGTGTGGACACTTATTCTTGCATTTGTTTCCACTTTCAGCTTGATATTGGAAGAAGCCAAAGCATGTACCAATACCTGCAGAAGTCTAGACTCGTGGCGCAATGCAGATCTCAAATGAAGGAGGATAACTACGTCCTGCCTGCATGTCGTAACGCCACAATTAAGGCTGGTGTGCTCAACAATTACGACCTAGAGGTCGAGTATCACAATATTCCGGAAGCACTGAAGCATTCGGTTTACAGAGCTTACTCCAACCTGGATTACGCTTATTTCCTTTATGGATCACAAAACGTCGTAAATGGTACCGGTGTTCCTGGAAAACTGTATGCCAATCTTATAGTCGCACCCAACATGCGCTCGCTCAACTTCTCCTTCTCATCTGCATACTTGGACGCCGCCTACGACAACGTTCGCCTCGTGATGCCCGTAGCAAAAGCCATCGTCAGCCATCCACTTTTGCCCAGAGCAGAACGCGTGGCGAACTACTACACCAACTGGCAGTATAACGGTGAGATACTAGATCATAAAAACATGCGATGTTTTCTTAGGCTGAGTGAATGAATAGTGTTAGATGACATACTGTTTCCTTTGTAGCAACCTGCAGCGTGGATTCTTCCTACATTAAGACTTACGACAATCTAACATACCCGTTCGAGTGGAAGAGCCCCTGCTGGAGAATCCTGCTCGCCACAGCTCGTCAGCGCGACGTGAAACCATCCCCACTTGTCCCATCACCTAACGTCACAGTGATGGCTCGGCAAATCTCAGACAAGAGGGTAAGTCGTTAACGTCTTGATCTACAGATATTTTATCCTGGCACTTAGCGTCTAATTTAGTATTTGATTTGAGAGAGAAATAATAGTCAAAAAAGAAAATTAGTCGATTTCAGAAGTATTTCAGCTTCAAGTTTCTTCGGGAAGTGTACGATTACTCTTTTGCGCTTTTGTTTTCACTCGATGGTTGCACCTCTATCTATAAACGGTGATGTATTTATAATCCGTGTCGTGTTTGTTACAGGAAGTCAGAGTGCTGGTCGATGACAACGTTGTGTCACTAGCATACCAGTCGGGCAAGTACATGCTCAGAGCCAACGGCCAGGCCGCTGCCGTCTCTCAGTCAGAGGTGACGCGACTGAACGACAAGGAAGGAGAGCCGCTGGTGCTGGCCTACGCCCTCCCAGACTCTGTCAGGATGGAAATACAGGATCTCATCATCTACTTTGACCAGCAGCGTGTACTGTTACAACCGAGCGACATTTACAGGCGAGCAGTGCGCGGTCTCTGCGGTACCTTCGACGGCAAACGACAGACGGACTTCAAACTTCCGGCCAACTGCATTGTGCGGAACGTCACGGCGTTCATCGAAGCCTACACGTATGGTGACAAATGCGCAGCTCCTCGCAGAGCACAGCCGAAGCAATGCTATGAGGAGAAGATCATTCCTGGAAATCAAACTACTCCCGAGCCACTAACTGACGCAACATGCGTCTCACTCCAGAACAGGGTTGTGCTGCGAGGTCAGAAAGTCTGCATAAGCCGAAAGCGTCTGCCGATGTGCAAATGGGAATGCAAGGCAGTAGACACAGTCGACAAGGTGGTTCCATTCCGCTGCTTCTCCAGAACTGAGACTATTGAAACTGTCGCCGCTCAAGCTCAACGGGGACGCCACGTTGACCTCTACAGCATACCAATTGAAGGCGACGATACCAATATCGAGGTTTCGGTAGCAACTGCCTGCGCACGTCTGGAGGAGTCAGGAGAAAGCGATAGTGACGAAAATTAACAGCCTCATTTTAAACGCTAACGAAAAAGCACTATTCGACCAAAACAATATGTACTAAAACTGTGCAAATAAAATCTCTTTAGACGATACAGCATATTTCATTTTTTTCCTCTTCCACTCTCTTTCGATCTTGTATTTGGCAAGTTCAATGAGAGTAATAACAGAATTAGCGCAATTTACTTTTCTGCACTGAATTACTTACCCTGTAAAGCTCACAGAGAAATTAATTCTGTAATTTTTGATCTATTCGCCGTTATCATTCAGACACAAATCCCCTGAAATAATACTCACAATATATTACCCATTACAGTAGAAAGTGAAGGCACATAAGCTGTAACTAACAATTTCTGTACTAAAGTAACTTCTATCAAACTAAAATTAGTTGACGATTCATAAATTGTGAAGTTTCAAATAGTTCAGAAATTACAAATCGAACACTTATCGCTTATTCATTCATTATCCGCCTCATTGAAATATTCAGTGGCATATGTTGTAGTAAAAGCTGAAGTAACTGCACTGCGCGATGGACGGTATTGTTGCAGTCCTAAGACTGATTTAATGCAGCTCTCCACCCTAATCAAGCCTGTGCAAGCCTCTTCGTTTCCGAATAACTAGTGCAACCTACATCCATTTCAAACTGCTTACTGTAGTCATCCTTCGGTCTCCCTCTACAGTTTTTTCCCCCACACTTCCTTCCACTACCAAATCGACGATTCCCTGAAGCCTCAGATTGCATCCTATCAACTGATTCCTTCTATTTGTCATGTTTAGCCATAGATTTTATTTTTCTCCAATTAGATACAGTTCCCCTCGTTGGTTACTCGATCTACCCATTTAACCTTCATCATTCTTCTGTAGCACCACATATCAAAAGTTCCTATTCTTTTTTCTCTGAACTACTTATCGTCCACGTTTCACTTTCACGCAAGGCTACATTCCATACACCTTCAGAAAGGACACCTTAACATTGAATTTATGTTAGATGTTAACAAGTTCCTCTCTTTTCAGGAATACTTTCCCTTGCTACAGTCAGTCTACATTTTGTATCCTCTCTACTTCGGCCATCACCAGCTATTTTGCCACTCAAGTAGCAAAAGTCATGTACTACTTTTAGTATTTCATTTCCTAATCTGATTCCTTCGCCACCATCTGATTTAATTCCGCTGCATTCCATTATCTTTGTTTTACTTTTAAACGGAGGGAGATTGGATTTAACGTCCCATCGACATCGAGGTCATTAGAGACGGAGCACAAGCTAGGATTGTATCACTATGGGGAAGGAAATCAGCCGTGCCATTTTAAAGGAAACATCCCGTCATTTGCATGGGGCGATTTAGAGAAACCACGGAAAACCTAAATATGACCGGACGTGGGTTTGAGTCGTCGTCCTCCCGAATGTGAGTCCAGTGCGCCAACCACTGCTACACCTTGCTCGGTCTGTTTTACTTTCGTTTTAGTTTTGTTAATGTTAACCGTATAACATCTTTTCAAGACATTAACCATTCCGTTCAACTGATTTTTGAGTCCTTTGCTGTCTCTGACAGGATTTCAATATCATCGACAAATCTTAAAGCTTTCATTTCCTCTCCCTAAACTTAATTCCAGTTCCAAGATTCTCCTTGATTTCATTTACTGCTTGCTCAACGTACAGACTGAATAACATCTGAGATAGGTTTCAGCCCTGTCTCACTCACTTCTCTACCACTGCTTCCCTTTCATGTCCTTCGACTCTTATAATTGCAGTCAGGTTCCTCTATAAGATGCAAATTACATTTAGCTCCCTGTATCTTATCCCTGATAGTTCCAAAATTTCAACGAGTGTATTGCAGTAAACATTCTCGAAAGCCTCTTTTAAATCTACAAATATAATGAACGAAGGTCCGCCTTTCTGTCGTCTAAGACCAATCGCATGGTAAGCGTTGCCTCGCGTTCCTACGCTTCTCTAGTACACAAACTGATCTCCGAGGTCACCTTCTACCAGTTTTTCCATTCTTCTGTAAATAAAAATACCATAAAAATGAACAATTTTGACAGCTTTTATGGATATGATTGCATGCCAAACGCATATGCTTTGAACTGTCATTCATCAAACACGTCCGAGGATGACTCACAGATGGTTATGAGGAACATGTCTTACATACATTTGAATATTTTACTGTACAATAACGCTCATTTATTACGCAGAGGGGCGTAGATATAGCGAGCTTTGCTACTCCTACAATTAAATGGGGATAATTTTTAAGAGAACTTTAGCAATCAAACCTATGATAACAAAAACGTCTGAATGGACAGACACACGTAAACACTTGTTACTGTGAATAAATTAGAAAATTTGAGAGGCGATCTCGCATTGTGGTATTGAGGGTAACAAACGACACATTTTACTTTAAGACGCTCTAAAGCTCGTCAGCAAAATAAATTGTTATTTCGTCATCTAAGCTAATGAACGATACTTAGTCTGGTCTTCACCCAGTCTGAATACATTCTGACGGTGTAATGTGAGCATGTTGATCTCAGTTTCCCTAGTACTACTGACCACTGAAATACAGTAGCTTTAATGCATTGTGTTCCATTTACGATGGGATAGGTTAATACATAATTTCTACTTTACTTTATTAACCACAGTATTAAGTGATTTTCCTTTTAGGCAACATGATGAAGATAGTGAGACTGTTTACTGAGATATGCTGTGAAACAACTCCAATCACTAAATTTATGGTATATTTAAACCATTTATTGTACGTTCCCACTGTCACTTTGAACAAAACGTTGACCTTAAAATAGCTGCTGCCCACGAATCAGGTGGATTACTGGTCATCTTGAGAACCTTTATAAATGACACGGTTTCCTTCAACAAGAAACAAACATGAATGATAAGGATTGGAAACATAAATGAAGACAGTAGCTTAACTCATTAAAAAAGCAACAGGATGAATGTAGGGTTCACACACAATAAAATATTCCAATTCTTTTCTGGAATTTTTTTCTTTCTTGCATATCATTAAATATGATCCGTTTCGAATTTCATTTTACTATCTGCTTTTAGTGGCACCATCACAGAATTTTTGAAGCTCCGCTATTTGAATAAGAATACTTGAGAATAATATCTCACAATGTCACGGTATGTTTCAACATAAATTGGTGGCTCAAAGTGACGCTCTAAAGCAAAGATTTATCACCCATTTCATCATTGCTAGTAGGCCTACTTTCAAAAATGTTCTAGCAGATCACGTACAACAAATTTGATAAATACTTGCTACAGAAAAAGATATTCAGTAGCAAACAGTTAATATTTCAAACAGGTCTGTTAACTGAACTGGCTGTATTTACCTTGACAGATTTGTATTGGAATCGGTAATGAGAAATTATTAACAACGGGAATACTTTGTGAAGAGTCTAAGACTCTTAAGTATGTGAAGCCTTGTATCCTCAAGGAAAATTTAAAAAAAAAGGGGTATTAGACACAACATGTTCATGGTTATTATCTTATGTACAGAACAGAATGCTTAATACATCAGTTTCGTGTTTATCACATACTAATAAGCACTCGTAATTTGAAGAGTTGAACATGGTGTACCACAGGGTTGTATTGTGGGACCCCTGTTGCTTCTGAAATACGTAAATAATCCTCCACTTGAAGGTCAGAAAGAGGTAAAAGTAAAAGGATAAAATGTAGAACCAGTCCTCGTCTGTCTGTCTGTCTGTCTCTCTCTCTCTCTCTCTCTCTCTCTCTCTCTCTCTTCCGTGGGGTTTCTACAACTGTCGCTACATCCCACATACCTGTCACTGTCGATGTCTATTTTCCATGCTTCCTCGTCTTCTTCTATGTCTCTTTTTCTCATGGCCTCTTTTATCTCATCTAACGAAGCAATCTTCGGTCTTCCACTTATCCTTCCTCTCTGAGGATAGTTCATCAAGATCTTCTTTGGCCATCCATCACGTGTCATTCCCATTGTATGCTCATACCAAGCGTGTTGCCATTCTTCCATTTTAAATGTGATGCTTTTCTCAGTCTGTGTCGTTTTCCGAATCGATGTATTTATTACGTGGTCTCGGCGAGATGTTCTACACCATCTTCTGAGATAGTTCGTTTCTACAACTCTAAATTTGTTGTTATTTTTTCCCAGTAAGCTCACAGCACTCACATCTATAAGCCGTTATACGCTCTACAATAATTCTACAGAGCTTCGTCGTTACTTTCCTGCTTATCTTAGCAGACCATAACTGAGGGTTTAGATTCTGTATTGCTGCTTTCCCATGGGCTAGTCGTTGTTGTATTTCCCAATTACTTATTCTGTCTTCTGAAAGGATGTTATCCAAGTAATTAAATTTCTTACATTCCTTGATGTGTTGACCCTCTATTTTTAAGTTTCCTGCATTCTCTCCACTGCACATGTATTTAGTTTTTTGAAAATTTACTTTCAGTCCCACTTATCATATCTTCCCAACAATTTTCTTAACATGAAGCAGATACTAACTTCTTCACTAGCCACCATTATCTAATCATATGGGAACAACAAGGTGTACAAACATTGACCCTTTGTTGACTGAATGCCAATTCCTGCACATTTTCTACTCCACAGCTCTAAGGCTTTCTGGATGTATACTTTAAACAGTGTAGGAGATAAGCAGCATCCTTGTTTTAATAATTTTCGAATTCTGAAAGGCAGTTACGAAGTTTTTGTTCCCCACTTTGATTACACACTTTTCAAACTTGTATAGATTTCCTATATTTTATGTCTTTCCAAGCTCAGTCCCTCGCAGGGCCGTAAACAGCTTCTACAGCCGCACAGTGTCATATGCCTTCTCGAGATCTATGAACATTAAATGGCTTCTCAGATTCCTTTCCAGTCTCTTTGTCATTAGTTGTCATAAAGTAAAAATGTTGTCATTACAAGATCTTCTCTTACGGAATCCAGTTTGTTCATCAACGTCCATCAATATCAATCAATAACCCAACCGTACAATATACAAATAAAGTTTTTAACATTGACCCTCGATGATTTCCACATACCTTCTTATTACCATTCTTGTAAGTTGGACATAGAAATGCCAAATTCCATTTCTTGGGCACTTCTTCTGCCTCTAACTTGCATGCATTAAACAATTTGCTCAAACTTTTTCATAACACATTCGCCTCATACTTCATTAATTTTACTGATATGTTTCCTGGTTCAGGGGATTTTCAATTTTCCATTTGTTTCACATGTCTTACAACTTCTGCTGTAGTTATTGGGTCTACATTTCCCACAGGTAACTGATTCTCGAAACCCGATTATATGTCTTTATATCCGGTTCTCTCTACCATTAGCAGTGTCTTGAAATGATTTTCCCACCCTCTAATGCCAATAACAGTTATTTTGTTCCCTCTTTCACATCTCTTCTTAAACTCTTCTCTGTTTTCCAGGCTTCTGCTACCTTTGTACCTCTCATACATCTGTCTTCTCACGTTTCTTTTCCCACATCTCATTTTACCAGTTAATACTTCCTTTTTTAACCTCCCTGTTTATTTCCACATATCTTTTCTACCCTCCATGTTGTAAGGTCGCAGATTGAATGAATGTCAATTTCGCACCCTACATGAAAGATTTTACATGTAACAAGTAGATGAGTATGTCACGTGACATACTTCAGCAGTAATGAGCAGATTTGCCTATTAAAATGTACAGTATGTAATGCAAAGAGATGACACTCGTTTCGACGGTATTAACATACTGAACCCAAATACTGCATGTCAATGAGCAAAAGGTGCAAAAAGCAGCTGGAGGAAACATTTTAGTTTGGGGGCAGATGTGAATTGTGCCATCACAGACCGAGTACAATGGAACGCTTTTAAAAAAACGGGGTTGGTGACCCGTGGCGAAAGGGACAATGAACACGCCAGAAGATACATCGAGGAGAGCATGTAGCACGCCAGCGGTGCTTGTTACTGAGAAATGCTTTAGAAAACCGCATTGGGGGATTTACAGATAGATACAAACAGACCAATGATGCAGTTGATCACGTGAAATGCCTATGGTGCGCTCATGTTGTATGCGTGTAACTTTAAGGTGTCAGGAGCGGGTACAAGATGTCCGATTGGCTGGAAAGTAGAAAGGGGCGAAATTTGGACGCAGTTTGAATGTAGGCCCTTTGCAATTGGCAGAGGTAGTTTCCACAAGATGAAAGGAACATTCTCATTGATCTGAAAAAGTCGTGACGTGAAACGCGAAAGGACACAGGTGGGGGACAGTTCGCTACAAAAGACACAAGCCCAAAAACTTCGGGGACTCTCCTCTGAACGAACGTCAAGTGTAGAACAGGGCACATCACTCTCTGTAAGACGCCAAAAGAGGAATTTTGTGTGAACACTCCGTTCACTTCGGCTGACATTCAGCTAGAAATTAACTGAAGAGTCGTTGAGCTCCAACAGCAGAGAAACGAAACAGCCACATAGTTAATTTTTCTTGCAAGAACTGAGACGGCATTGTAGTATACATGCTACTCCATTTATGCACGTGTATATCGCCATATTTCCAGACTAGGGATGAGTGCATATTTTCTCGCCTAACGAGAAACATAGGACAGTTTCTGCTGATAAAATCAGTAAAGATTTTGATTAGTTTTTATAAGATTTTCAGAGGGCGAGAGCAGCCCTGCAGCCGACAGCTCATTGCAGGTAAGGTAAATGCTGCTAGTAGAGGCGTAAACTTGTTGGTTCACCAGCTTGCATCCACTGTGAACTCGAGCAGCCTTAAGTAATCTTTGGCTCATCTTGTCATAAAAATTAACCATCCTCCATATACTTGACTGTCATCCTGAATAGTACCGAACTGAGAACCAGAATTGGAGGATTTGTCATAATGTTGGCCAACTTCAACTTGTAGAGAACCTTCTATTTAAATCTGAAATTGTTGTGTTCAGTGTAATTTTGGCAAAACAGGACATAATGCGTTATCTTGACAACTGTTCTAACATTGTCATGTCATAACCTATGTAAATTCGTGTACCCCTTTGACAAAAATTCTGTAGTTAAAGAGATTGTGTACAGCTAAACACCAATGTCCTCTGTCCCAGAATAAGGGTCCACTCCCAACCCCAGTCAGTGAGGTTAGTGACGCTAATGCACTCACAGGGTGTTTTTACTGATGTCTGACAAATGTGAAAAGGAGTAGAGTGTCAGAAGGCTCCTCATCCTCAGCCAACTGTCATACATGTTCTTCTTCATTTTTATCTTTTCCCCTAAGTTCTCCATCCACCTCTCTGGAATTTGTTTTCTTTCTTCGCTTTGTTGTCCCATTACTTCATATGCTGCCTCGTCAATGCATCTTTTAATCCTTTGATATTTCTCTTTAGCATTTGTGCCTTCATCAAAACCTTGCAGTTTTCTAGCTCGTCTGAGTTTATGAAAAAAATGTAGCACTTTTATCTTTGAGACTATTTTCACTATGTTTAACAGCATCCAGAATTTTAATGGGAGCGCTGATTCCTAAGGTACCTTTACCCCCATGATGGATGACAAACTTTGCTCAAAGCAGGAACTGGTCAGAGCCCCATTCTGGGACTCCTGTACACCCTTACGTCACTCACTCTAGCATCAGAATTTTTCTTTTGTGTTATGTAATCTATGATTGTTCGAATATCTCTTGAATGACTCCACCACCTGTACTTACGTATCCATCTATGCAGGAAGAAAGCATTTAAAATTTTCATATCCGATGCAGTGCATTTGTTTACTAGTATCGCGTCACATTCATTTGTGACATGCTCTCCATATTTTCCTACTATTTCATCATCCACCTCTGAACCTGTTCTTCCATTAAAATCACCCATAAGGACTATTTCCTTTTGAGGGTTTATCTTTTCTAGGACACTTGTCAATTTCCCATAAAAATCATCTTTGGTTTAGCTGTCAACGTCATTTGTTGGGGCATACATTGCCACAAACCTGCACACATGTCCACAGTTGGAAAATTCTACAGTCATAATGCTTCCATTCATTTGCTCCCTACCCTTAATGCCTTCTTACGGTTTTTTTTTTTCAATCAACATTGACACATCTCTCTTGGCCCTCACCTGCTTCTTGATACTGCTATAGAAATAATATAATCTCCATCATTTCATTTCCCTTCCCCATTTTTCGTTTCTGTTAACGCCCGCACATCAATCTTTTCCAAACTCCTGAAAAACTTCTTTTATCCTCCTACTAAAACTGCAGCTAAGATCGACAGAAGCTTCAAAGTAAATGGTCTACGATTACATTTTGAAAAGGCTCAGTACATAAAATTTAGTACTTCTCATAGAATTAAACAAACTACAAAAATAGTTAGCTCAAACAGTGAAATAAAAGGAGTACAAATTGGTATATTTTTGGGATTACACACAGATCTCAACATTAATAAGAAAACAAACTACCTAGAAATACTGAAGTACCTTAGTTCAGTGGTAGGTATGATACAGTTGTAGGTGATTTAAAAATGAAGAAACTAGTTTATTCTGCGTATTTCCATTCACTGATGCGTTGAGAAATAATTTTTGAGGGAAGCTCAACTTATAGCGACAGTAGCCTACTTTCAGAATAGAGAAGCGTATTTGAAGTATTATATCTGTTGATAATACTAGAACATGTCAAAGAGTTAAAAAAAAACTTGGCGCTTTGACAAATGCTCAACAATACATGTATACAAATTAGTTGGTACCCTTTGTTGTTCCACTATTTCTGTGTTAATGCCAAAGAGACCGCTTAAAAAAAAAACCTTGTTGCTTTGACAAATGCTCATCAGTACATGTATATCAATTAGTTGATACCCTTTGTTGTTTCACTATTTCTATATTCCAAGTTAATATTGAAAAGCACAACTATAACACTAGGACGAGAAACATCCTCTACAAAGGCTACAAGGGCTTAACATTTGTACAAAAAGGAGTTAGCTACATGTGTACACCCATATATAACAACTTTCATGAGCGTATTAAACATCTTCTAAGTAAGTTCTGAAATTTTAGACTGAATTGTAGAAGGTCGTATTAGCAATTCCTTCCGCTTCTCTGAAGAGCACAGTCGTGCTCAAAAATATCCGAACGACCAAAATTGCATTTCGCCTTGTAACATCATATATTAAGAGTCGACCTGCGACAGCAATCGCACAACTTGCGTGAGGTTTGTTCATTTCAGCCTGTTCATATTTTGATGTTCTTCGAATACTGTCATAATTTTCGGAACCACTTCTTCCCTTAAACTTGTGTACAGTATTCTCGATGTAGGATTTGTTCTGTGACACATGTGTAAGGTTTTGAATATAAATTATATACGAAACTGTGCTTTAAAAGGAATTTATTTTTTCAGTTTGTATTACATCAGAGGACAATTTTGTGATATGACGGAGAAATTTGAGGGGCGAACCCGTGGAAATAGTCTTAAGTGATCCCCTTTAAAAATAAAAATTTGTGTGACAATGAAAGACGTGACACTGTAGGCACCGAAATATTATATGTATAAAATTACACGTCACACTGGAGGCACCGCAGTGATTTCGTTTAAGCCTGTTTCTAAAGTAAGTTCACAATGTATTCATCAAAATAGGAGTTATATGTATATCTCTATTTTTCTGGTAAAAACTGGCATTCTGCTAATCTATGTCTGTTTTCTTTTTCATGTAAACGAGTGTATGAGCAATTGTAATTATAAACGGATTCTTCAAAATCGACGGTTCAGCTGGTTAAACGAGGTATTTGGTGACCAACATACTTTATTTTGTCCTAGTGGTTTACCTACCTGTAGAACACCCAAGTATAGTGAATAGTTTCCAACCGATACTTAGAGAACAATTTTCCTTTCCTACAGTACGTAGCGTAGCGGGTAGTACTGTAGATAAGTGGAACAACGGCCAAGTGTAATCAAAACAGGCCGCCGCGTAAGCGTGAGGGACATGCGTCCCTGAATATTTATCCGTATTTCGTGTGACGACTAGCCTAAGATTTGAAAT
Organism: Schistocerca piceifrons; assembly: GCF_021461385.2. NCBI lineage: Eukaryota > Metazoa > Arthropoda > Insecta > Orthoptera > Acrididae > Schistocerca > Schistocerca piceifrons. The sequence goes on along the minus strand of NC_060149.1, from coordinate 440,249,862 downwards.
TGACGTGTGTAATCATGGATTTAAAGGAAGTAGGTGAAGTACAATTGGAGACTAGTGAGACTGAGTAATTAGAGGTTGCTGAAAATCTTCCCTGTATACAAAAGCAATTACGAATCATGACGAGTACCATCTCCGCTATATTTTTTCAAGTAGGTGAGATGAATAAAAAACAGGAAGCCGTGTCGATACGAGTAGATGACATACATACACGAGTAGATGACATATATAAAAGTCAGGAATCAGTGTCGGCACAAGTAGGCGAAATGTCTCGTAAGATAGGGCAAATTTCTCAAAATCAAACACAAATGGCTCAAGAAATAATAAATCTCAGACGCGAACACGATGATGCGGTCAGAGACTGACATTCGGATGTAAAACAGTGAAAAAGAAATCAAGCGCTCTCGAGGTCATAGTAAATCACTTGTCTACGACACTCGACAAATTGTCATTAAAGCATACGGAAATATCTGTAGAAATAGATTCTCGGGTAAAGGAAGCCGTAAATTCCATTTCAAAAGAACAAGAAAGACAATCGATAGATCCAACTGCTCAGATTTCTGAAGTAAAAAAGCAAATTACTCAGGAATTATCTCAATGGCGAAGGGGAGTAAATGACCAATTAAACAAATTTAGTAATGAGCTTACCGATATTAAAGAGGTAGTCAAGAGTGGTGTTTCCATGCCGACACTTGGAGAGAACGTAGTAGATGCTAGTAGACAAAAGCGGGGGCAAACCACCGAAGTAAATTCTGAGGTAACTCGGGATCAGGAATCATATTCATTACTGGGAACTAAGACACCTTATGTAAATGTCATTACGGAGGAAAACATTTTCAAACACAGGAGGGGTCAGTCATTCTCACCTGACACGAGTGGGGTGCATCCAGTAGTATTTATTCGTTCTTTTCGTGGCGTGTTACCCACAAAATGGACGGAATTACAAAAGATGCGTTACGTAAGTGGATTCATGTTAAATGATGCAACCTTTTGGGCCACTGAAGTCATTGAAAAATGTTCCACATATGACGAGTTTGAAAACAGGTTTCTCGCGAAATTGGTCTTTAGGGATACAGCAACGACTTCGTGAGGCTGTATTGAACCCCGAACAGTTTAGTTATAGCAAAGGAACGCTCCAAAAGTATTTCGAGAAGTATCTCGATAAAACGAAATACTGGGACGAGCCAATTTCGCATAACGATTTGTTGTGAATTCTTAAGAGTAAGATGCCTATTGATATACGCGAAAAATTAATTCACGCCCCAGACGCAAACATTGATGAGTTTATGCCCAGCCTAGATACAATTGATTTGATGTAGGAGGATGTGCGGGCAAGATCTCTAAATCACAGTCAGTCGTGAAGGAATGGAAATATTCAGCGTCGCGAGCCGGCTGGCAGAGAACCCAGCTCCGCGTACCAAAGCCAAGACAATAACAACGCGTACGGCTACGGTAGAACAGGCCGGTGGGAACGAGGTACTGCGGATAGGAGGCAGGAACATAGGTTCACTCCAGGATACTACAGTAATAACGAAACGACACAAAACAGAAATCAAGGGAGACAGAATACCCAGACACAGAACCCGATAAATCAAAACTGGCGACAGCAGCCGCCACCAATAGTAATCGATGAAGTAAATGATACCGAAATGCGGCCGATTTCTCAGCCAGCGGAAAACAAATTACCGCCGCATTAAGTCCCGAAGTGCAGGCGGGTGGGCGAGATAGGGACGATTCTGATTTAAGATTAAAAATTTTAAGGTACAATGATGGCACTGACATGAGAAATGAATTGTATAACGAGGACACTAAATACAGCACCAATCATCCGGCAGTTATAAAACCTGCTGTTAAAATATTAATCAAAGGTATTTCAGTGAACGCAATATTTGATACTGGGTCTGATATTAATGTGATTTCTATGGACTTATTTAGACAAATCACTAAAGCAAAACGGGTGCCAATATTGCCGGTTAGCAATTGTAAGGTTTTGGGAGCGATTGGAGGGAGAAGTAGAAGCGTGAAAATACAAGCCAAATTAGAGATAGAATTTGGAAATGTAGCGATTGAATGCACGTTCCTCATAATTGATGCGCTGATAGTGGACTGTATTTTAGGGTTTTATTTTTTTCAAGAAAAGGACGCAAAGATAGACTTTTCTAACGGGATATGTGAGTTGAAGGTCAAACAGAAAATCGTCTCTCTAAAATTACTGAGGATAACCGACACACATGGAAGGTTTTGCCCGGGTATACAAATGAAGTTCATTTCAAAAAATAAAACTACAGGCTCAGGGAATCAGGTTCAAGAAATAAAATCTGACCGACATGAACAAATGTTAAAAATAGTCTCTGAATCTGCTCAGCTGTCCTCAGAGCAGCGTTCTTAATTGTTTAAGCTTCTCCTGAAATATGAACGAGTATTCGAAGAAAAACCTGGTGTAATTAGGGGATATGAATATAGGATGAATGTCATGTCACATACAACCTTCTGTCATAGTTCGTACCAAGTACCATGGACAAAAAGAAACGTAGTTAGTAATGAAATTCAAAAGATGCTTGCATGGAACATGACAGAACCATCTGACAGTCCCTATTTCAGCCCCTTACTTGCTGTAGACAAACCAAATGGACAAGTATGACTAGTTCTCGACGCAAGAGAAATCAATAAAATTATAATAGCGGTAAGAACAAGGCCCAAGAGTATAGACGAATTAATACAGAGATATCATGGCGTAAAATACTTTTGTAGCCTCTATCTCCGAACTTCCTACTGGCAAATTCCTATTGTGGCACAATCTAGGAAATACACAGCCTTCATTCATGCAGGAGGAAGTTATCAATTCAAAGTTTTACCATTCGGTTTAAATACACTCCTGGAAATGGAAAAAAGAACACATTGACACCGGTGTGTCAGACCCACTATACTTGCTCCGGACACTGCGAGAGGGCTGTACAAGCAATGATCACACGCACGGCACAGCGGACACACCAGGAACCGCGGTGTTGGCCGTCGAATGGCGCTAGCTGCGCAGCATTTGTGCACCGCCGCCGTCAGTGTCAGCCAGTTTGCCGTGGCATACGGAGCTCCATCGCAGTCTTTAACACTGGTAGCATGCCGCGACAGCGTGGACGTGAACCGTATGTGCAGTTGACGGACTTTGAGCGAGGGCGTATAGTGGGCATGCGGGAGGCCGGGTGGACGTACCGCCGAATTGCTCAACACGTGGGGCGTGAGGTCTCCACAGTACATCGATGTTGTCGCCAGTGGTCGGCGGAAGGTGCACGTGCCCGTCGACCTGGGACCGGACCGCAGCGACGCACGGATGCACGCCAAGACCGTAGGATCCTACGCAGTGCCGTAGGGGACCGCACCGCCACTTCCCAGCAAATTAGGGACACTGTTGCTCCTGGGGTATCGGCGAGGACCATTCGCAACCGTCTCCATGAAGCTGGGCTACGGTCCCGCACACCGTTAGGCCGTCTTCCGCTCACGCCCCAACATCGTGCAGCCCGCCTCCAGTGGTGTCGCGACAGGCGTGAATGGAGGGACGAATGGAGACGTGTCGTCTTCAGCGATGAGAGTCGCTTCTGCCTTGGTGCCAATGATGGTCGTATGCGTGTTTGGCGCCGTGCAGGTGAGCGCCACAATCAGGACTGCATACGACCGAGGCACACAGGGCCAACACCCGGCATCATGGTGTGGGGAGCGATCTCCTACACTGGCCGTACACCACTGGTGATCGTCGAGGGGACACTGAATAGTGCACGGTACATCCAAACCGTCATCGAACCCATCGTTCTACCATTCCTAGACCGGCAAGGGAACTTGCTGTTCCAACAGGACAATGCACGTCCGCATGTATCCCGTGCCACCCAACGTGCTCTAGAAGGTGTAAGTCAACTACCCTGGCCAGCAAGATCTCCGGATCTGTCCCCCATTGAGCATGTTTGGGACTGGATGAAGCGTCGTCTCACGCGGTCTGCACGTCCAGCACGAACGCTGGTCCAACTGAGGCGCCAGGTGGAAATGGCATGGCAAGCCGTTCCACAGGACTACATCCAGCATCTCTACGATCGTCTCCATGGGAGAATAGCAGCCTGCATTGCTGCGAAAGGTGGATATACACTGTACTAGTGCCGACATTGTGCATGCTCTGTTGCCTGTGTCTATGTGCCTGTGGTTCAGTCAGTGTGATCATGTGATGTATCTGACCCCAGGAATGTGTCAATAAAGTTTCCCCTTCCTGGGACAATGAATTCACGGTGTTCTTATTTCAATTTCCAGGAGTGTATAAGCTCAGGTGTCTTTCTTGCAGCACTTGCTGTTAGTAAGATGTCACTGCTTGTAGACGACATTTTAATCGCCACAAATAGTTGGGAGGTACATATGGAAATACTGGAGAATGTATTAAATAAGTGTCCGCAGCTCGTGGTCGTGCGGTAGCGTTCTCGCTTCCCACGCCCGGGTTCCCGGGTTCGATTCCCGGCGGGGTCAGGGATTTTCTCTGCCTCGTGATGACTAGGTGTTGTGTGCTGTCCTTCGGGTAGTTAGGTTTAAGTAGTTCTAAGTTCTAGGGGACTGATGACCATAGATGTTAAGTCCCATAGTGCTCAGAGCCATTTGAACCATTTTTTTATTAAATAAGTTTTTGCATGCTGGTATTACAGCTAATCTGTGTAAATCGAAGTTTGCACTAGAGAAAATTAAATTTTTGGGCCATATGATTGATTTGTATGGTATCCTCCCAGATAGTGAAAAATTGAATGCCATAGCGAAATTTCCAGTGCCCAGAACAAAACTGCAATTAAAAGCTTTCCTGGGACTGGTGTCATTCTATCGCCGATATGTTCCAAATCAAATACTAAATGCGAAGCCGTTGTTACGTCTTCTCAAAAAGAATACGTACTGGAATTGGTCTCCGGAATGCCAGTCAGATTTTGAAAAAATCAAAGAGTTTTTATTAAATGCAAAATTACTATCATCGTGATATGAGTATTGAATTTTGTTTGTATGCAGACGCATCCAATGTGGGATTAGGATCATGTCTGTTCCAAGTTCAAAATATTGATGGACAACCCACCTTTTGCACAACTGCATTCGCGAGTAGGACTTTAACCTCATGTGAACGATCTTACTAGACTACAGAATTGGAACTACTTGCCATTCTGTGGTCGTTCCGAAAATTCCATTATTATTTAGCTGGTGCACATACCAAAGTCTATTGCGATCATAAGGCGCTAAGCTTTTTGCATAGTTGCAAACTCCTACATGCACGACTTGCCAGGTGGTCTCTTGCTTTGCAAGAATACAGTTACGAGATAGTGTAGATCAGTGGTAAGGACAACATTGTTGCTGACGCCCTATCTCGGATGCCCCAAGGAATAAACGAATATTCCCCATCCTCAGATCTAACACTGGAATTTAACGTGTTTGTAATGAAAGAGGAGGCAAATAGGCAGTATTTTGTTGACTTAGGTAAAAGTATAGCAGCATTGCAAGATGCCGACCCTCGGTGGAACTCGGTTAAACAGGAGCTATTGAGAGGTCGTAATCCAAAAATCGGCAACCATTATAGACTTGAAAAACAGGTGCTATTTTATAGGAAGAATTCTGCATCTGAAAACTGGTGCGTATGTATTCCGGTTGATTGTCTCGACCTATTAATATGGTATACCCATAACACCTGGGGGCGCTTTGGGGTTATTAAGTGTGCTAATAAAATTGGGAAATGTTGTTATTTCCCCAATCTTAGAAAGAAAGTACAGAACTTGATTCGCACTTGTGCAATTTGTGAAAGGGTGGAAGCCATAAATATATGTTGTTGTTGTTGTTGTTGTTGTTGTGGTCTTCAGTCCTGAGACTGGTTTGATGCAGCTCTTCCATGCTACTGTATCCTGTGCAAGCTTCTTCATCTCCCAGTACCTACTGCAACCTACATCCTTCTGAATCTGCTTACTGTATTCATCTCTTGGTCTCCCTCTATGATTTTTACCCTCCACGCTGCCCTCCAATACTAAATTGGTGATCCCTTGATGCCTCAGAACATGTCCTACCAACAGATCCCTTCTTCTAGTCAAGTTGTGCCACAAACTCCTCTTCTCCCTAATCCTATTCAATACTTCCTCATTAGTTATGTGATCTACCCATCTAATCTTCAGCATTCTTCTGTAGCACCACACTTCGAAAGCTTCTATTCTCTTCGTGTCCAAACTATTTATCGTCCGCGTTTCACTTCCATACATGGCTATACTCCATACAAATACTTTCAGAAACGACTTCCTGACACTTAAATCTATACTCGATGTTAACAAATTTCTCTTCTTCAGAAACGCTTTCCTTGCCATTGCCAGTCTACATTTTATATCCTCTCTACTTCGACCAACATCAGTTATTTTGCTCCCCAAATAGCAAAACTCCGTTACTACTTTAAGTGTCTCATTTCCTAATCTAATTCCCTCAGCATCACCCGACCTAATTCGACTACATTCCATTATCCTCATTTTGCTTTTGTTGATGTTCATCTTATATCCTCCTTTCAAGACACTATCCATTCCGTTCAACTGCTCTTCCAAGTCCTTTGCTGTCTCTGACACAATTACAATGTCATCGGCGAACCTCAAAGTTTTTATTTCTTCTCCGTGGATTTTAATACCTACTTCGAATTTTTCTTTTGTTTCCTTCACTGCTTACTAAATATACAGATTGAATAACATCGTGGAGAGACTACAACCCTGTCTCACTCCCTTCCCAACCACTGCCTCCCTTTCATGCCCCTCGACTCTTATAACTGCCATCTGGTTTCTGTACAAATTGTAAATAGCCTTTCGCTCCCTGTATTTTACCCCTGCCACCTTCAGAATTTGAAAGAGAGTATTCCAGTCAACATTGTCAAAAGCTTTCTCTAAGTCTACAAATGCTAGAAACGTAGGTTTGTCCTTCCTTAATCTAGCTTCTAAGATAAGTCGTAGAGTCAGTATTGCCTCACGTGTTCCAACATTTCTACGGAATCCAAACTGATCTTCCCCGAGGTCGGCTTCTACCAGTTTTTCCATTCGTCTGTAAAGAATTCGCGTTAGTATTCTGCAGCTGTGACTTATTAAACTGATAGGTCGGTAATTTTCACATCTGTCAACACCTGCTTTCTTTGGGATTGGAATTATTATATTCTTCTTGAAGTCTGAGGGTATTTCACCTGTTTCATACATCTTGCTCACCAGATGGTAGAGTTTTGTCAGGACTGGCTCTCCAAAGGCTGTCAGTAGTTCCAATTGAATGTTGTCTACTCCGGGGGCCTTGTTTCGACTCAGGTCTTTGAGTGCTCTGTCAAACTCCTCACGCAGTATCATATCTCCCATTTCATCTTCATCTACATCCTCTTCCATTTCCATAATATTGTCCTCAAGAACATCGCCCCTGTATAGACCCTCTATATACTCCTTCCACCTTTCTGCTTTCCCTTCTTTGCTTAGAACTGGGTTTCCATTTGAGCTCTTGATGTTCATGCAAGTGGTTCTCTTATCTCCAAAGTTATCTTTAATTTTCCTGTAGGCAGTGTCTATTTTACCCCTAGTGAGATAAGCCTCTACATCCTTACATTTGTCCTCTAGCCATCCCTGCTTAGCCATTTTGCACTTCCTGTCGATCTCATTTTTGAGACGTTTGTATTCCTTTTTGCCTGCTTCATTCAGTGCACTTTTATATTTTCTTCTTTCATCAATTAAATTCAATATTTCTTCCGTTACCCAAGGATTTCTACTAGCCCTCATCTTTTTACCTACGTGATCCTCTGCTGCCTTCACTACTTCATCCCTCAGAGCTACCCATTCTTCTTCTACTGTATTTCTTTCCCCCATTCCTGTCAATTGTTCCCTTATTCTCTCCCTGAAACTCTGTACAACCTCTGGTTTAGTCAGTTTATCCAGGTCCCATCTCCTTAAATTCCCACCTTTTTGCAGTTTCTTCAGTTTTAATCTACAGGTCATAACCAATAGATTGTGGTCAGAGTCCACATCTGCCCCTGGAAATGTCTTACAATTTAAAACCTGGTTCCTAAATCTCTGTCTTACCATTATATAATCTATCTGAAACCTGTCAGTATCTCCAGGCTTTTTCCATGTATACAGCCTTCTTTTATGATTCTTGAACCAAGTTTTAGCTATAATTAAGTTGTGCTCTGTGCAAAATTCTACCAGGCGGCTTCCTCTTTCATTTCTTAGCCCCAATCCATATTCACCTAGTATGTTTCCTTCTATCCCTTTTCCTACTACCGAATTCCAGTCACCCACGATATTAAATTTTCGTCACCCTTCACTATCTACTGTGACATATCGGATTTTCTCGGCAGTAGCTAGATGTTTTAACTGAAATGACGAGACGAAACATTATTTTTTTCCCTCCCATGTCTCCAACCCGGCACCTATTGCTGTTATATTCTAGAGAAAACGAACGTTAAATATGAGTTTGTTACACCAGCAGCGACATGTGAGTATGTTTGAACTAGAATAATATGACGAAGAGTTCAGTGCTGACTGGGAATCGAACCCCACACATATCGTTGTTGACTACACACAGAGACGTCAGCTACGAAATTTTTCTCCACCAGCAGCACGGAATAACATCCTCGAACTTACAGTGATCGCGCAAATAGTTCTGTCTCACTGGGAGTCAAAAACGTCAGATATCGTTAGTGTCGACAACGAATGAAAATTCATTAAAAATCAGTATTATTATCCACCAGCAGATAGGTGTTCTCATGCTAGAGCTTGATAATAATAATGAAAACTTCAGTGCAGGACCAGGATTCGAACCCATTCACGTGCAATATGTGGAGATGTTGAGGAATCTGCAGTTTTGAACAAACAACAAATTGTAGTCGATCTGTATTGTCACGAAGGGATCAAATTCCGCGTGAAGAGCGGTCTGAGTTGCATTCCCAGTCCATAACCAATTTTATCGACATACAAAAGCTCAAATAAAAAATGGAATGAGTGTCCTGTGACCCTACATAGCGTTTGTTTTGTCACTAGAAATACTTAACTAGTATAAGAAAGGTTACTGGTGATAGAGTTTCTACATGTCGCCACTCCTGACTTTATTTTGGTTCAACCTAACGTCTACTTGGTAGAGAAGGAATATCATGTTTAGTGTGAATTTCAGACCACAATGCCATTATACCTTCTTCACATGGCGTAGCCAGAAGAGAATGGAATCAGTCTCTCCCTATCAAAACTCATCGGCAGAAGTTGGAATCGAACCCAGACCATAATTATATGAACCTATTATCAACCGAGCAGACCACCGAAACCTCTACTCAGAACACTGTTGCGCCACACTGGATCAGAATTCTGACACACAGACTCCCTGTAGTGGTTTGCAGCATGTTCAGTACATTCATTTACTTGGTTGACCGAATCGCCATGAACTAGCTGCCTCAGTTACACAGTGCATACATTCAACACTATTTTGTAATCACCGAAATAAAATCACGTAACTGCCACATACACAGAACTGCCAACAGTGTAGGCTGCAGAAATTTAAATAGGAAGTGTTCATTCCCACTTGAGCTACTCTATTGCGCTATCTGTTTGTTGAAAACGTCGTGCAGTGCAAAAGAAAAGCTGTAACTGTCTGTCTGTCTCTCAGAAGTCTATATCCAGCCATATGCATTATCTCACAGGACTGTGGAATGAGGAAATTCTGGAGGAATTGTTATCGACTGCTGGAGCTGCTGTAGCTACGTGTCAGCTAGTAGTGTAACTTTAAGCATCGTGTGCTGCAGCTGTGTTCTCGAGTTTGAGTACATTCACTGTTACATATTTTAAAACGCAATTCTGCTGTCTGCTGAAGTTATCAGCCTAATGGAACATTAGACATAATTTCCTTCACTTTTCAACCCAAAATATTCGCATGTGGAAAAAGGGCTAACTTCTGCAACATTTTGTTCTTTTCAGGTTTAATAGAGGGCCAGGCAGCAGATGGCATCTCGAAACTTTTGTAGTATTATGTATGGTAAAGCGCATCTTGCCAAAATACATCAGAAAAGTATTTTCTACATTAGCTGTCATGTGGTAGTGGCATTTTATTCTTCTTCAAACCTTGTTTGACAGCTTTAACTCAGAACAAGTTTTGTACATGCATGTAATCAGCAAACTGCATGTGCATTGTCAGACTGTTAAAGATAACATCAGAGAATTCGCATATGTCACTGATGATTAATTTCCCTCTCAGGTTAAGTATTGTTTTAACAATACTGAAAGAAACCTTACGAAAACTGTGAACTGTATTATAAGAAATGAAATGAAACTACCCCCGATAACCTTACGACGAAAGTCTGTTTTAATAAAACTCAGTATCTGTACACAAGCGTGCCTCTATCGGCACGAATTAGTAAAACACTACTCACTTAGATTTCGATTGGGTCTGTGTTTAATTGGTATGCTGTGTCATACTCAAGAGGTATGCAAATGTGGCATTTCATTAATAAAGTTTTGTGTTCCTAGAAACCCAAAATTATCTTGTCAGCAGCGGAACGAGGCGTTACCTGTTGTGCAGCATTGTAAGTTTTTCACTGTGTGCCGAAAGTATTTTCTTGCGATTTCCTTATCGATGTTTGTCCTGTCTGCTTGTAGCTCTTTCACAGAAGGGATAAAAACGTTACAGTCAGTGGGACTGGAACCGCAAACCACAACAGAAGCTTTTTCGCAGGTCAACATATATGGACATGTCTTAGTATCCTCTTAGAGGCCAATAGTGGCTATAACTCGTAAACTGCTATTTAAAGGACGAGATTAGTTGCGATTTCCACGTGTAACTGCTTTCTTGGGCGGAAAACCGTAAATTTACAATCTTTTGTTACACGTCACGTGATAATGACTCAGATTATACAATGGAAATGACAGGAAAAATCAAGCGAACTTTGAGGCTTAATTCCGTTCACACCGGGAAGTAACTCGTCGATCACAGAGTTGCCAAACATACCATGCCTTGTTACTAAATATCAGTTACAGTACCAGCAGGAAGAAGACGAACCGATGTGTCCCTATAGAGGGCTGGGAAGTGACCAGAGCTGACGTCTCAAAGAGGCTGCCACGGCCTGGAATATGTAATGCGTCTGAATTGATTTTCTGTGACTTGATTTAGAGACTCGACCGTAGTTACTAATAATACTCAGAACTGACTGCAAACTAATCATCATAATTCAGTAACTCTCATAGTTGTTTTTATATTTCTTTCGTAAATGTACTCAAAACTAAGAAACTCATTCACGGACATTTTCGTGCCTGGCCGATAGTCGAGCACAACAAACAAATGAAAATAAAAAAAGAATGTTGTGTGTGTGTGTGTGTGTGTGTGTGTGTGTGTGTGTGTGTGTGTGTGCGCGCGCGCGCGTGCGTGCATGTGTGTGTGTGAGAATATATATATATATATATATATATATATATATATATATATATATATATATATATATATAGAATGAGAGAGAGAGAGAGTAAAAAATTGTTTTAAAGAAATTGAATCATTGTATGTAAAGAAATCTCTCATTAAAATGACACGTTCCACATCATTACGAAATGTCGTATTCATGATCTATGCAACAAATCTACTGTAAAGTTATCGGATAATTCGATTATTACCGTCATTATTACTACACTGACGAGGGATCGAAATGGAGACCTTTGTATTCGTAGTCTTGCACTTTACCACTTTGCCACTTCTGACTGACATTAAAATTAAGGATCTTTTGTTTGTGCCTGCATTGGCACTTGCGTGATTTATTGAATTTTGCTCTCCAAAAATGGGCCAGCATACTAGTAAGCAGTTTTGGAGCATCAGTGTGTATGGATGATGGAACGATGGAACCACTTTATTAAATGATACAGTTAATGAAATAGACTGTCCTCCAAATCAGCTCAACAGTGTGGCATACGAAAACAATAAAGTATACATTTCTGTTACGTTACAAACCTTAAAAAATCAGAAGCACCACTTTGGCATAAATAAGAGGCCAACAAAATTTCATGTCTTCCGAAACAACAAAAAATCGCATTTCAAGTAAAAAATGTATCAGGGGTGTTTAATCAATAACATAAAATCACATTTGATAAAACAGATGAACTAAAAAAGTAAATCGATATTATTAAAATAGCAGATAGTAACAACGGTTATTAGCCGGCCGGTGTGGCCGTGCGGTTCTAGGCGCTTCAGTCTGGAACCGCGTGACCGCTACGGTCGCAGGTTCGAATCCTGCCTCGGGCATGGATGTGTGTGATGTCCTTAGGTTAGTTAGGTTTAAGTAGTTCTAAGTTCTAGGGGAATGATGACCTCAGATGTTAAGTCCCATAGTGCTCAGAGCCATTTGAACCATCTCCTCATCACCAACAGAACCTTTCATAGCCACGGCCAGATAAATAGTGTTCTGCAGTGACCTAGACTGGAGTAGTGATCTGCGGTGCCAATGCGGTACAACGGGAGGTGGGATGAGTGAGTGTGAGTGGCGGTCCTCTGGCTTAGATGGATGCTGGTCCAACAAGAGAAGACAATTTGTAGGTACAAGAACTTCTTTATTATTGTGTGTTTACACTCATTGGACCTTGATGCCACAGCGTTGATGGCGAGCAAAGCAAATACATCATTCAGCGCCACCCATTAGAGCGATCTTGGCATCGTGCAAAGGAAATGGCATTAAGCGGGGTTCACCGCTGTGGCTGCTGCTTAAGGGGAGGCTGACATTTTCCGGCCCATGTCGTGCTGGCCCGGCGTTGGCTGTTCAGCAATGAACGTATCAGCCTGCACCACCCCCAGGGATCCAGGCAAGGAAGTCCCTTGTGGATACCTCGGCAGAGACGGGATAGCTGGGCTCCCGCGTCGTTCTCTTCAGACGGCTTCAAATCACTGAGTTGCCCGAGTGTCCAGGAGCTCAGGAGATGGGCAGGGATTCGAGCGCTGGCGCTGGGATGCATCATCGGTACCACAATGTCTGTCACAGACTGAGCGGCACATAACTGGCACAAGTGTTCGATGATGACAAGCTGGTTCGGACACGTTTAAATACTGCAGCTCCCTATTGACTGCGTGGAAGTCGCTGCATTTGTATGCTACGCCAAACGATCAGGAACAGCGGAAAAATCCGGGACGGTTGTCACAACTGGCAGCACGTGTCAACAACACGGATCCTAGTGATGTGTGGCAGGGGATGCTTCTGGTACCACTAACGGATCCACCTTCCCTGTTCTACTAGCGAATGGCGCGTAGGTGAATGATTGACGGTAGGCCACTGTGTTGCCTCTACTTTCTCGAATTTTCTCATCGTGCTCATTTCACGAGAAGTATGTGCGAGGAAGTAATACGTTGTCCGACTCTACCCAGAAAGATCTCTCTCGAAATGTAAATAGTAAACGTCTCCATGATTCACAACACTTCTCTTGTATCGTCTGCCAGTGGAGTTTGTTGAGCATCTCGATAACGCTCTCGCACCGATTAAGCGATCCCATGACGTAACGTGCCCCTCTTCGTTGGGTCTTCTCTATCCCTACTATGTTCCATTTGGTAAGGATCCCATATTGATGAACAATACTCAAAAATCGGTCGAACATGCGCCTTATGAGCCACTTCCTTCGTGGAGAGTGACATTTCCTTATGATTCTTCCTATGACTCTCAGTCTGACGTCCAGCTGAACATTAGTGGATTTCGTTCTCTACGTGTGCGCTATATGTTACAATTATTTACTTTCATGCTCAACCCTCAGAGTTCATCAATCCCCTGCAAGTCATTCTGCTAATCGATATTGTCTTCTGGCATGGCTACTTTGTTATAGACAACCGCATCATCTGTAAACAGCTTTAAACAGCATCCAACACTTTCTACTATATCATTTATATATGTAGTAAACAGTAATGGTCCTCTCACAGTTTCTTTGGGTGATCCGAAAACTACCTTTACGTCTGTCGATTTTGTTCCATTAAGACCGACGTGTTGAGTTCTATCTGCAAGGAAGTCTTGAATCCATGCCAAATGTGGCCCGATACTCGATAAGTTCGTATTTTTTTCTCTAAACGGCAGTGCGGTACAGTGTCAAATGTCTTCCTGAAGTCAAGGAACACGGCATGAACCTGAGCGCTGTTGTCAAACTATTTTATATAATACGGGAGACTACACTGCTGCTGATTCACTTACGATTATGTAATGGTTTCAATAAACCACTGAAAAAATGCTGTTTTGTATTCACTGTACTAATACAAATAAATTACAACTGATCATGATAATGTTACGAAAAAGAGTCTTTTTCAGTAATTCAAATGCGTAAACAGTCTTTGTTGCCATTATGTATTTTTTTTTTTAAATTCCAATAATACATAACTGCAAAAGAGACTGTTCACTCATTTAAATCGCTTATCTACTGTTACTACATCTGGCATTATGGAATGGAATAGAATATACTTTTTCAACGAAACGAAGCATCCCAAATTGTCACGAATGCTACCTATGAATACCTGACGTTCCTGCTGATATCGACACACTGATCTTCTGCCGCCCTCTCTGTCAGTGCCAACGGCTAACACGAATAAAGCACTAATTTATTCAGGGATGTCTAGACAGTGGTCTGCCCTCAATCCTAGCCACAATCGCTGTCAACCCACAACCAGACAAAGGAGGCAGTCCTTCATGCTGATCGTTGCATAGCCAGTTCCTCTGTCACTGTTGGGCTGAGGAGGAACCCTCCAGCCCCAGCAATGTGCTGCCAGAAGTACTTACTAAAATGACAGCTGTTGTCATTCACCGAGAGAGCACAGATAACCGGAATGAAAGGAGTAATACTGCTTTGCAAAGGCAGGTGGATACTCTGGCAGCGAACAGCGTGAATAGACAGAGTGGACTAGCTGGGACAGTAAAACAAAAACTTCCTTCAGAACACTCACTCCTTCTTTGAATTAGACGTCTGATATCTAGTGACCCCTTTTTCAGAAGACAACTGAGGATGTGTCCGCATATATGGATCATTTGGAAGCTGCCACGATTCTGAGTGATTGGTCAGAGAGAAAGATGTTTGCACATAACAATGTTACCGTTAACGGGTGAAGTGAAGACCTATGCATTCTACCACGAAGGGATGAATAATGCACGTACACCTGAACAACTCAAGAATGAGCACTTCCAGTGCTACCGCAAACAGAACAGTACCAGATTCATTCGGGAACAGCTCATTGGAATGTTCCAAAAATGGAGCGAATTGGCGAAAACGATGCTGGAAAGGATTAAGAAAACAAATGCGGCAACTTATGAGTTAACACAAAATGAATATTCAATGAGTCATCCTGACGTTCAAGCAGCCAGTTCCAACCTCAGTGTTCAACTTAGTTATGAATATCGACTTGTCCAATATCGAATCACTTACACTATACAGTCAGTGACAGAATTAGCGAGACGCCTCGCTTCATCATGACACTGAACCGCACAGCTTTACTGTATGTTAACACACCACAACACGCAAGGAGACGAAGTGCTACCAGCATATTGTCCATATACGTGAAATCTAAAAACTATCTGAACACTGTCAGACTGTTTTAGATAATATGGGAGACTCTACTGGTGCCGGGTCATTTATATCTTATGTTTATGTAATGTGTTCAATAAACTAACGTAAAAACTCTGTTTTGTATGCACTCGCTAATACGAGTGAATTACAAGTGATCGTGATAATCTTAAGAAAAAAGTCTTTTTCAATCATTCAAACGAATAAACAGACTCTGTTACTTCATATAATAGCTTTATTAAGTTCAATAATACTTGACCAACACAGACCGTTCACTCATTTAAATCATTACCTACTGTTGCATAATCTGCTATATGGAATTGAATGAAATACACTTTTTCAATGAAACAAAGCATCATAGATTGTCACGAATTGGGCCGGCCGTGGTGGCCGAGCGGTTCTAGGCGCTTCAGTCCGGAACCGCGCCACCGCTACGGTCGCAGGTTCGAATCCTGCCTAGGTCATGCATGTGTGTGATGTCCTTAGGTTAGTTAGGTTGAAGTAGTTCTAAGTTCTAGGGGACTGATGACCTCAGAAGTTAAGTCCCATAGTGCTCAGATACATTTGAATTTGATTTTTGTCGCTAGTTGGCCGGACAATGCGTGCTTTCGGCTTCAAAACGGTCTGTGTCTACGTTCAGTCCACAGTGATACTGAAGTAGTCTTACAGGAAGGCCCACCCCAAAAGTGCCCCTATATAAATGCAGCAGTGGGTATAGATAAATAATGAAATCCAGTTAACTAATGATTCAATGTTATATTTAAGTAAATACAATTGACAGAAGCAGAAAAAGCAGGCATTAACATGCGTGCAAAGTTTGTCACCTTTAGATCCAAAGGGTACAGAATCAAGGTAGCGACAAAACTTATGAATTCCTTACTGACTGTCAATCTGCCTGCTTGTGGTTCTGTGACAGAAGAGGTAAAAGTCTTGTCTCCAATGACATTAGAAATAAAGACTAGTGCACTCTTCCAGCTGAAGGGCGAACACTTTAACCTTAAGCTGCTGTAGAACTTCGCCAACAAACACCGCTCTCTTATTCTCCTAATGATGAACAAGACTGAGAATTCGCAATGTTAATGGCAAAGTAAGCTGCAGTTTATGTTGAAATGAGCTACCTCTACGTCATCCCTTAAGTAAGAATAATTCATAATACGTAATCTAAATTGATAAAATTTTCTCGGGCTTCCAGACGCGTCCAGTGGTTTAAGATCCACGAGCTTTCTATCGAGTTCTCGCCGGCCACTGTCAAGTGGTGACTGTCGAATGATTGCTGATGCCGTCCTTATGTAGCGGTGCTGTCTTCAGTGACGTGACTGATGCTCGCTCCAGCGCCATATATGGTAATGTTTTCATTGCTCGCTTGCCGCGCCCGCTTCAACTTTCCGATGGCCGGGTTCCAAGCTGTGCTTAGCCGCAGGCCGCCGTCTTTATTGAGGGTGTTGTCAATAATTTTTAACTCGATCGCTTTTCTGACAACAGCTAAGCACAGCTGGGAACCCGGCCATCGGAAAGTTGAAGCGGGCGCGACAAGCGAGCAATGAAAATATTACCATATATGGCGCTGGAGCGAGCACCAGTGACGTCACTGAACACAGCGCGGCTATATAAGGACGACAGCAGCAATCATTCGACAGTCACCACTTGACAATGGCCAAAGGGAACTCGGCCGAAAGCTCGTGGATTTTAAACCGCTGGACGTGGCTGGAAGCTCGAGAAAATTTTATCATTATGTATCGCCACGAAACTATGTATTTCTGTATTAATCTAAATTACAATTATCAAGCAATCCAGGAATTAAATCGACAGTAACACATTTGCCAAACGAATTCTACAGTTTTTTTTTTCAATTTTCCATTAGACTAGCGACAGGCGGAATGTGGCTACTCAGCCAAATGTGAATCTTGAACTGGTTGACATCAGTAAAGCTCGCCCTACGAAGACTCAGCGTCGCTGCCTACCACTGCGTTCGCTGGGAGCAGAAATACCTAGTATAGACCAGTGACTTTTATTCGCATTTCTGTAACTATAATTTGGGTCTAAGGCACAGTTTTGAATAATATCCAGATGCACCGACTGCAAATCGAACATCATAAATAAAGGGCAGGAAAAGTTATTTTGGCAGTTCTCCTGTTCTGCAGCTATCGTAGGTATTTATGTATTTCTTTCTTAAACAAACTTGCAACGGTACTTTCGCGTTCTCGTCAATACGATACCAGAACGTTTAAGTTCTACCACAGTAAAGACGGAAGATCCGCGATTCGGGATGTCAGAACTGTGCAGTAACTAGCGGCAGGAACACCACCACAAAATCACGCAGCACTAACACTCCAAACCATCGACTCTCGGAGAGAGATTTTAACCGTGTTCAACCCAATGGAAAAGTATCGAACTATTTTTCTCCGAATCCTACGGTTTGGGGGAAAAGCAGTGAGAATAATTACTTCTGGAAACCTTTTACCAGACAAAGCCTGTTAGAACAATAAGCTGTTTCGCTTAATAAAACGGCCGCCAACCCAAATCGGGCACAGTGTCGACACAAAAAGATGCAGTCAATTTTCGACACTGAATAAATAACTACTTTCACTTACTACGGTCACTTGGGAATAAATACTATTAATCCCACTTTCTGTTACTTATGGACTTTATCACTATACTTCAGTAATTATTTAAAGAAGACACACATATGTTTCAACAAGGATACAAAAAAATTATTAAACTTATAGCTATCATTCATATGACCAAAACCATTATTTAACATGACTAAATTTCATTTCTTTTGGACTGTTATTTGTTAACGTTTTACTAACACCAATATTTGTCTGGCTTTCTTTGACATGGAGAAGCAACACGAACAATTACTGTTAAGATTGTTGCAGTTAAACAATTATGTTACTTTACTTTCAGAAATACTATTGAAAAATTATCCTCATGGTCACGCAAAGTGATGGCCCTTAAACTGATACGTGCAAACTTCAGTATTTAATAATGATTTTCAGAATTTACTACCAAAACAGTACTCTTGCCAGTAATTTACTATTATTCAAGCTTCAATAAACATCAGGATACTCGGAATAAATTCGTTTAGGTAAGGACCCTACTGAGGTAAATGACATAGGAAAATCACGGTTAAACACAAAGGTACATTTAACACTTATATTCCACTGATTGAAGATGGATTGTTCATACTGTGATACACTTCTAAATAAAGTACTTTGCCTGTTACTGATGTCAAAGGTGACGTGAGCCGGTGCTCCGTAGTAATATTGCGCAGGTACGGCTCTTGATGTCTTCCTCTTGGTGGCGACGATAAAATTACTAATTTCGAGCTATTAATTTATTGCCGCACTGCACCAATCATGTAGAACACGTCCGAGGCCAAAACTCAGTCTTTCAGGTAAATTCGGGGCCTCTAGTGCTTGACCAACGTAATGCGTGTTCACCACTTGCATTCCAGCTACCGACTGTGTGAGCCATCTGCGCGCCAATTCTCACTCGCGTGCCCAACCACCTTTTCCATTCCACCACAGAACGGAGTTCCGTTCCACCTATTATCCCTACACCTTTCCAATTTACACTTCTGCTTACAAAAATCCTAAGTATGAACCATCTACAATTCCATAACAGCATATACATACAAAATTGACATAATTAATTACATTTGTACTTGACATATTACCTAATTATTTACAAAATATTTTTTCATGCATTTATTCCACCTACGTCAAAGAGGTTATTTTAAATAGATAAACTACACTTAACAAAAGCTTACTCTCGTTATGGTATTTTCTTAATTTTTCAAAATTATTATGGAACAAAAAATTTTTTTAAATATACAGATTAATGGCAGTATTATATTTACAATACCATTACATATGCCCCTGTTTTGGTAATGATTTCTGACAAGACAATCTTAGCAAAACATCCAAATGCTATTGACTATAAAGAGGCCACTTCTTTAAAACTTATTATATTACATTTTATACATAAATATCTCTAAGCAATAGTGGACAAAATTATTTTTCTTCAGTTGCAATAAACGGTTTTTTTTTATAACTTCTGGTGTTCAACAGAATGTTACAGAAAAATAATATTTACATGTGTACCAAGAAATCCTAAACCTGTACAAATTATTATACATACATTCCAACATAACAACTACAAATGAAGTTTCATAACATAGCTTTACCATTAAATACACAAATTTTTACCTGCAGCAACTTATCAGGTAATCATTTTCCAAGAAATTTACTAACCTCATGTTTTTCTCGTAACTTCCATTTATATGCTAGATCTTTATGTATACCTTAGTTTCAACTGTATTTCAGTAACCTTATTATATTTCATAAGAAAGTTAGGCTGCAACAAAAAAAATTAAAGCAGTCCATTTACTATTCTCTTCATAAACAAATAAATATTTTAGGAAATTTTCAACTTTACGCTGCACAGTGCAATCCTTTTCAACTGCACATACACAAGAGAAGCAAAAAAAAGTTACTTCCAAATCCAATTACATTATACTGTGCAGTGCAGTCCACTTCCCATTACAAAGACACTTGGTACCACCTTTTTCGCCGCTTTGTGCAGTCCATTGGGTACTACACCATATGCATATTACTGCATTTAGTTACTTTGCTGCCTCTGGCAATCTTTGGCAGTCCATCCATATTTTACAATTCTGTACTGTTTGTTAGATGTCATTAGGTCTAATTAGTAATGACTAATTCGTTACATATTTAGCATTCAACCTGAAACTTATATACCAGTATTAGAAATTTTGACATAATTAATTTTCTACACTAATATTTACAAAATCTAGATATCATGTACTAGTCATAGTAAGGATTACAGTCACATTAGGTTCTAGCCACATAGGGCTTAAGGTCTACAACGTTTCTTAACCCTAATTGTCTTTTAGTTTCTGGATACACCAGATAATAAGCTTTGTATTGGCAAACATTTTCCACCAGAAAGGGACCGTGGTAAATGAACTTAAATTTGGCAATCTCATGATTAATTTCACTTGATTTTTCATGAGTTTTAACTAAGACCAGGTCGCCTTTGTCAAATTTCACAAATTTAGCTTTTGCATTGTGCCTTTTGTTTCTGGTGTCCACTTTCTTCCTCATTCTTTCTCTCACTAACTCTTTCTTCTCCTATATATTTAATTCATTACCGGGAAAATAGGAATAAAGATCAAAATAAACACCATTACCGCCCTTTTTATTGCTCATGAAAATCACACATTGCATGTTGTACTACCATACAGCGAGACCTTCAGAGGTGGTGGTCCATTGAGGTAGAAGATGGCGGAAAGTGTAAACAGCAAGTGTGTTAGCTCTACAAATATAAACGTAAATTGAACGAAAAATGTACGACATACGTAAAAATCAGTGAATACTGCAATCGTAAATGCAGTGTGCGTGATATTTTAACTCAAATGTCCGGAAATTCGGTCTAGAAATAGTGAACTACTGGTATGTATATGAAGTCAAATGAAATGGCTCACAAGTGTGATGTGCGCAATGTTCTACCACACGGAAATACAGCCGTTGAAAGTGAAAATATACCATGTAAAAATGTGTAACAGATATTGAACATTTAAAAGAGTGTATCATAAGTATGCAAGCAGCGATTAACAGTTTAAAGAACGATTAAACGAAACTTCGAAATGAAAATACCGAACTGTTAGGTTATCTGAAATCGAGGGCACCAATCAAAACAAAACCGACAAAAACTGTAAATAGTGAGAAAGAAAAGCAGCATGAATGGATCAGAAGCAAAAATACTGCAGCGAATGACTCAAGTGCTTGTGTTATGAAGTGCCCTTACAAAACCAACAGCGTTAATACAAATGAAAACTGTAAAAAAAAGCGCTCTACCAGTGCCCCAAAAAATGATACACAGTGATAACAAGAGTCAGAACGTATTAATTCTTTCTGACAGTCATGGTCGTCACTGTGCAAAAATTATGATCAGTTCTCAAAATCAAAAACACTGCATCTCTTCTGTAATAAAACCTGAAGCACAGTTAAAGGACGTGGTTTGTAACATAGACAGGAAGACGAAAGAATATACGAAAAATGACAGTGTCATCATTCTAGGTGGGACAAACGACATCCTAAAGAAATTTCATGATTTCAAATGTGCCTTAACAGATTCTCTTCATAAGACAATCCACACAAAAGTGGTCTTGTGCACAATTCCATACAGATACGATGTACCAAAACTGAACAACAGAATCTATGCTGCAAACGAATTCTCAATGAGGACTGCAAAAAATTATGATCATGTAATGGTAGTGGACGTCAATACATTCCTCAGTAGACGCGATTATACAAAGCATGGACTTCACTTGCGAATGGAAGGCAAAGAGAAATTATGTAGACATTTACAACTAGCAGTAGGTGCCAATCTCCAAATACCGGCTCTAACATACATACAATGTGAAGACCTTTCTGCAAATATGACAGTGAAAACACAAGAAAAATCAGCAGCAGAAACGGACTTATCCAACTCGATAGTTATGAAAGATAAACGAGGAGGCGCAAAAAAGAACTGTACTACACCTTCATCACTCAAAGAAGACACAGCAAAACAAAACTACCATCGACTAAACCAGGCTGTGATACCGGCAAAAGTATCTAACCCAAAAAAAGCAGCAGAACCAAGTCCCACACCTGATGATATTTAAGATACAACAAGAAGAACTGGGCACTGGAAACCAGAGGCAGTACCTACAGGACACCCACTAAGGACATCAGCAGATCCAGTCTCAAAAGTATCACCAAGGACATCTAATTTTACATGCATCAGTGAACACCAACAATCAACTACTACCACCCCAGAAACAACAGGAAGTTCAGCAATTCCAGTGAGAAGAAATGTAAGGCGACCATGTCATCTACAAGATTTTTTATTCACAAAAAGCCTCAAGACCAAATTAGGATAACTAGTGCTCCTATCAACACCACCTCCAGTAGCAGTCCTTGCAGCAAAAACAGAAACCTCCTCAACATCTACCACACAAGTAAAATGACCAGAGAGATGGAGAACTGCCCCTTTTCACCATCAGGACATTTTCTTATGAACAATGAAAAAAACCAACTCACGCTTCTAGATGAGAATGGAGACTTCCTACACAATTTCAATTCTGGAATAAAGGTAAGTGGTCAACCAATCAGAACAAACCTAAAATCTCACCAGATCACTCTTCTTCATCAGAATATACAGTCAATTAGGAATAAAGTAAGAGAGCTTGAAATCTTGCTATCAGGTGAACTCAGATATGTTAATATACTGTGCTTGACTGAACACTGGCTGAAAGAAAATGAGTTAAAGACAGTGAAAATAATGGATTATGTGTTAGCAGCACAAACTTGTAGAAATCAGTTTACACATGGATGGAACTGCATATACATAAAGAAAGATGTCGAATTCAATAACTTAGACAATGTTGAATCCTTAAACACTGAGAAAGATTTTGAAATATCAGGCATAGAAATTCCAGCATTCAAGTTAATTGTAATATGTTTATATATATCTCCAGATACCGACCTAAAAAATTCAACACTCAGCTTGATACTCTACTAAATAAAGTAGTAAAAAATCGAATAACAGTTCTTATATGTGGAGACCTAAATGTAGACTTTAATAAGCGAAGCAATTCAAAATCTGAGCTGATGAACATATTAACAGCCAATAATTTGGAGATTACAATCCACTCCTCTACATGTGAAATGAATCATTCTAGTACTACCATAGACCAAATAATAATTAGCTCCAAAACAAAATATAAATCAGTTGTAACTAAAGCTGGACTGGCAAATCATCATGCACCGGCTATAAGCTTTGTGTAAACACTAATCCATCCTATAATTGTATGAGGAAGACTACACACATGGACAGAACTTTCAGTAATACTGCAGTACAAACATTCCATAATTATCTCAACAAGGATCATGGGAGATAGTGTATAGTACAGAACATATTTCTGATAAGTTTCAGATGTTCATGAATATTTTTAAATATTATTTTGATCTTGCTTTTCCATTGAAAGCCAAACCAACCAAAACCACTAAAAGCAACAAATGGATTACTAAAGGTATAAGGAAATCTTGTGGTAGAAAATGGCACCTTCACAATATTGCAAGAAGCTACAACACAACTCAGAAGTATGATAGTTACTTTAAAAAATATAAATCTATCTTAGATAAACTAATAAAGGAAGCAAAGAAACGAGACAACGACAAATACATAGAAGATGCTTCAAACAGAACCAAAGCAATCTGGCAAATTGTAAAGAAAGAAACCAAATCTTAAAAAAATAGAGTTAATAATATAGTATTAAAGGCTGGCTCAGAAAACATTAATAACCCACAGGAAGTAGCTAATATGTTTAATAACTATTTTATAAATGTGACAGAGAAACTACTACAACAGACCTCTAACAGAAAACAGCTTACAGAAACAGGGAAAAAAGTCTCAAGCAGATCAATGTTTCTGTACCCAACAAATGTAGAAGTACAGGTTACAATAAAAAGCCTCAAAATGAAACACTCTGCAGGTGTAGATGATATACCTCATTTCAATATATAGAAGTGTGGGGACTTGAATACTGAGCCCTTAACCCACCTATGTAACCTATCTTTTGCTACAGGAACTTTTCCTTCATGTTTGAAAATAGCAACAGTAAAGTCATTATACAAGAAAGGAAACAAAGATGATATTTCCAACTACAGACCACTGGCACTCCTGCCTCTTTTCTCGCCGGCCGCTGGTGGCCGAGCGGTTCTGGCGCTACAGTCTGGAACCGCGCGACCGCTACGGTCGCAGGTTCGAATCCTGCCTCGGGCATGGATGTGTGTGTTGTCCTTAGGTTAGTTAGGTTTAAGTAGTTCTAAGTTCTAGGGGACTTATGACCTCAGCAGTTGAGTCCCATAGTGCTCAGAGCCATTTGAACCATTTGAACCTCTTTTCTCAAAAATATTAGAAAGGCTTTTCAATAAGAGGCTGACAGACTTCTTAGAGGATAATGGCATTCTGTCAGAATCTCAACATGGATTTAGAGCAAACCGCTCAACCAAATCAGCAGTTCACTCCTTTCTATTAGAGGCACTGATAGCATTAGACAACAAAAAACTTACCATGGGCATATTTTTAGATTTGTCAAAGACATTTGACACCACAAATCATGACAAATTGCTACAAAAGCTAGGAAATCTCGGCATTAGGTGAATAGCTAACAACTGGCTCAGCTCTTCTCTTAAGAACAGGGCACAATATGTGGAAGCAGATCAAGAAAGGGACAATGTCATTAGGAAATATAATTCCAAGCTACTGACTGAGTGCCACAAGGATCAGTAATGGGTCCTGTTCTGTTCTTACTCTATGTAAATGACCTAAACATAAGCAATAACAGCAGTAAAATATTTCAATTTGCTGATGATACAAGTGCTCTAATTACAGGAAACTCAGAAGAAACTCTCGTAAAAAACATAAAAGAAGCCACTGACAGGCTAACATGTTACTTTGATGACAATGACTTATTAATAAACACTGAAAAACTGTAGCTATGGATATACACACAGCACAAACAAAAAATCTGATATCACCCAATCTAGAGCTATATGGGCAGACAATTGCCAAAACAGCCTATACCAAATTTCTTCTTCTTCATCTACAAGACAACTTGAAATGGAAAGCACATATTGAGCAAATGAACAAAAATTAAGTACTTCTTGTTTTGTGTTACATACATTAAAAAATTGTACCAGCTACAGCACCCTTCAGTGTGTATATTATGCAGTTGTACACTTTCACCTCCGGTATGGGATTATGTTCTGGGGAAATTCTGGAAAAGCCATCAAAACACTCAAAATTCAAAAAAGAATTATAAGAATAATGGAAGGGGTAGATAATCGCAAATCATGTAGACCATTGTTTCAAAAAAGGATGATCCTGCCACTTCCTGAAAGTGTACAACTGCATAATATACACACTGAAGGGTGCTGTAGCTGGTACAATTTTTTAATGTATGTAACACAAAACAAGAAGCACTTAATTTTTGTTCATTTGTTCATATATATATATATATATATATACTTGAAAATATAATTTATATAAGGCAAAACTTACATACAAAAAGACCACTCATCACTCAAAATCACACAATACACAGCTGACACAAGACAAAAATTGGATGTACATGTTCAAAGCGCCGACACAAAGTTATTTAAAAACGGCCTTATCCATCCTAGTATCAAACTGTACAATGCCTTACCAGATACCATTAAACACATACAAAACATTGGTCACTTCAAACTTAAACTGAAGTCATACTTGGTTGATCACTGCTTTTATACAGTAAATGAATACCTACAAAACTAAATTTTTCTGTGTTAACCCAATGTAGCCTCATTCAGAAGAAGATTTATATTTTACCTCTCTGTATATAGCATAACAACATTTATTTAAGTATTCATCATTAATTGATATATTAATGTGTTTTATTATGTACAAAGGTATATTATATGTAAGACTGTTAATATTAACATAAAAATCCAAATATCTCTTGCACATGGTGCAGCTGTAGATGAAAATGGATCAATAAACCAAATCAAAATAAAAAATCCAGATTTCCGTACACACCGGTACCTCTAATACCCAGTAGCACAACCTCTTACATTGATGCATACCTGTATTCATCGTGGATACTACCCACAAGCTCATCAAGGCACTGTTGGTCCAGAT
Source organism: Schistocerca piceifrons (assembly GCF_021461385.2). Classification (NCBI taxonomy): domain Eukaryota; kingdom Metazoa; phylum Arthropoda; class Insecta; order Orthoptera; family Acrididae; genus Schistocerca; species Schistocerca piceifrons. Next base: position 440,223,580 of record NC_060149.1, on the reverse strand, counting down.
TGTCACACTCCTCAACAGCGATTCGTCGTAGATGTCTCAAAGTGGTTGGTGGGTGACGTCGTCCATAAAGACACCTTTTCAAACTATCCCAGGCATGTTCGATAGGGTTCATGTCTGGAGAACATGCTGGCCACTCTAGTCGAGCGATATCGTTATCCTGAAAGAAGTCATTCACAAGATGTGCACGATGGGGGCGCAAATTGTCGTCCATGAAGACGAATGCCTCGCCAATATGGTTGCACTATCAGTCGGAGGATGGCATTCATGTATCGTACAGGCATTACGGAGCCTTCCATGACGACCAGCAGCGCACGTTGGTGCCACAGGGAACCTCTAGCTTGCTGAACTCGCTGGACAGTGTGTCTAAGGCGCTCAGCCTGACTGGGTTGCCTCCAAACACGTCTCCGACGATTGTCTGGTTGAAGGCATATGCGACACACATTGGTGAGGAGAACATGATGCCAATCCTCTGCCGTCCATTCGGCATGTCGTTGGGCTCATCTGTACCGCGCTGCTTGGTCTTGTGGTTGCAATGATGGAACTCGCCATGGACGTTGGGAGTGAAGTTGCCCATCATGCAGCCTATTGCGCACAGTTTCAGTCGTAACACGACGTCCTGTGGCTGCAAGAAAAGCATTATTCAACATGGTGGCGTTGCTGTCAGGTTTCCTCTGAGCCATAATCCTTAGGTAGCGGTCATCCACTGTAGTAGTAGACCTTGGGCGGCCTGAGCGAGGTATGTCATCGGCAGTTCCAGTCTCTCTGTATCTCCTCAATGTCCGAACACCATCGGTTTGGTTCACTCTGAGACGCCTGGACACTTCCCTTGTTGAGTGCCCTTCCTGGTACAAAGTAACAATGAGGACGCGATCGAACGGTGGCATTGACCGTCTAGGCATTGTTGAACTACAGACAACACGAGCCGTGTAACTCCTTACTGGGTGGAATAAATGGAACTTGTCGGCTGTCGTGCCCCCTCCATCTAATAGGCGCTGCTCATGCATGATTGTTTACATCTTTGAGCGGGTTTAGTGACATCTCTGAACAGTCAAAGGGGCTGTGTCTGTGATACAATATCCAACGTCTATCTTTTTTTGTTGTGTGTATTTATTATTATTAAATGTTAGTTAATGACACACTACCTGTAGTTATAAGGAACACTTGATGAGTGTTTCCTGTGGTCGTGTGATTAGAGTTGTGATGTCTTGGACAGAAAGGAAGTAGATTTGAAATCATGTAAATGCTAATATTCTTTATTTTTCAACTTCGCAATTGCAATCATTCTGGGAGTTTCCTGTTCATGTAACAGAAACCAAGCAATGATATACTTTCAGGATGAGATTCACAAAGCGAGAATAAAAAAGTCCACAAATTGCAGGAAATTAAACATGTCAGTTTCCACAGACACAGTATTGTTGAATCTTAGTTTAACATGCCTAATTACATCCCAGTAGTTCAGAGGGTTCTGAATAGTTCTTCAAAATTCGGTGTTATTTACATGTGACATCATACCCACTCAATAGTGAGTTCATTCCATTTTGCGAATTTACACTGATAAAACTGCTGTGAGTGAAGCAACCAGCAATGGCATTGACACAAATATTTGACCATTTTTTTCCGAATATGTCGCAATTTCTGAGGGTGTGGTTCGACATGAATCAAAAGAGTACAGTTTAAATTTTTGCAAGTAAAACGAGCAGGAATGATATACTTCTTGCCTGTCATAAATATTTGGCTTTTGTTTCGGATATGTTGCGATTTCCGATGGTGTGATTAGGCAGAAACCTTAGAGTACAGCCTAAATTGCTGCAAGTAAAACGAGGGACAATGATATTTATAGTGTTGCTCTTCGCCAGTACTTTGCTGCTTTTTAGGGATAGGCCTATATCTCGGTTTTCGAGGGTGTGGTAATGTAGGAACCGAAGAGCACAACTTCAGCTGCTTCGAATGAAACTAGCAGCAATAATTCTGGTATTTATAATGTTGCTTGTCACAATTATTTAGCTGTGGTTGAATCCTTAAAGACGCTTTTGTAAATTTGTCAGTCAAGAGAAAGATCGCACCACACGAGCTGATTAACTTCAGTTCTGGCATGGTGTCTGCACTTGTTGTTTGGCTTTCTTTCTACCAGATTTGTACAGGCATTATGAACTACATGACCACAGCAATATGCTGCATACATCTTATTGGTGTTGGTGTTGTTGTGGTCTTCAGTCCTGAGACTAGTTTGATGCAGCTCTCCATGCTACTCTATCCTGTGCAAGCTTCTTCATCTCCCAGTACCTACTGCAATCTACATCCTTCTGAATCTGCTTAGTATATTCATCTCTTGGTCTCCCTCTATGATTTTTACCCTCCACGCTGCCCTCCAATACTAAATTGGTGATCCCTTGATGCCTCAGAATATGCCCTACCAAGCGATCCCTTCTTCTAATCAAGTTGTGCCACAAATTTCTCTCCTCCCCAATTCTGTTCAATACCTCCTCATTAATTATGTGATCTACCCATCTAATCTTCAGCATTCTTCTGTAGCACCACATTTCAAAAGGTTCTATTCTCTTCTTGTATAAACTATTTATCGTCCATGTTTCAGTTCCATACATAGCCACACTCCATTCAAATACTTTCAGAAACGACTTCCTGACACTTAAGTCTGTACTCGATGTTAACAAATTTCTCTTCTTCAGAAACGCTTTCCTTGCCATTGCCAGTCTACATTTTATATCCTCTCTACTTCGACCATCATCAGTTATTTTGCTCCCCAAATAGCAAAACTTCTTTACTGCTTTAAATGTCTCATTTCCTAATCTAATTACCTCAGCATCACCCAACTTAATTCGACTACATTCCATTATCCTCATTTTGCTTTTGTTGATGTTCATCTTATATCCTCCTTTCAAGACACTACCCATTCCGTTCAACTGCTCTTCCAAGTCCTTTGCTGTCTCTGACAGAATTACAATGTCATCGGCCAACCTCAAAGTTTTTATTTCTTCTCCGTGGATTTTAATACCTACTTCGAATTTTTCTTTTGTTTCCTTCACTGCTTACTAAATATACAGATTGAATAACATCGTGGAGAGACTACAACCCTGTCTCACTCCCTTCCCAACCACTGCTTCCCTTTCGTGTCCCTCGACTCTTATAACTGCCATCTGGTTTCTGTATAAATTGTAAATAGCCTTTCGCTCCCTGTATTTTACCCCTGCCACCTTCAGAATTTGAAAGAGAGTATTCCAGTCAACATTGTCAAAAGCTCTCTCTAAGTCTACAAATGCTAGAAACGTGGGTTTGCCTTTCCTTAATCTAGCTTCTAAGATAAGTCGTAGGGCCAGTATTGCCTCACATGTTCCAATATTTCTATGGAATCCAAACTGATCTTCCCCGAGGTCAGTTTCTACTAGTTTTTCCATTCGTCTGTAAAGAATTCGCGTTAGTATTTTGCAGCCGTGACTTATTAAACTGATAGTTCGGTAATTAATTTTCGCATCTGCTTTCTTTGGGGTTGGAATTGTTATATTCTTCATGAAGTCTGAGGGTATTTCGCCTCTCTCATGTATCTTGCTCACCAGATGGTAGAGTTTTGTCAGGACTGGGTCTCCCAAGGCTGTCAGTAGTTTTAATGGAATGTTGTCTACTCCCGGGCCCTTGTTTCGACTCAGGTCTTTCAGTGCTCTGTCAGACTCTTCACACAGTATCATATCTCCCATTTCATCTTCGTCTACATCCTCTTCCATTTCCATAATATTGTTCTCAAGTACATCGCCCTTATATAGGCCCTCTATATACTCCCTCCACCTTTCTGCTTTCCCTTCTTTGCTTAGAACTGGATTTCCATCTGAGCTCTTGATATTCATACAAGTGGTTCTCTTTTCTCCAAAGGTCTCTTTAATTTTCCTGTAGGCAGTATCTATCTTACCCCTTGTGAGATAAGCCTCTACATCCTTACATTTGTCCTCTAGCCATCCCTGTTTAGCCATTTTGCACTTCCTGTCGACCGAGCGAGGTGGCGCAGTGGTTACACACTGGACTCGCATTCGGAAGGACGACGGTTCAATCCCGCGTCCGGCCATCCTGATTTAGGTTTTCCGTGATTTCCCGAAATCACTCTAGGCAAATGCCGGGATGGTTCCTCTGAAAGGGCACGGCTGACGTCCTTCCCCATCCTTCCCTAATCCGATGAGACCGATGACCACGCTGTCTGGTCTCCTTCCCCAAACCAACCAACCAACATCCTGTCGATCTCATTTTTGAGACGTTTGTATTCCTTTTTGCCTGCTTCATTTACTGCATTTTTATATTTTCTCCTTTCATCAATTAAATTCAATATTTCTTCTGTTACCCAAGGATTTCTAGTAGCCCTTGTCTTTTTATTTACTTGATCCTCTGCTGCCTAAACTACTCCATCCCTCAAAGCTACCCATTCTTCTCCTACTGTATTTCTTTCCCTCATTCCTGTCCATTGTTCCCTTATGCTCTCCCTGAAACTCTGTACATCCTCTTGTTCATTCAGTTTATCCAGGTCCCACCTCCTTAAATTCCCACCTTTTTGCAGTGTCTTCAGTTTTAATCTACAGTTCATAACCAATAGATTGCGGTCAGAGTCCACATCTGCCCCTGGAAATGTCTTACAATTTAAAACCTGGTTCCTAAATCTGTCTTACCATTATATAATCTATCTGAAACCTGTCAGTATCTCCAGGCTTTTTCCATGTATACAACATTCTTTTATGATTCATGAACCAAGTGTTAGCTATGATTAAGTTGCGCTCTGTGCAAAATCCTACCAGGCGGCTTCCTCTTTCATTTCTTAGCCCCAATCCGTATCCACCTACTACGTTTCCTTCTCTCCCTTTTCCTACTACTGAATTCCAGTCATCCATGACTATTAAATTTTCGTCTCCAATCCACTATCTGAATAATTTCTTTTATTTCGTCATACATTTCTTCAATTTCTTCGTCATCTGCAGAGCTAGTTGGCATATAAACTTGTATTATTGTAGTAGGCGTGGGCTTTGTATCTGTCTTGGCCACAATAATGCGTTCACTATGCTGTTTGTCGTAGCTTACCCGCACTCCTATTTTTTTATTCATTATTAAACCTACTCCTGCATTACCTCTAGTTCATTTTGTATTTATAACCCTGTATTCGCCTGACCAAAAGTCTTGTTCCTGCTGCCACCGAACTTCACTAATTTCCACTATATCTAACATTAACCTATCCATTTCCCTTTTTAAATTTTCTAACCTACCTGCCAGATTAAGGGATGTGACATTCCAAGCTCCGATCCATAGAACGCCAGTTTTCTTTCTCCTGATAACGACATCCTCTTGAGTAGTCCCCACCGAGAGATCCGAATGGGGGACTAGTTTACCTCCAGAATATTTTACCCAAGAGGACGGCATCATCTACATACAGTAAAGCTGCATGCCCTCGGGAAAAATTACGGCTGTAGTTTTCCCTTGCTTTCAGCCATTTGCAGTACCAGCACAGCAAGGCCGTTTTGGTTAGTGTTACAAGGCCAGATCAGTCAATCATCCAGACTGTTGGCCCTGCAACTACTGAAAAGGCTGCTGCCCCTCTTCAGGAACCACACGTTTGTCTGGCCTCTCAACAGATGCCCGTCCGTTGTGGTTGCACCTACGGTACGGCTATCTGTATCGCTGAGGCACACAAGCCTCCCCAACAACGGTAAGATCCATGGTTCGTGGGGGGGGGGGGGGGGGGAGGGATGGGGTGAGGGTAAAAAAAATGGTTCAAATGGCTCTGAGCACTATGGGACTTAACATCTACGGTCATCAGTCCCCTAGAACTTAGAACTACTTAAACCTAACTAACCTAAGGACATCACACACATCCATGCCCGAGGCAGGATTAGAACCTGCGACCGTAGCAGTCGTGCGGCTCCGGACTGAGCGCCTAGAACCGCTAGACCACCACGGCCGGCCGGGTGAGGGTCTTACTGTTGTTAAGTGGCAAATAATCCGATAGTTATAAACTTCAGAAGGAGGGCACTAAGTGCCTGAAACCGATTAAGAAATTAAATTTCCTTTAAGCAACTGGTTGCTGATTATTTCCATGTAAAAAGAAAGTTGCTGACAACGAATATAAACACAAGTGTCAGAAGCCTTTTCTGGAAGTATTTGGTGTAGGTGATATGTGGTTGATAAAGAGCGCAGACGAGAAGATAGTAATTCATAAAATGTGGTGCAACAGACGAATGCTGGAGTTTAAATGGATAGACTGGATAACTACAGGAGAGATCCTAAGACGACCTGAGGAGAACAGAAAATTATGTCACAGCTAGAGTAACAGAAGGTATCAGGTGACAGGATACATCCTGAGACCTCAAGAAATAGTTAATTTGATAGTATAGGGGAGTGTGGGCGGTAAAAACTGTAGAGGAAGGAATGTAGTAGGCAGATTCAAATGGATGACGAAGGTTGAAGTAGTTACTCGGAGATGAATAAGCTTGCACAGGAAGAGTCGCGTGGAGAGCTGCACGAAGTCTTCGGACTGAAGGAGAATTGAATATTAAAGAAATTGATAAACTAGCAGGTGATTACCGCTTAAAGATGTGAAACCAACAGTAAATTTAATAAACAAAGAGAAGAAAGGTGCATTATAATCAAATTTGGGATGTTGTGCATTGCGATAGTAGGAATCGTATATGCAATGCTGGTTTGGTATGTTGGTAGTAAATCCTGACATTTCATTTGTTATGTTTTGCCGCTCAGCGGATGTGATTGAAGTGTCCGAAGTTTCAAACTTCAAAATGAGAAAAAGAATGAACAAAGAAACAGTTACCTCGTTTTTCCTATTTTTTAACATATGTTGTTCTATATGTATTGTACTCTTAAATAAGTGGGTATATGTCCACGTAGGTTTCCCTAATATCGCTTTAACTTTTCTGCACTTCGTTGTTACTTACATCGGCTTGGAAGTATGTAGAAGATGCAGTGTTTTCGTAAAAAAGTCTCTGCAGGTTAAGGACATTATTTCGGTAGCTATAACATTTTGCGGGTTTGTGGTTTTTACGAATCTTAGCTTGCAGCATAACACTGTAGGTACTTTTCAAATCGCTAAATCATTGACGACGCCTTTCATCATTATCTTGCAAATGATGTTATATGGGAAAAAGTTTTCTGTGCGCGTGAAGTTGACGCTGGTAAGTATAGGAGAGATAGATAGGTAATTCATAAGAACCCATTTGCACGTGTTTGCCCTGTTTTTTTTGTTTTTTACTACATCTATTAACCTCGCTTTTCAGATTCCAATAACAGTCGGTGTTTTCCTGAATTTTTATTATGATCTGCAGTTCAGTTTCTTAGGGACGGTGTACGCTTCTGTGGCTGTGGTTGTAACGTCATTTTATCAAGTGGTAAATATGTTCACTCAAATCTGGCATTATCACTTGGAAAACCAGCTATTGGTCCAGTTATGGCTATTGCGCTTGTTTTGCTTTCACACTAAATGGCTCGCATGCTTCAGTATGCATGTTAATACGGCTGTACTTTGCGCCAACCTAATCAAAGCGATTCGAATATTTGTAAAATTTTTGTGCGGCGTGAGAAAGACTCATCGTACCAGAGAAAAGTTTCAGTTCATGTTATGACAATTTCCACCATTGACAGATGACGACAGCAATCTAATACGAAACGAATTGAATATTTTACATATTTATTCATCCAGAGATCATCTTACTGTAGTAAAGGTATTTGCGGCAGACCCTGAAGAAGGAACAATCCCAGCATTTGCTTAAAATTATTTGAGAAAACTGTGGAAAACCTAAATCAGGATTTTATTTACTGCCCATCCTTAAGCATTAAAATGCAATCGATGCCGTCTTTTGTGTGCATAACGCACTTGCAGACAGAATTAAGTAAGTGACATACTCGCTGTAAGATATGTTTTCAGATCATTATTGGCTACAAGATTTAAAATTGTCCATTATACAGAAGATGATATATTCAACATATTCACATAGGATATGTAAGTTTAATCTAAATGAAACTCTTCTAGTGTTTAAGATCATTTTAGGACACATTTCGAGCTGTTCTACTCTATAAAATGCTTTTTTCTCCAAGCCATTTCTTTGTAGTGTTGTGTGCTTGTACCAGCAACATATTAACTGGTTTACCCCATGTATTTGTAACTATCTTGAGTGTGTGTTAAATTGACGGCCAGATTGTTGTAGTTTGTGACTTTGTTGCTTTTCTTTTGTCTGTCTTAGACAAGTTAGTACACACAGGAATATTTTGAAATGGGTTCTATAAGACATAATTATTTCTGACTCACAGATGCATGCGATTGTCTTCTTGTGGCAAATGAAAACTTATTTTAGCTCCAGGGTAATTCCCCTGTAACAAAATAGCATGTGCCAAGTGGAAGAGGAAAAATGCATAGTATGTGTTGAGCAATAGTTTGTCAATAACACAAGGCCTCAGCTTGCCTAACAAATGTGTATCAAATGATAATTTAGTACAGATATAATCAGTATAGCCCTTCCTCGTCAATTTTGAGTCGATATGAATCCAAAAAGTTTAGCTGAAGCAAAGTCATTGCCATCATCTTTAGTACATAAGCTGAAGTTTACAGTATTTTTCGTGATTAATATGTAGTTCATTGATTTGGAAGTACATACTGGCTGCTCTGAGGTCATCTCTACTATCCTGCTTGAATGCTCCTAAGTCTCTCCCAGTTGTAACAAAAGTGGTTTTGTCTGCATAGAGTGGAGACTTGCACAACATAATACTGGCCAAGTCATTTACATATCTTATGAAGAGTTAAAGTCCAAACACAGACCCTGTGGCACACCCTATTTGTTATCCAAGGCATTTGATCTCATATTGTTCAACTGCACAATATGTTTTCTATTACTTAGATTGGATCTGACCAAAGATATTTCTGAGTCTGTAAAACTATAGCAGTAGAGTTTCTCTTGCAGAATTCTATCGTTGACATTGTCAAATGCCTTACTTTGATTGACATCTGTAGCTTTAATAGATAATCTCGATTCAGATGATACAAGTATAAATGAAATAATATATTCAACTGCCTTTACTGTTGACAAGCTGGACCTGTAGCCATTCAGTAAGTCACTAAGACTGTTATTTCCAGACAGATATTGACTGATTTGGAGCTTTATGCAATAGTCCATTACTTTCGAAAGGATGGGTGCAAGAGGGATAGGGTGGTAATAATTAGAGCAAGTTGTGTCCCTTTTTTGTGCACAGGGGTAACAACTTGTCAGTTTTAAGGATGAAGAGAAAAAGCCATTAACAATCATCTGATTTGTAAGAGAACATAATGGATGTTCTATTACATATTCACAATTGTTTTGATCACAGAATTGGAGAGATCATAAATGTCCTCTGATTTTGAGTGAGTTAGTTCTGCTGTTGCAGTTGTAATATTGCTACCTTCTGCATAAAGACAGTAACTACATCTTCAAAATTTTGTGGGAACAGTTTTCCGTGATTTGAGCTATAGGTGATGTCATACAAGGGCATGCTGAAAACAAGACTGCAATTTTTCATCTGAAAAGTCTCAAAGCTTTTTAAATAAAATAAATGTTATTAACATTCTTCATCTTTATTCTTCATGACTACATATTTATTTCTCAACATAGAGATCCTGACAAAGAACACATTTCTCCCAGTGAGAGACTAGTTTGTTGATGCTATCAGAACGGGATGTGTGACTATTGATGTAGCACCACCACCTCTCCATGCACTGCTTCATCACTATCAAAGTGAAGTCCTCAAAGGTCTTTTTTAAGTTTTCAAAACAGGTGAAAATCGGATGGGACCAAGTCGGGATTGTGTGGAGGATGATCGACGATAGTGAACCCAAGGCGTCAGGTTCTTACAGGTGTCGCAGTGCTCGTGTGTGGTCTGGCATTTCCATGCTGAGGGAGATGGCGTTCCATGTGTGGATAAACACTTCAAATGCAAAACTCAATTACAGCATGCTGTTTCTCGTGCACTGACGCTGTTACGTTACACACCGCCTTGTTACACGCTGTAATTCAAAGTTCACCAGCGGCTGAGGGTTGCAGCTTGCATCAGTGAAGTGGGGAAAATTGACCTAGTAATGTGCGTGACATGTAATACCACATCCAATATCGAGAACAAAATATAAAAAAAAATTGAAGTCATTGTTCAGTATAGGTTGCACATCTTCATAGGGGACAACCTGTCATTGGTAAATAGGAAATCTTCTGCAGCTAACATTGCTTCGTATTTTTATTTTATTTCACAGTGACCAATTGTGACAGAATCTTTCTGTAATCATTGAATTGACAGTGTACCAAAAGTAAAGCCATTACATTATCATTGATAAGCAGTATATAGACATTAGTTTACATACCTACAGAAATTCTTATTAAGTTGTATATGTGCCACCAATACAATGGGAACACTTTGCTCTTATAGGAAACGACACCATGCTGGCTTGTTAAACATATAAAAAAAGACAATAGAATATCTATTGCACCAACTTTGTGCCCAGGAGAAACAGAAAGTTCAGTTATAGCTCAAGCACATCACAGGAAAAACTCCGTAAGCAAGCAGCCTGCGGCAGAGCCAGCTGTTGCACGTATGGTAGACAGGTGACGTATGTGTGCGCATATCGATACTTGATATTTTTACAGAAATACTCTATAGAATTATTTATGTTCTTACCAAAAATGTAAAAAAAAAACTTTTATAATTGTACCAAAAATGTTCTTGTAATTTATTGTGATTGTAAATTTTAATTAATGTGATATGCATGGGCATGTACTTACGTACCCAGCATGATGGATGTTATGACCCAGACTATTCTCTGGTGAACTGGTTGTTTCATCTGTAATTAAGGATCTTGTTGTAAATGTGGATGTCTGGTTTGTGAGGTTGTATTTTGTTCATGTCATCCATGTTGTGGTGTATGAATCATGGTATACAATGTGTATTCTCAATGTGTATTTTGCCTATTCACAGTAGAGGTAGCAGTATTGTCCTTAAGTTAGCATCTATATGGATGTCAAATACTCAGTGCATCAAATGATATATTTTGGATCCTAAGGTATAATGATTCTCCAGTGTAGTATTTGTAAGAAGTCAGTTAATGATTCTTCTGTGTGTTTCTGTAAGAGTGTCAAGTATTGATATGTGCACACACGTGCCACCTGTTGACTGTACATGTAATGGATTGCTTTACTGCAGGCTGCTTGCCTGCTAAGTTTTTTCTGTGACATGCTTGGGCCATGACTGCACTTCCTATTTGTCCACCTCCTCTTGTGGGCATACAGTTGGTGCAATGGATATTTTACATGTTCTTTTTTGTGTGTTTGACAAGCCAAAGTGGTGGTGTTTCCTGTGACTGGAAAGTGTTCTTATTGTACTGGTGGTGTGTATTCATGTTAGCGAGAATTTCTAAAAGTAAGTAAACTAATGCTTACGTACTTCTTGTCTCTGATATACGGGTCTGTGCACAGTGATAAATTCGCTTTGTAATGGGTTTATTTTTGATACACAGTAGATCCGATGATGACAGCAAGATAGATCGAATGATGACAAAAAGATTCTGCCGAAGCCAGTCATTGTGAAATAAAATAATATAAAAATAAAAACAATCATGGTTGCAGAAGATTTCCTTTTACTTTTGAGCATGGCCTATTATTTATGGCTGCGTTCAGTTGCAGCAATGTCATTTATATTGCAGGCATTAATGAAGAATGATTTCAAATCATCTGGTGTCATACCTACATCACAGGAATTATTTTGCTAATACCTTTACTTCTGCCCAAATGAGTATTGAGAGTAGCACATGCTGCTTTACATTTATTGTGGGACTTATTAATATGGTCATCATTTGCTTTGAACTTGGTTAATCTGATTTATGCCGTATATTTTTTCTTTAACCTTGTGTAGTTTGCTATTTCTGCATCATCGTTCTTTCATTTATTATAAGAAATCATTAACAGAGTTTTAAGCCTACGTAATCATTTGTGAACCAGCTGTGCACATATGTCAGATCATGTTTCCAAGCAGATCCCTTAATTTTTCTCACTACATCAAGGCAACAAGTTTTAAATGTATCTGACAGTGCACTGGTGGCTAATGTAAATGCATTCTCAATATGAATACTTTCAAGCAGAATGCCATTCCGGTTTATCATCTTTAGCTGTGTTCTGTAGTTATCAATGTTCTCCCCAGTCAAAAACTGAGTGACCTTAATTTAATTGGAGTCATATACAGGCTTTCTAGTCTTTAATTTTAACCAAATACATTTGTGGACTGATAAAATTTTATATTGAACAATCCTAGTTCATACTGATTTGTCTAAACATTAGTAGTTACAATATCAAGGCATGCAGATTGTCTTGTTATCATTAATACAGTACAGGACATGTGACCTTATAACAATATTGAGTAGCCGAGCCTTTTCTCTGTTGTTTTGTCCACGTATGCGTTTGACATATATATTGAACACATCTCTGCTCCTCCTCCTCCTCCTCCTCCTCCTCCTCCTCCTCTCTGTGTCCACATCTTCCATCCTGTCTGTCCACCTTATGTTCCCACCTCTATCTATTCCCTCCTCTCCACTTTCTCTTCATCTGCTCCTCCCCCTCTCTGTCCATTTCCTGTTCCCTCCTCACTCTGCCCATCCCATCCCTCTATCCGTCTCAACCTGTCCACAGCCACGCACATAGGCACGTGTACCCCCCCACAACACAGTTCACCAAAGCACACTGATACTACTCCCACTAGATGTATGTCATGCAGGGCAGTCTACATATCAGGCACTTGAAAATCATTTATATTCCCCTGATGTAGAGACTGCCATGGAAAGCACATTGATAAAGCAGGCTGATACTACTGCTACAAAACAATCCACCTGTCATTCAGGGCAGTGTACATGACAGAGCCCAGAAACACATTTTGTGCCCTAGACATGTAGGTGTCCCTGCAAAGCAGATTGATTTAGTAGGACAACACTGTTCACACATAATGTGCCTGTCATGTAGGGCAACCTATACATCAGGGGCTGGGAAAAACACGTTTTACCTGTATCTCAACTCCTATTGGAGCTAGGGGTTATAAACCACACAGTATTGATACTTGTGATGCATGCTGTTTCTGTGCCAAAGTTGGGGAGGAAATCCCAGACATATACACGTATGCTCTGCTTTATATGTATAACACATTAACTTGTTTAGGTGTCCTTAGCATTGTGGCTATATTTATGTCACTGAAAATTAAAATCCTATATTTAGGCCATATCTTAAAGTGTACAATGATTTTCTGCAAGGCCTGCAAAGATATTTCTATACCACTGTGCAGTTTTCAGACACAGTTCTAAACTTTAACATGGACAGCAACATTGCTGCTGTTTCCAGTGTGTTTTCTATACAATACTACATTAAGGGCATTGCTGTTGTTTCCAGAGTATTTTCTGTGCAGTACTCATTAACATAAGGGTACCACAATGCAAGTATGTGTCACTATTAACATATATCAAGGCCCCCCTCACTATAATTTTGTGTTCGTCTAAGTAACCTGTTACTAAGTGGAAACCTGGTGGTACGTATGACTTAGTTGATCTTCACTTAGACAGTGTTCACTACTAACAGGATAATGAGGTCATCAATTTTATTTTTTAAATACCCCACATTTATATATACAAATAATAATAATGAGTCATCCTCACTAAAGGGTAGTTCTGGATTCTTCTGTAGCAGCACATCAGTTTGCCCATTTGCTTGTACATTCTTCTGTCACTTGCAAATTGTGTACTTACATATGTGGCTAGCTTCTTGATTGCACTGGATCCAGATGGTAATGAAGTGATTCCCATTGCGAACCATTAAAAATCACTGCTCCTATCTTGTATCTTTCTTGTTCTAGAACACACGTGTACATCAGCTTGTTTCCCTTCACACATGTACTGGGTACTTTTTTTGCTTTTACTGCTTGATTGTTTTCACACACTGACTGATCACTTACTTGTAGTGTCTTTGCTGTCTGACAGTTGTTATGCAGTGACTGGACACTTGCTTTTAACAGATCAACATGGGCTGGAGATGTGAACTTGCCATTAATGTGGATAGGTGTTGTGCTGACAGTTTTCGACATCTTTCTTCTTTACTGAAGATAAATGGACTGGTTAACAGTTTCACTTCTCTTTATTATTTGAACAACTGGGCCCAAAGCTGATTTTATTATTTGTCTGCAATTTACTGAGGAGATACCTACCTTTAGCAATGTTGATCTCTTCCATATGCACCTATAAGAAATACTTCTGCATATTTTGTTTTCCTCTTGTGTTGTACTCCGCATTTAGTGTAGTCTTATCTTTCGTCTTCTCTTTGAAAAGAGGTGGTTCCTCTGAATGACAGTGTGCTGGATTCATTATAATACAATTGTGTATCAAGTAGTTGGTTTCTGGTGTGTGATGTCTGTATGAGATTCTTGAAATTAATCCTGTACACTCATATTGAAATCTGTGTTGCTTGTGTCACTGTCATTAAAACTTGCGGTAACTGACACTATGTCATTCAATGTGAAGTCCCTGGAGAGTTCAACTGCTTTCTTGACAACATTCTCAAACCATGCATTGACAACATCCTCAAACCATGCATTTGGTTTCACTACTGCTGATTTGTGCATCGTTTAACAGCAATGCACATCCTCGCTCATGACTATCAGATAATAGCAACACCTTGTTTTTGTTCTTAAGCTTATGACAGGACAGAGCAAATTCCATCCTCCCAAATATGAAGTCCTTGTCTTAACAACTCCACTGTCTCATTCAGTTTGTCACTATTGTTCAGTGTTCTTTGCTATACGCACAGTTTGCTCCAGATAACTTAAAAATGTTGTTTTTACTATCACTGTATACATCAAGGCCACCCATTGGTGTCTCCTGAGCCATACTGCTTTTTATTATGTGTGGCCAAAGGCAAATGATAAAACAGCTCTCAATTTAGGCAAATATTACCTTGTGAATGAACACCCCACATTTGCTAAGTTTGACCAAGTCATGTGGTGCAGTGGTGAAGACACTGGACTCATATTTGAGAGGACCAGGTTTAAACTCTCTAACTGTTATTGTCTAATGAAATGCATGGTGTAAATACTGGTCTATAATATGGGTTGCTGGAGATCCTAAGTAGGTTCTAGAAAATCCTGCAAAATTTATAGAAAGCATAATTCTATTCTGATAAAAGGAGGGTGCCATTCTTTTGCATTGAGACATAATGCCAGGATGGTTCCATGCAGTACACAGACATCATTACTGATATTGGGTATTTTGAAGCATACTTTGAAAAAAGGGTTATGAATTGTATATAATACAGATACATTGTCATATTTTTGTGTATTATGACTAACTTGGCACCACATTTTGCCCAAAACTGTTCACGAGGGAAAACCAACTGGCACTGAAACAAAATCTGCTAAACAATACATTGAATTTTTCCTCACAAAGCATTGAACATTAATGCCTAATTCATTTCATTAAAGGGATTTAACAGAAATAAATTACTGTGCATTTTCTCGATATGAATCTACCAAGGCCAGTTTTAAAAACTCTCCACTTGGCACAGGATTGATATCAATGAAACTTTATTTTTGTTAAGTTGATTCGTAAAGCAAAATAATTTAACTCTAGTATTAACGTGACCTGTGGAATAGGTTGTTGTGCAGGTTCTGTTCCAATGAGAAACCCAGAATACCAAGCTGTTACAAAATCCTCTTCACTTGGATGGTTTATTACCAATGGAAATTAAGCCTGAGTTGGTCAGATAGCAAAATAAAAACAGTATGGGTTATTATAATGGAGGAGGAGACTAGCAGAAACAGAGGTGAAGAGAAGCAGATAGCATTATGAGTATATGATACACTGATAATGGTGTGCAATGTTGCAAAACTTTTTAACAAGTATTTAACAACTGTTACTAAAAATATGAGATTGTCCATTTCAGTGAATGCTGCCATGGAATATCTCAGAATAATGTTTACAAATAACTACAGTAATATGAATATGACCATCACTACATGATCAGAAGTAATGTCCACCATAAAATCTTCAGAATCAAAAAATTCTAGTGGTTATGATAAAATACCAACTAAGTGAATTAATGAGTGTGCTTCTGAGCTAAGTAACACATTAAGTTATCTGTGTAAACACTCATCAGTGGAACATTCTGTGAATAGTTTTAATATGCAGAAGTTAAATATTTGTTTTACAAAGGAGATAAAGAAACACTGTTTAATTTCTATCCAGTTTCACTTTTGGCAGCATTCTCAAAAGTGTTAGAAAGGGTGACTTACAATCAGATTCTTAATCATCTGACAATAAGTAATTATTTGTAGTTCGAATTTCTAACAGGTTCTGATGTTGAGAATGCTATCTACATATAGCAAGAATGTATTTAATTCATTAGATAATTAATTACAGGCTGCTGGTATATTTTTGTGATGTGTGAAAGGCATTGGACTGTGTAAATCGCAATATTCTTTTAAGTAAATGAGAATATTATGGTGTAACAGGGAATTCTGCAAAATGGTACAAATCCTATGTCTCTGACAGGAAACAAAGGGTGTCAGTAAGAAACAAACATGTATTAAGCTATCAGGCATCAGCCAAATTTGAACTAATTACGGGTGGTGTCCCACAAGGTTCCATGTTAAGGCCCTTAGTTTTTCTTGTGTATATCAATGACCATTCACCTGTAACATTACCAGATGCCATGTTTGTTATTTTTGCAGATGATACAAACATTGCAATAAATAGTACATCAAGTATAGTATTAGAAATATTGGTTAATGAAGTTTTTAAGGACATTAAGAAATAGTTCCTAGCCAAGTCTTTGTCACGAAACTTAAAAAAAAAAACTCACCAAATGCAGTTTAGACCTTCCAAGTGGTTTCCTGCCAATATATGCCTAAAATATGATAACAAGAAGTTGGAATAAGTGGGCAGTGTTAAATTCTTTGGATTATAGCCTGATAATAAATCCAAATGGGAGCATTCCACAGAACTACTGAAACACCTAAACAGATCTGTGTTTTCAGTGCAAATATTGTCAGTCATAGTGATATAAAAATAAAAAAGATAGTGTACTTTGCTTACTTTTATTCCATAATTTCGCACCAGATTATTTTTTGGGATAACTTCCTCCTCCTCCTCCTCCTCCTCCTCCTCCTCCTCCAAAAAGCTAAGCTTTGTCTATGTAGCCACAACTTCCTCTCTTCAGCAGTCCTCTTCATCTCCACGTGTGAATAACATCACATCTCACTGATCATATTTTATAATAGGATGTTCTCAGTCATCTTCCCTATGATCTTGCCCTTAAAAATGTTTCGTAGAAGAATATCATGTAATAATTGTTCAATAATTTTTGCTTTGCATTGGCCTGTAACTTTCAGTAATTCTTTCTTCTCTTCTTTTTCCTGTAGAACCATGGCATTCATTTTTTTAGTCTTAGCACTAGTTCTTGTAACTCTCCTCCAGAACCATATTTCTGCTGCTGCAAGGTGAGCTTTCTTCTGCTTTGCTAATATCCAGGTTTTGCATCAGTATCTCAAGACACTCCTGACAAAGGTCTTTATAACTCTCTCTCTTTTTTTTTTAGTGTTAAAGCTGATGGGCTTGTTCAGTAGAAGGTTCTTCTTATTTCGGAAGGAACTCTTGGTCAGTGTCATCCTTTTCTTGATTTCCTTGAGACATCATTGTTTCCCTCCACAATGCTGCTGAGACAGTTAAATTTGGTTACATTGTATTGTCCAACTGCCATTGCAAATGAATGTGTGCCATAGCGGCATGAAGTGAATTCCACCAATGCTGCAAGAAACCAAACCAGTCATACAGGGCCTGGGTAGCTGAACTTCACGGCCTTAGCCGTAAGTGTCAACTCGTTACTGATATCTGTAATGACTCTTATGTGGACTCTATAGTGTGTGACACAATTAACTGTTTAGCTCCGGACAAGTAAGTGTACCAGAAGGCTTTACTCTGTGAAGACACGCTGTTGGCAGAAGTTTTGCAAGTAGCACAGTCTTTTGAAGTTTCTCGGGCAATGTCTGACGAAATACAAGTGCTTGGTGATGTGGCAGTAATGTCACACTTCATTGCCTGACAAGACAGCACACCACTTACAACACTGGGGCTGTTCTTGTCCCACTACAGTTATGAAATCCATTTTCAACCTACATCCAAACATGCCATTGTGGCTGCCTTGTCCCAACTTGCTGTGGGTCCTGATCCCGAATTGGATTGTGAAGACTTGCTTTGCTTCCGTCTTGATTCTGAAATGCAAGCCATGGTCGAGGGTTTCCCAGTTGTGTGCTCGTGCGTGGCAGCTCCCGTTGCTGCCAACCCGGTTCTCCGCCAGGTTGTTTGATTTGCTCAACAGGGCTTACCAGATAAACCACCAGTTCAGGCTTTGGGCTCCCTGTGCAACTATTTTTCCTTACGGTATCATCCCTCTCTTTTTGACTGTGTTTTGCTGTTGTCCAAAGAAGACCTCTCTGTCAGAGTATTCAGTCCCAACGCGTTATGGTGTAAGGTTGTATGCCTTCTCCATCTGGGCCATTGTGGATTTTCATGCACCAAACTGTTAGATAGGAGACATGTTCTTTGGCCAGGGATTGATGGTGAAATTGTCCATTTTGTCACAGATTGTGAACAGTGTGCCCGACAACAGGCAGCTCACAGAGCGTCTCTGTCCTCCCCATACACGCCAGCCGTGGGAATGCATTCATGTAGACTTTGCGTGTCCCTTCTTGAATTCCTATTGGCTCTTGTTTGTGGGTGTATTTTCCCGGATTCCTTACATTTAGTGTGCGTCAATGTCGGATGAGGTCACAATTTTTACGCTTTTGAGATTTTTTTTAAAATAAGGGGTTGCCTTGTACTTTAGTTTCTAATTATTGGCACAAGTTCATGTCTCACACATTTCAGTTGTTTTGTTCCTGTCATGGCATTCATCATGTTACAGTTCTGTCATTCCACCCTAAATCAAATAGCAAGGCGGAGCAACTAGTGCAGACATTCAAGTCCCAAATGATTCTTTGCCAGACAACACCCTTCTCCATTTTATGAACACCTATTACTTTATGTCTATGGGGGAGCTAAGCCTGGCTGAGTTGCTTCACGGCGGCAGCCACGTGTGCTTCTCCACTTTCTGCGGCCCATGCTGCACCTGCTGTGGTCGCTTTTCCCAACTGCTTCAGACTGAGATCATTGGTGTGGGCATGACAGTTTTGTCTCCAGACCAAGTGGATGCCGGCCACTGTTGGGATGCTGTCTTTGTCACATCTGTGTGGCCGCCGGGCTGGTGTTGCACCATTTTGGTCAGTTGCACTCCTGCTGGTCACCGGAAGCTACCAGTTAACGGCTGTTGCCCCCATCGTCGTAGCAGACCTCGCCAGCCTCCATCTTGAGCCCATCATTGCCTGCTGTGGGAATGCCATCATCCCATTTCCTGCCTCCTCCTCGTGTGACACCCAGGGTGCTAGTACGTGTCCGGCCTTGGGTCCGTTGCCACAGCCTGCTGTTTTGGTTGGTCCACATCCAGCAGCCCCTGTGCCATTATCACCTCAGCCATCATGGGTGGTAGGTCGAGCCCCATCTTTTCTGTACTGGGATCTGCCCGCTGATGACGGTGCAGAGATGACGATGGCACCCTCCTCCCGGTACTGTCATCGGGTGCCATGTGGGCCCACCGCACTCGGGCATGCCCCTGTGGTGTGGCCCTATGCTCTAGTGCCCACCTGACACATCGTCCTGCTGCCCCCCCACCCTCCACCTTCCCAGTACTGGCTGCTGCCACTCCAGATCTGATGGATATGTCTTGTCTGGGTGCCAGCATCTCCTCCTTCAGCTGTGTGCCCTCTTTGCATGAGGGAGAGGTGTGCTATATCCTGCTACTAGTGCATGTAAGTGTAAGTGCGCCAAGTGTACTGTCACTGCACTCATGTACTTAACTCAATCACCAACTGTACCAGCACAGGCCAGCCACTAGAGGCTGCCTGTAGGAAGCGTGCACATGGCATGGTCTCCGCCACGCCATCTGCTGGTGGGTTGCACCTATATACACATGGAGCAGTGCTGACTCACTTTCACCTTGTTTTTTAGTTTGTACCACTCATACCAGTTGTTCTGTATATCGCTTATGTTGCATCTTTTGTATGATTCTTTTGTCGTGTTACATATGTAGTCACAAGAGGCTTATTTATGTTATCGTTCAGAGGTTTATGTGTAAAGCCATATCTGGGTTACTTGGATTCGTTTCATGTATTACTTGTTCACTACACTTTCCATCTGTCTCTTACATCTTCTTTGTCAAATACCAGTTCCCACTTTTTATCTCTCACTATTCCATTTTGTCATCTTCAGCTGTGTTCTGTAGCTATCAATATTTTTCTTAATCAGAATCGTAATGTACTTAATTTTATTGACGTCAGATGGAGGCTTTTTAGTTTTTTAATTTTGACCGAATACCTGTATGGTCTGATAAAAAATGTGCATTTAAACAGAGACTAGTTCACACACTGATTTGTCTCAGCATTAGTATTTACATTATCAAGGTGTGCAGATTTTCTTGTTGAGTTATCGTTAATATAATACAGATAACATATCAAGCCAAGCTGCAGTTTTCCAAATCCAAAAAAATGTGATAAGAATTATTTGTGGAGAACTCAAGAAAATCCTGCATAGGCCTGTTTAATAAACTATGTATTCTAAACAGTTATTCCCAATATATTTATTCCTTAATGAAATTTCTTATTAAAAATATCTCTCTCTCTCTCTCTCTCTCTCTCTCTCTCTCTCTCTCTCTCTCTCTCTCTCTCTCTCTCTTTTCCCAAACCAACAGCTCAGTTCGAATTAATTCTAGAGATAAGAATAATTTTCACAAAGATGTGATGTCACTTGCTTTGATCCAGAATGCTGTCTGTTATTCAGGAACACACATTTTCAATAACTTTCCAGCAGGCATAAAAAGTTTTTACTCCCAATAAAGATCAGATTAAGAGGATCCTAAAGGAATTATTGGTGGCAAATGCCTCCTACTCCGTTGATGAATAAGCAGAACTTGCTTATGTTACTAATAATATAAATAATGTTAGTATTAGGTACAACTCATATCTGTACAAATTCACTGAAGTTATGCGATCATTATAAATAAGCGTTGTAAACTGATTTTTCTATTTGATCAAAAAATGGAAAATCCACTATGGAATTATGACAATACGGTGAAATCTCGCTTAATGAGCACCTCCCATAAAGTGCAATTCCCATAACAAGCAAAACAAATTGTAAAAAAATGACTCGCTTAATGAGCGATGTTTCGCATAACGCATGATGACAATCTAGTCTTATGTCGCCAGCTGTTGCGCACAGCAGGGGAATGTTCAACAATATGAACATCTTTCATTTTGAGCATTGGCATATGAACAGTGTCTTTGGTATGTACTGTAGTCTGGGTTTAGCGTTCTTTCTACTATCTAGTGCAGCTTGTGATCACATATTTTTCTGAACTTGTGGTCACACGCTGTTTTTTTTTTTGTGTGCAAATTTTAATAATCTTTGTAGAAATGACACCAAAGATAAAGCCACAAGAAGACGACCATAAGAGAAAGAAAATGACCTTAGAAATGAAACGTAAAATCAATGAAAAATGCATATGTGGTGTGAGCATTTCTGATTTAGCACACACATACAGTCAGTATACATCAACTATTTGCACTATCCTCAAGGACAAGGAAAAAATTAAGGAGATTGATGCTTCAAAGGGAGTGACAAGAGTATCTAAACAATGGTTTTGTATTCTGGACGATGTCAGAAGGTTGTTCCTTACATGGATAAATGAAAAGCAATTGCAAGGCGAGAACATCACTTGTAAGAAGGCGAGAATGATTTTTACTGAGCTCATTAATAAAATGCCAGGATCATCAGTGGCTGAACAAGTGTTTAAGGGAAGCCATGGGTGGTTTGAGAAGTTCAAGAGAAGAACCGGCATCCACAGCATAGTGAGGCATGACGAAGTAGCCAGCTCTGACACAAAGGCAACAGAGAACTTCAGCAGCAACTTCAAGAAGCTTTTAGATTCTGACAGTTATCTTCCACAACAGGTTTGTAATTTTGATGAGATGGGTCTATTCTGGAAAAGGTGCCGAAGTGTACCTTTATAACAGAAGAGGAGAATGCATTGCCCAATCATGAGCCAATGAAAGACTGTCTCACACAGCTATTCTGTGCCAATGCAAGCGGTGATTTGAAAGTCAAACCACTGCTTGTTTACCATTCAGAAGCTCCACCAGCCTCAAGAAGTGTAAAGTCCAGAAGAGCAGGTAAAATGTGATGTAAAGGTCCCACAACAAGGCTTGGATGGCATGTAATCTTTTTTGTAATTGCATCAATGAAGTGTTTGATCCTTTGGTGAAAAAAATATTTGCTTGAGATGAATCTGCCACTCTATGTCTTGCTTACTATGGACAGTGCTCCTACCCATTCTCCAGGCTTACAAGACCACCTCCTTGAAGAATTTCAATTCATCAAGATCCAATTTCTGCCTCCCAACACCACTCCATTACCCCAGCCTATGGACTAGCAGATTATTTCTAACTTTAATAAACTCTACACTAAAACATTCTTCGAGCATTGCTTTGAGTTGACTGAAGCTACCAATATCACTCTCAGATAGTTTTGGAAATACTTCAACATCATTGCCTGCATCAAGATGATCGAAAAGGCATGAGAAGGGGTTACCAAAAGACTCTTATTTCTGCTTGAAAGAAGCTTTGGCCAGAGTGCGTTGTTGAATGTGACTCTGGGGCATTTAGGTCAGTACCTGTCAGCAGGAAGTTGTAGAGAGGGTTCTTCAGAGGAAGAGGAGAAGGTGGAGAAGGCGGTAACTGGAAAGTAGCAATCTTCTGGTACAAAGAGAGAAACACTAAAAGCATGGGAATCAGTTGCATCGTACATTGAAAATCATAATCCCACTAAAGAAGTGACTACACATGCTACAAATTTATTTGACAGGAGTGGTGTGTCACATTTTCACCAAGTGCCGAAGCATCGGTAGAAACAAATGACCATAAATAGCTTCCTAGTAATAAAGAATTAGTTATGTATTGTGAATAATAAAGTACATAATACTGTATGTATCCTTTTCTTTGAATAAATGAAATGAATAAGATGAAACTTTTTGTATTTTTTTTCATGGAATGCTTTATTGTATTTTACATTAGTTTGTATGAAATAAATTGTTTCACTTAATGAGTGTTCTACACTATGAGTAAGATTCTGTGATGAGTTATACTTGCAATGTGATGTTCCACTGTATTATGAAAAGTTTAGATTGCTACCCACCGTATAGAGGGAAAGTTGTGTCCCAGACAGGCATGACAAAAAGACTGCTATACATTTAAACTTTCGGCCAAAAGGCCTTCTTCCTCTCTCCAGGGGACATGTGAGTGTGAATTGTGCGTGCACGAATGCATGTGTGTTTTCTACTTTCGAAGAAGGCCATTCGGCCAAACACTTAAATGTATAGCAGTCTTTTTGTTGTGCCCGCAACCCATCATATCGTCTATATGGTTAGTAGCATTCTATCCTTTTGTATTTGATGACATACAGCTACACAAGCCTAAAGATTATCAGAATCACCTCACTTACTCCACAAGAGGACTGTTTTATGTGGTATCTGTGGAAGGTACATTTGTATGTTTATTGTTTTTGTAAATATTTTTTGTTTATATTTGTTTTACAACATTTTCTGTGTTCTGGAGAATCTCCTTAATATGGATCTATTGGAACAAAAAGTGCATCTAATATGAGAGTTTAAAACAAAACTACTTCTTTACTTTTAACAGTTACAAAATGTACAGCTGAACACAGCATAGCCATACTTTTCTTTATTGTGAAGAATGTACTAGTAACAATAACTACAGTTGAACAAACTGAAGTTTACACTTTGGTATTGGATGGTTGGTAATTAAAGATGTATATAACCATATGAAAATCAGGGGAAGTATGACACACATTAGCTGAAGAATGAACTATGAGAAAGCTTAGTGCATGAAGGGTGCCACACTCGTTGATTGCTAACCTAGATCAAATGCAAAAATGAATTTCTGGTGACATTTCAACAGTTTTAAAGAAAGCTGCTGATTTTATGTGCCAATTTTTTACCATTGATTCAGTGTACTGGTAATTGGACCATGATGTCACACCAAAAATGAAACAGCACTTCCAATGGGTGGAAGCGGATTGTCTTTCATCAAAGAAAATTAAGTAGATTTCGTCTTGGGGAAATATGACTGGTACTTCGTGGGATGCTGATGGCAGTGATGGTCTTTTTTATTTAATGGAAAATAACATGTGACAAATACTAAGTAAGCCTACCATACCAACTCTATGAAAAAAAGTGAGAAGACACCTGAACTGCTAATGAAAAAAAGTCTTTCATTTTTACAATGAAAGATTAGTTTGGCAAAATGAGAACTTGTAGGATTTTACATACAAATTGTTGGAACAATTATCCTACTCACCAGCTTTGGCATTCTTTGAGATCAACCTATTCCCATATTTTAATAAACTAGTTGTTGGAAAATGCCAGCCCAGTGAAGAGAGAATGACAGCTGTAGTGTAGATACATTGGAATCACATTTAAAGACTGACTCTACGCATTGAAAACTATTAGACAAAGTACATTAATCTAAAATTGGGACTGTTTAGCAAAGTAAGTGTATATTTTGGCTAAAAACCAAATTCTTTCACTGCCTTGCTGAGAACTTATCACCTTACTTTCATTAGAATAAAACTGTGTGAATTAGCACAGTGGTTAGCACACAGGACTCGCATTCAGGAGGACAACAGTTCAAACTCACATCCCGCCATCCTGATTTAGGTTTTCCATGATTTCCCTAAATCTCTTAAGGTTGATGCTGGGATGGTTCCTTTGAAAGGGCATGGCCAATTTTCTCCTCCATCCTTTCCTGATCTGAACATGTGCTCCATCTCTAACGATCTTGTTGTTGACAAGAAGTTGAACACTAATTTCCTTCTCATTAGAATAACAACAACAGAATATATGCAAAAAAGTACACCATTGTTTCAGCAAAAAAATAAATTTTCATGCCACACCAATAGACAATTCCAAGTACAAGGTGTAAACACAGTACTGCAAATTTGTCAGTACATCAATATAAAGTACAAATTTTGCACTTGAAACAGAAAATTGGATAATTATCCCATGCTTCAGGGTCTTTGTAACAGCAAGATAATGTGAAGAATACTGAAAACTATAGGCTAGTTGCACTGCTGTCTGGATTCTCAAAAATAATTGAATTAATGAGTTACATGAATAAATACAACCTTTTTATTAAGCTGAGCTTGCTTACCGAAGTGCGAAAAGAAAAATATCTGCCATTACAAAATTCCCAAAAATTGTACTTGAAGCTATCACAGGGGTGACTTTGTTTCAGTCATATTCTTAGACTTGTCCAGGACTTTTGACTCTATTGGCCACAAAATACTTCTAAAATAGCTTCAAGCACATTGTGTAACAGGAACATCAAATGAGTGGTTCCAGTCTTACATGGAAAACAGATGCAAAATGTAGAGATAGTTCACACATTTGCTGAAGACAAATTTTTAGTAAACCAACTGTCAGACAAGAAACACATAAAATTAGGTTCTCTGTAGAGTAGTATATTCAGTCTAGTTCTGTTTTTAATGTGCTGACCACCGCAAGGCCACCGGTGGACACAGCAATGTTTCACACTTAACACTAAGTGCTCACTGGCTGCCACATGCTCCACTATGTTTAGTGCAGTATACAGTCCAATACTGTGCATTCGTTTGCACTTCTTTATTCAGTTGGTGCCAGTATAATGAAATCAGATACAATATCTTGTTTAATGTTTGAACTTTGATTTTTGCAACTTTATACACCATCGAAAGATACATTATGCTAGACAGAGTGGAGGGTGTGGCTGCTGGCAGGCACACTGCATCAGGCATGAACCTCTGCTGTGTCCTCCAGTGGCCGTAGGTGGTCAGTGCGTTAGTATATAGCAATCATTTTCTGGACAGCATTTGGCATGCCAAAAAAGTTCTCTTCGCTGATAAAAGCAGCATCATAGTCACTGGTAAAACGCCATTACTCCTATTTGAGGAAGTACGCAATTCAGCATAATGAGGGAAAACAACTCTGTCTCATTAAGTGTAGATGATAAATTGCACAAAAAAAGTTTTTAAGGGCGAATAGTGATTGTCGATTAATGTGGAAACAAAATACTGGCAAAGAGGATGTCATCAGCATGTTATACTCTTAGGGTTTTATCATCAGTTTGTAATGGACAGTGTCTTGTGTGACATATTATTCCTATGTAAACTCAGTTCTTACCTATGGGATTTCCCCCCTGTGGGTTCACGGGTTAGAATTGGCCCGTGGTATTCCTGCCTGTCGTAAAAGGCGACTAAAAGGAGTCTCTCATGTTTCGGCCTTTATGTGTTGGTCCCCTCTCGGGTTTGACCTCCATCTTTTCCAAATTTCTGTTGCTAGTGTGTGCCATTTCGGGAAGGACACCTTACGTGGTGTTTTTTGTTTGTCCATCATGAACCAAGATCTTGCATGCTACTTATTGTCATGTGGCGGACTTTGCACCCAACGTCTTCTGGGTTGCCTCCTCCTCGTCTCCTGCGCTCTACCATCCTTCGTGCCCACAATGATTCTGGACCATTTCGATGCCCAAATTTCAGCTCGTTAGCCAGTCCGTTGTGATGGGGTCGTCATGTACCCTCTTGGTGGTAGCCCCCTGACAACCAGGGGTCGCACTGTTGATGCCTGAGCTGAGACCTCCCTGCATATGCCAAGGAGTAGGTGCCCATCCTTCTGGGGCACCAGGACTCCCGGCAATGGCCATCCCGCCAGGTGACCCTTGCTGAGGCTGGGTGGCACCCGTGGGGAGAGCCCCTGGTCTGAATGGGTGGCATCAGGGCAGATGACCTGCAATGAAATGGGTTAAATTCAATCAAGCTGGTGGTTGCTCGGCCCCAGGAGTCTCCAAGCATGTCAGAAATGATTTTGATGCCATCACATATGATTCCCGATCATTCCCCACCCTGGCTACACATTGGGAGGACCGTAGGGCGACCAGGTCTCGAGATCCGTATTTGCCTCAGTACCTAGTTTGCAGCAGGACTGATGGAGAGAGCTTTCAGGCAGTAAAGCCCTAGTTTTTCATAGATCACCTTGAAGATAGGTTTAAGGAAGTCACGGCATTGTCTAAAATGCGTAGCAGCGCACTTTTGATCCAGGGTGCCTCCCCAGCACAGTCGCAGGCGTTGCTCGCCTTTGACGAGCTGGGTGATATCCCCATCCCATTTACTCCCCATAAGAGCCTTAACATAGTCCAGGGTATTATTTTCCATCATGATCTCCTCTAGCAGTCGGATAAGGACCTACTTGCCAACTTAGAGCGACGGGTTGTCCACTTCATCCGATGCGTGCATAGGGGACCTACAAGACAACAGGGTTGCTACCGGTGCCTTCATCTTGGCTTTTGAGGGTGACTCATTACATGAAGAGGTCAAGGTGATGGTTTACCATTGCGACGTTAAACCTTACGTCCCTCCTCGTATGCTGTGATTCAAGTGCTGGAGGTTTGGCCACATGTCTTCTCGCTGTAATTCCAGTGCCACCTGCAGGGATTGTGGTCATCCTCTGCACCCGGGAGCTTCGTGTGTGCCTCCTCCCACTTGTGTCAACTGTGGGAAGCACCACTCCCTCTGCTCACCTGACTGCCCTGTTCTCCATAAGGAGCAGTGAATAATGGAAATCAAAAACCTAGACAGGCTCACCTATCAAGATGCAAAGAGGAAATATGAACGGCTTCATCCTGTTCCAATGGCTGCATCCTATGCTGAGACTGCGACTTCATTGCCCCTGTTTGGCGATGGCTGTCCCTACAGTTGTTAAACCTCCAGTGGGCCCTCAGGGCAGCACTGACTCTTCCTCTGTGTCCATGACAGGCGACACTGCTTCTTCTGGTGCTCCCAAGGTACCTCCCTTGGGAGACCAACCCTCCAAATGGACATGGATCTCGGACCCCCCGCCCTGCCGGAGGTATGCCAGCCTCCTTCAGCTTCTCTCGCACGGAAAGGGTCCCTTGGAAGTCTAACTTCTAAGGCATCCTGCAGCGCGACAGCTGACATCTGTCAGTGGCTCAAGGAGCCATGAGTGCCAGAGCAACGAGTTTCCCACTCTTCGTCTGTCCCTGACACTCCTTCTGTGATTCCTTCCCAGGTTACTCCTAAGGAACAGTGGGTGGAGGGGCAGACAAAGAAGAAGAAAACTCTGGATAGGAAGGAAGAGATTCAGGTTGCCACTGTGTCACCTGTTACTACCAGCTCTGCGTCTGAGGACGATTTGCAGATTTGGCGTCTCCCTGCCTCTTTGATGATGGGTATGAATCTTCCCATTGGTAAAAACCAATGCCCGGTTGACTTGGCTCCCTCATATTTGGCAGCTTCAACAAACGTGCCAGTTGCCATCTTAATGCTCTTCGTTGCTTGAGTCACACCAGCTGAGGTGCCTTCGGCACCGCCTTCCGTGTTGTGGCTGCTTGACCCCATACTTCACTGCAGGATCCGACTCGCAACCAGAGCTTTCCGCACAAGCCCTGTAAACAGCACACTTGTGGAGGCTGGTGTCCCTCCATTGCAAATCCGGCACCAACGACTACTGGCTGCTTATGCTGCACATGTTTGTATCTTGCCCGGGCATCCAAATTAGCGTCTCCTGTTCCCCAACTCGGTCGTCCATCTTCCAGAATGGCGGCCCCGGTCAGGGTGTATGATCGCGGTTCACGTCCAGGCTCTTCTCTCTGGGCTTGAGTTTTTCCCTCTCCCACCTCTTTTCTGGGCCCATATATGTATACCTCCATAGTGTGTGCCCCACCTATGCCTTTGGCTGGATTTGGCACAGGGCCCAAAGGACTCAGTACCTCCTGATGCCCTCCGCTGCCGCTTTCTTTCCATCCTTGCCACGTTTCATGACTCTGACATGGTCTGTACTGATGGTTCAATGGTTACTGGTCGAGATGGGTATGCTATTGCTCTTTGGGATCATTCTGAACAGTGCTCATTGCCGGCTTGTTGCAGTGTTTTCACTGCTGAGCTGGTAGCCATCTCTCACGCCCTAGAGTTTGTCCACTCCTGCTCAGGTGAGTCCTTTGTTATCTTTAGTGACTCCCTGAGGGGTTTACAAGATATCGACCATTGTTTTCCTCGCTCTCATCTGATGATGTCTATCCAGGATTCCATCCATACTCTTGCCCGTTGCGGCCGCTCCGTGGTTTTTCTGTGGACTCCGGGTCATGTTGACATTTCGGGTAATGAACGTGTTGACACACTGGCCAAACAGGTGCACTGGCCCTGGAGATTGGCCTTTTGGAGTGCGATCTCCAGTCCGTTTTGCAGCAGAAGGTCCATGGTACCTGGAGCGATGAATGGTGCACCCTGCCTTCGCCAAACAAACTTCGAGTCGTCAAGGAGACTACCGGTGTGTGGCACTCCTCCTTGCGGGCCTCTCACAAGGACTCCATTGTACTCTGCCGTCTACGCATTGTCCACACCTGACTGATGCACGGTCCTTTATTGCACCGCGAGACCCTGCTGTGGATCAGCATTGACAGTGGTCCACATTTTGTTGGACTGTCCGCTTTTAACTGCGCTGAGGCAGGCGTTTGCTCTGCCTGATATGCTCCCTGCCCTTTTATCAGATGATGCTGTGATGGCAGGCTTAGTTTTGAGTTTTATTCAAGCAGGGGGCTTTTATTGCTCGTTCTGAGTGTTCGTGTCTTTGTTTGTGTTGAGTCTGGCCTTTGGCCTGCAGTTTTAAATTGAGGTTTTTAGTGTGTCTCTTAGTGGTTGTCTTTTCCTTTTTTTGTTTCCATGGTCGGCCAACCACTGTCACACTCTGTGTGATTTTAATTGCTCTTTTCTGGTCTTTGTCTATGTCTTTCTTGTTCTGTGTTGTCCCTTGTCATCTCCGTTGCTTCTTTTTCTTTCATGTAGCTGTTTCGTGATCGTGGACAAAGGGACCAATGGCCTTTCTAGTCTGGTTCCTTCAATCCCCACAAACCAACCAACCAACCAACTAACCTATGGGATTGTATTCTGGGGAGTGAAGGTACAAAATGTGAATACAGTTTTTAAATTGCAGAAGAGGGCCATGAGAATAATAATTAGAAGTAGTAGTCGGTCTTATTGTAAAGAACTATTAGAAAGTTGGGTATCCATACCACACCAAATAAGTCTGTTGTGTGCATGAGAAAAAACATTGTTAAGTATTTAGTGATAGTTCTACACACAATCATGGAAGAAGAGCTAGTTTAAACCTACATTTACCAAGGAAAATCAAATAAAAGACTCAAAACAGCATTTTCTATCAGGCAATAAAATTGTACAGTAAATAGTGTTAGGAGATGAAAAAGATTACTAAAATTTACCTGTTTAGAGGAACAACTAAAAAATTCTATGTAAGCAAAGCATACTACACAATTAAAGATTATTTAGAGAAGTCAGAGTAGTGATTAATAATGAAAGGCGATATTACAACACCCTGTCACTTTACATTGCTTCATCACTATGTAATGCTTTTCCAAGAACATGATGTGTCAAGGCCTTAAGTGTGCAACTGAAGTGTCTTGCCATTTTCCTGAGTTCACCATCTCTGTCCTTAGTATGTGCAATGATGAAGAGCACAACGATGTTTTATAACTTATTTGAAGCAAAAAGTTATCAAAGAACATTGTGCAATATGGACTAACTAACACAGTGCAGTTGTTAAGACACTGATCTCATATTCAGGAGGATGTAGCTATTTATCTGTCCTACCATCCCGATGATTTTCGCAAATCCTTCAGCCAAAAACTGGGCTGGTTCCTTCATCAGGGCCATTGTTGACCACTTGTCCTGTCATCTTAAAGCGTACTTATGCACTCAGTGTGTATGTAAATCTTTTGATCTATTTATTTTAATGATATTGTGATAAAAAATCCAATATTACTCTTAGATGACCCTTGAATAAATAAATGAAATGAAGTAAGAAAAAACCTGAGAGAGGTGTGATGCATCCCTCACCTGGTAGTCAGTAACTCATGGAATAGATTGTTTCATGTCAGGTACTGCATATTACTTGCTGCTGAACTATTAAATATAATACAGGGATTGGACAAATATACGGAAAAACAATGAGAAATGAATGCTTGATTATAAATGCCAATGCTGGCCATGCCTGGTATATTTGACCACAGACAGTATCTGTGCAATGTCCTCAATACATTGTAAGTGTCAGTCATGGTCAGAACAGTGTTCTGTGTGGTTGTGAGTGCAGTATGTTCCAGGTAAGTGAATTTGAATGTGGACAAATTATTGGTGCTCTTATGGTGAGTGCTTCTGTAACAAAGCTGGGTGAAGTGTTTGGTGTTTAAAGAGGCACTGTATCGAGGATTTATACCACTTCCAGAGAAAGTGGAAAAACATCATCCACTGAGTCACAATGTGGATGACTGTGTGATGAGTGATCATGGTGGTTGGTCATTGAAGAGGTTTGTGATGAAAAATAAGGGTACAACAGCTGCTAAAGTCACTGCAGAACTGAGTGTCACACTCAGAAAGCCTGTCAGCACCAACACAACATGTGAAGGGAGATCCAGGACCAGGGAATTGCAGGGCGAGATGGAATTCCAAAACTCCTCATGAGTGATGCAAATGCCTGTAACAGCAAAACATGGTAATGAAGACATAAAACCTGGAGTACGCAGCAATGAAAGAAAGTCACTTGGTCAGATGAGTCGTGTTGCACAGTTTACATCCCAGGGGTGAAACATTGTGGGTTTGGTGATGGTTTGGGCAAGCATATCATGGTATTTGGTGGGACCCATAGGATTACTCTGCAAGGTTGCATTGCTGCCAAGGATTATGTGACTATTTTGGCTGTTCAGGTCTATCTTATGGTAAAATAGTTGTTCCCCAATGGCGGTGCTGTATTCCAAGATGACAGAGCCCCATGTTTGCACAGCTTGCATTGTCCAGAACTGGTTTTGTGAGCACAAGAATGAATTCTTGCATGTCCTCTGACTACAGCAGTCACCAGATCCCAGTATTTTTGATCCTTTGTGTTCTAGTTTGGAGAGAAGGATGTGTGATTGCTATCCATGTTCATTATCATTATGTGAACTTGCCACTATTTCGCATCAAGAATAGTGTTTCAGATTCCCTGAAAACCACACAGGGCCTAGATTTTATCCATCCTGAGATGACTGGAAGCTGTTTTCATTGCCAATGGGTATCCAACACCATAATAGGCATGGTGATGTGTAGTGACTTTGGCGTTTCTGCCCTCTGTATATGGTGATTAACAAGTTGTACATAATCTACTACAGTCAACACTGTACACTTAGGCCATCAGGGTATGACATGTACACAGGAAAATCGGCAATGGGCATTTGTTTAACTGGTTTGCTTTAAAATGGAAATAAATGCTTCTGAAACATATAAAAACTTAAGCATCATTGTACGAAGTCAATATTGCAGGTTGCTTAAATGAAGATATATTATTTGGTTGATAGCTGATTTCCTCTCATATTCGAGAGACCCTTCTGTGCTGATAGGTAGCCCCATACAGTCAACTAATGTTATACAGAAGAAAATAGGAGCTGTATTAGATTTCACAGCACACCCAAATCCAATTTGTTGAAAGAGGGTAGTGTTAGCGTTGTGAGGTTCTGAAGAATGGCAACAGTTTATGATATTCTTGTAGAATCACTGTTCTTCACATTGATAATATTCAAGAGATTGTATGGAGGAGGGAGAGCTACAGATGTCAGGAAGACTCAGTCCTGCCGTAGGCAAAAATCTGCTGCAGCGCAAGAAGTGACAGCTCATCAAGTTTCAGCGCAATAAAGTGTGCCATGAAGAACACTACAAGTACCAAGCAACAGCAGCACCTGAAGATGGCGAGTGGAAGGTAAAAACTGCAGCCAGCATCTGACATGCCAACAAGAGGTGCAAACAGAAGACAGTTGTTGAGAAGTGAGGCTGGTCTTCCCCTGTAAGGAGACAAGCAAGTTGCAGATTATCCTCAGAGACAGAGAATCACCTGGAGTCAGCTCAGTGGCTCTGGAGGTGCCTTTGCCATCCTTGATGAGGTAGCAGATGATGCTGCCATACTGACAAACATCAATTAAGATGACCTCAGTCCCAGCCCCTCTGCCCAACAACGAGCAGCAAGGAAGGAGCTGAGGCCACCTCCAGTTGTCTTCCTAGTGAAAGGCGATTACAGAGCATTCGTGCAATAGATATCACAGTGGACCAAGAAAGACTTCACTGTGAAATCTGCAGGAAAGAACCTCATGTACATCAACCTGCATGACTGTGAAGATTACCGGAGGGTAATGAGTGGGGTGGCTGACATCAAGTGGCCTTTCTACATTTACGTGATGAAGCCAGGCAAGGTGAACAGGGCTGTATTCTGCAGCTTCCTCTGGATGATGCATCCAGATCACCTCAATGAAGAGTTGGATAAACTTTGGTTTGGGATCTACACCATCGTGCATATGAAGTCACTGGACACGGGTGAGATTGGACTGCTTCTGCTGGCTGTGTTCATAGATAACTTCATAAATCAGGATCTGTTTGCCCTCATGCTAGTAGTGAAGATTTACATCATCATTGAAAACCTGAGGTGCAGGTGCAGATGGGCAGGCTGACACACGAGTGGCTCATATGGGGCAGCCCACATGAACAGAAGAGATCTATGTGAGAAGTCGAGGTAATGGAAGGTAGCTGCCAACCACAACAATTTCGTGGCAATTAAAAGTCCCCACTGATGCCATGAGAGGGGACAATATCTGCAACCTGGTCATTGTGCTTATGACCATGTTCCATCAAATTATGGGCATGATGGAGTGTGATGCAGCAGATAGCTGCTGCAGTGAAGACAGTTGCAGAAGCAGCTAAGCCATCTGCTGACAGGAAGTAGGTGGCTCATCATCACTGCTCAGTGTGCCCATGCACATGAGTAATGCAAATGATTGGCTTACTGAACCCCACCATGCTGCTGTTCTGATGTCTGAAGCAAACCACACCTGCAAAGGGTCAACCAGAAGATGACCCACCAAGAGGCCACACCACAATCCATAAGAAGCTGGAGACAAAGGGCCACCTTATTCTGATCTCTATCATCACCAGGGGGAGCAGCTGCCCCTGTGAAGATACCTGCAGCAAAATAAACTAAAAACAAATGGAGTATTGTGAAGACTTTCAAGCAGCTTATAAAGTAAATGATACAGGAAAAAGGCTATTGAGAGTACAAAGATTTCAATAATCATTGTTAACTGAGGGCAAGATGAATCATAATTTTAAAAACACAAGTAAATTCTGTACAGACAAAAATGACATTAAACTCAACTGACTGAATTTGAATGTCAGATAGTGATTACTGGTTTAGCCTACTATTAGGTTGATGGACATATCAGGCATATCTGAGAGCTAACTCCTCTATGGTCATAAAATAAATATGTTCATTAGAAAAAGAGAAAGTTGTCCACAAGCAGTTTCATCAAGTGCAGATGTGATAGTTGCTGTATGCGAGGTGGTTGAGAAGTCACATTATCGTGGACAAAGGCAATCCTGGCAACAGTTTCCTACACTGTCAAATTTTGATGTCACTTCTCAGTTTTGTGTTTCAAAGTACATGTCTGCTGCAGTTGTAGACTCATGTTCCATGAAGTCAACCGAAAGGAAGTCTTTTTGTCCCAGAGAATGGTAGCCATTATTTTTCTACTTGATTAAAGAGATGGCATGAGGTGTTTGATTTTGGTGAAGTTGAATGGTACCATTACATTGACTATTGTTTTGATTCTCTGTTGATATAGGGTAACCATGTCTCATAATTCAAAACACTATGGGAAAGTGAATCATTCCCATCTTGTCACTAGTTGCCTAAAAATGCGCATTCACTTGAAATTCTTTGCTCTTTGTGTTCATTGGTAAGCATTTTTCAGTATCCACCTTACTCACAGGTAAGATGTCTGAACTCTTCTGTGACAGTTATGCATATTTTTAAAACCACATGTAGAGGAGTCTTGACAGCATTATGTAACCTATCCTTCACTCATTAGTTTTGCCCCATAAACAGGGAATAACAACTGATCAGTCTGAGCAGTTGTAGATCCTTTTGCACATAAAAATCAAATTACACTACACACTTCACAACTGCAGGAGCAACAATGTTTGAAATTATTGTTGTTTGCTCACTCACTCCCCCCCTACCCTCCAGTGAAACAACTACTGAACTGAAGCAGGACTTCTCTGGCTTCATAAACAATTATTAAATGGCATTACATTCAATGAACTCTGTCATGAACTGCCAGCATTTAAATAGAAGCAAACACCATTACTTTTCAAATATACCTCATAGGAACAGCCACCAATACAGATGTGTGGATGTGGATTCAGTAATCAACTGAATATCAAATGTAATTCACATTTCATAGATGTTCACAGACACATTACTGAAACAGAGGTTGGGAACATTCTCTCTCTCTCTCTCTCTCTTTCTCTCTCTCTCTCTCTCTCTACCACTGTGCATTGTTCAATTACACATACTGTGTTAGACAATCATGAAATATATTTTAACTTTGGTCCATCTTGTCTCTTGTGATATCAGTCTGAAACTCGCCAAATATGCACTAATGTGTTTTACCACCACTTAGCAATACATCGAGAATGTGCTACTGGGAGCATGAATGTTCTGACAAAATATTCCAAAAGTATAATTCCAGTCTTGGGTTGCAAAGACACCTGGAGGTGTTGAATGAACTTTCACTATTACTTCTTCCTTGTAGTCTACATTCAGCAGATTTTTTGCTGTGTTACCATGCACAGAATTTTCTTACCAGGGACAGTTCTCACAGACTCAGGATTCACCACAGAACTGTAGGTACTTTCAGTGGAAGAATCTAAGAGCTCCTATTATAGGCAGACATCTAGAATGTTTTCCTGTCACTGCCCCACAATCACTGTGTTCTGTCACTTCAGTAGTTGCAAAATTTTGTCAGCTTAAAAATGTAGCTTAAAATAAAATGCACCACACTTTTTACCATCAGAAATGTATATACCAACATTTTATTACAATTTAATGATGCCTTTAATGAGCAGGCACCCAGTTTGGGTAATGTGACATGGAGGAGGTACTTCAGAGCTTAGTAATGGATATATTCCCTTTTTGTGATACACTAATTACTTCCTCGTAGATATTCACAACAAATTTGAAGATAGTCATCTAGCAAATGACAAAAACACAGTTGTGAATAGCCCACTACTAGAGTAGAGTACCATAGTAAATAATAACACGAATGCAATCATTACTCTGTATACACAGATTAAGTGTGACTTGAAATATATTTAGCAGAGTTATGTCTAAGATGTTTTCCTGTGATATGATGATGTCCAGCATAATGAGTAGACATCAACTATTGACTTTATGAGCTTTTACAGAAGCTAACAACTGTTGGCCTTACCACTTGAATAATGCTTGCAGTTTGGAATTTTGGTGCACTTCAATGACATGATTCTTTGATGATGATGATGATGATGCAATGATTCAGTTCAAGGACAGAGACAGCTCCTGTCATGTACTGACAGTAGCCTACTGTAATTCCAGACAACATTAAGTTGATGAGAAAGAACTTTCAAACAGGAACCACTGATACCTACACTTTTCCAATGAAATGCAAGCTAATGACACTATTGTAGAGATTCAATAGGCTAACCATAAAAGTAGCCCACGTTATTAGAAAATGCTGGCCAGATGGTATGATAACTTGCGTACATAAACCAGTAGTCTGAGTTATGTGTATTTGCACTGTTCTTTTCCTATAAAGGACTGTCACATGCTAGGGTTGCATCTTCATTTATGTTTCTATTCAACACTCTGCAACATACATTTATGATACATTCAATGCAGAAGCATGCAATACTACTCAAAATTCATGACTAATTGGTTATAGAAACAAAAAGTGAAAACTAATGATAGTAAAAACTAATCCACCACCACATGGACGTAGAACCAGTGTTTGCATGTACTTCATAACTGCATCAATGCATAAAAGTTATGAAGGGCAAGGATTATCATGTAACGCTGGGCAGAACACTTATTCTTGGAGAGTGGATACGGGGAACTCACAAGTGAGCTTCTTGTCCTTTCTATGTTCTCTCCATGCTGGCAAATGGTGGACATAACCAACATTTTGTATCATTATTATGTGACAGTTCATCATCATTATCATATATATGCCATAATATCACCAGATACATTTGGGATAGATGCAGCAATCCAGTTATTGATTATATGATGACCGACAAACATATTGAGTGAAAGGTAAGAGATGTAAAATTCATACCGACAGAATCATGGGACAGTGATCATAAACTACCTGTAACTGATATGGAGGAGAAAATGACTATCACAACTTGTTCAAGAAAGATATCTAAGATCAAAGTTTGAAGACTATAGGATCCAGAAAGTCTGATAACTGCAAAGTTACTGACAAAGAAATAGGTAATGCAAATGAAAGGTGGGAAACATTTAAAACAACGTTAATAAACTGTACTATTTATATCTGTGGTAAAACAAGTGGTAATGTAAACAAAAGGAAACCAACTAGTGGAATGGCAGGGTAAAGGAACCAAAGAATGGAACAAAGCAAAGAAAATGGAGAAGTGGAGAAACAAAAACAAACACACAAAATCAAACCAGTGAGTGTTTTTTTTTTTTCATATTGGAGCAGGCATTTAGGGACAAGAAACTTAGGGTTGAAAAGGTTCTGAAGGAAGAAA
Source organism: Schistocerca piceifrons (assembly GCF_021461385.2). Lineage (NCBI taxonomy): Eukaryota > Metazoa > Arthropoda > Insecta > Orthoptera > Acrididae > Schistocerca > Schistocerca piceifrons. Next base: position 440,185,671 of record NC_060149.1, on the reverse strand, counting down.
ATGAGAGAAGTTGGGAAATATTCACCAAAAACTAGAGGACAGTAGTGGAAACAAGAAAATGCTGTACATATTAGTAAAAAGCAAAAGATCAGATAGTAAAGGCATAAAATCAATAGAAAGAGAAAGTGGGAGTTTAGTCCAGGATGCAGAAGGGCTTAAATGAGATACGAAAAAATACTTCAGCACATTGCTGAATGGCAAGAAGATAATAGGGGAGGAATGAGAAATAAGACTTTACCAGAACCTGAAGTGGAACAACCTCCTATTACTTGTGCAGAAACTAAAAGTGCCTTAAATAAGATGAAAGGGGGCAAGTCTGCCAAGCCACATGAACTGACAGCAGACATAATCAGGGCAGCAGGCATCCAAGGAATACAATGGCTGCATTTAACACTAGGAGTCATTTGGAAGAAAAATAAAGTTTCAGACAAAAGGAAGAAGGGGATTATAATACCACTGTTCAAGAAAGGAGATAAGAAAAAGTGTTCAAATCATAGAGGAATAACCCTGTTATCACACTGTCTTAAAATACTGGAAAAGATTATTGTGAAAAGATTAAGATCATTGTTAGGAAACCAGTTTGAAGAAGAACCACATGGATTCTGAACTAGCAGAGGAACAACAGACCTCATATTTGCACTAAGATAGTTAATGGAAAATTATTGGGAAAATGGTAAAGATCTCATGATTGTATTCCTGGATTTGGAGAGAACATGTGACATTGTGCAAATGTGTAAGATCTGGGACTGTTTCAAAAAACTGATGGTTCCAAACTCCCTAATAATAAAGGTGCAAATGCTACAAGAAGGCTGCAAAAGTTATGTACAAGTCGGCAATGGGAGATCAGACTGGTTCAGGACAGATAGAGAAGGTCAACATATAGTGCATTTTCCCATTACATTTTATTGCAATTATGGATGTGATTATAAAAGAAATCAAGGAGATATTAAATGATGATATCAGTGCATTAGTCTTTGCTGATGATGTAGCTGTTTGGGGAGAAACAGAACTAGAGGTACAGGGAAGATTAGATTAAAGCTCCAAGTTTAAAGAGTACCAGCTGACAGCAAGCAAAAGTGCAGCAGTGATTATGAGCAGGACATCTGCTTAGGACAACCTGATGCTAGATGGAGAGAAAATTGAATGTGTGGGAGCTTTCAGTTACCTGGGAAGTACAATATCAAGAAATGGAACTGCTAAACTAGAAGTACAAAACCAAGTAAGATGGAATCTAATATTTTTCATCAAGTGCAGAACCTTGTGTGGAAGAAGGGAGTCCCTATGAGAACCAAAGAGGCTCTGTTTAAAATGTATCTCTTGGCAATTATGACATACAGCTTGCAGTACTGTGTAATTAACAAGACAGATTTGAGTAAGCTACAAGCATGCGAAATGAAGTTTCTGTTATCAGCCTTGCAGAAAATGAGAAGAGATAAAATTAGGAATGAAGACTTCAGAGGAGAGATGCAAGTGGATGTGTGAATGACTGAGAGGCTGTGTACTGCATGGCTCAAGCGGTTTGTACATGTGATGAGGATGAAAGATAACCACCCGCTAAAACAATACTTGGATAGAAATGTACTGCAGAAAAGACCTATAGGATGAGCCAGACAAAAGTAGCTGAATCAGATTAAGGAAGATCTTGAAAACTAGCTGAGAAAACTGGGACACAATATGAAGACAAGAAGTGTATCAAGACAGAGAAAATTGGCAAATTGTTCATAAATATCCAACACGGCTCACTGTAAGGGTACAAAGATGATGAATAATAATCTCTGTAGCTCACTTCCAGTGCATATATCACCAACGTAGAATTACAAGCACTTTTCATTCATTGTGTCACATCTGAATCCTCAGTTGCTGTTCCTGGATATTTGTTCTGAGACTCTTCCATTGAATATTAGATTGCACCATGCAGGCAGGAGAATCTCTGAGTACAAGTCAAGATTGTGCCTTATGATAGGTTAAAGAGGCAGAAGATTATGGAAAAGGAAAAAAGTTGAAATATCCCTTGTCATCATTGCCTCAGAGGTTCCATGTTGGATGAAGACCCATTCCCAGCCATGACCAGAATCCACACACACACTTAGCAATGAGCAGCACATGAGACAAATTATGTGATGTACTACTCCACAGACTTTCTCAGAACCATGTGTTTGTGGGACCAGATTAATGCTGTTTACTGTTACACTTATACTGTCAGTCCAAATAAGGGTCACAACCCTTGATATACCCAACTGGTTTTTGGTATCTCCACCATAAACAAAAAAGGATAATAGTTGAAAGTCAGTCAGGCGAAGGTGACACACAAGTATATTGCACCTCTAGTTTCCACTGGAACAAATGGGATTTATTGTCTTCTATCACACTGCACCAAGCCCACCTTATTGTTACCAAACATTACCTCCAGTTAGCTGATGTCTCCACCTTTTGATATGAGGCCTTCGCCTACTGAGCAAGTGCTCACTCACTAAGTCACACCCTTGTTCACAAAAACTGGAAAACTGCTAAGCCCTTCAACCAGTGCAAGAAAACTCAGCTGACAAATCTTTCAGTTGTCAGTAGCAGAACAAATACTTTGTTGGTCACTGAGGATGACTCACTCGCAACTTCATACATGCAACACTTTTAAAACTTCCACACATGGCCACCAATACCTGTTCAACCCTTGTGAGGGCTCCCAGCTGACTCCCATTTTGTGAGCTCCAAACTACTCTGTGAAATTACTGTATTTGTACAAATACACACTTTTTTTCCTTAATTTTGGCTACAAAAATCGTGGTGCAGCCTGTAATTGATATTTTCTCCTCAGATCATAAAATGACAATTTCAAAATGATATGTGCACATATCTTGTGGGTTGAAAAATTTAATATTGTAGCTGATTTTAAGTAAAGATAAGCAGCTTTGTTCTGCCAAACTGTGTCATCTTCTCTTTACAATTTGTTCACTCTCTAAAGAGTCGTGGTGTGGCAATTGATGTGAGTCATCTGTGCAGCCAACTATAATTAGCAGACAACAGTGTGTGCATCACATCTAAGTGATCATAAATACAAGCAGTTGTACATAACATACGGAGTTCCAAATCAACAAGCATAAAGTCTAGAACCGGTTCCTCTTTCATCCACCCACCACTGCGAACCCTTACGATGATACCAGCTGGGAAGCTTTCTTCCTTGGGGAAGGTTTTCAGATAAAAAACCACATATGATGGCAATCTTTATCCATCAGTCATAATGCTCAACACTGTGCACCACTACTTATCAGCACCATGTGTACATATTTGCACACTACATTCCATTATGTTGTTTACCGTAGTGTTGCTCTGAATATCAAAGTACGCCAGTGTTTGATCTGCATTCCCTGTCTGGGAAAGTAAATAACAATTTTTGCTTCAAAGTTGGATTACTTAATACTGAAAAGGTATCAAACTATTTTCATAAGCATGAGGCATTTCTTGTGCATTTATAGTTCTATGATGAACAGATAGATTATTTCATTGCATAAATCACCGAATCCACCCATATGAAAGTTTAAATTGTATTGACAAAATGTTTCTTTTACATGCTATTTTGCAGACTTCAGTTTGAATCATTTCCATTATAGGGACACATCCACATTTCCTACTTCGGATTACAAAATCAACAAGTCTTTTTCCGAAGCTGGATATTTGCACCTTTACCCTGAAAATGCACACCAAATTTTCATACTATTTACGAGTTTCTCTCCACTTGCACACCACTGATGAATGTTTGTTTCATCAACATCAAATCTGCATCCAGCTCAACACTTTTCAAGTTCCTTTGTAAAGCTAATAACTTGAAGTTTAAATTTTGCTTTGTAACTTGTATGCTCTTTCCCCTTTCTCACTCACAAAGCAAAAGAGCACTGTTTCTCTTGCCCTCAGTTTCCTTGCCCTTTCCCTTGAATTATTCACATCAGCAGATCTTGCAGTAAATCTGGTCCTTCCAAGGCATCATAGTGATCAAATATTTTAGTTGCAGTATTATGCATCCCTTTTTGTGATAAAGGTAAATGTAATGTGGAGTAATGAATCTCACTTTTCCTTTTGGTATTGTAATTATGTACATCATTGTTTCTTTTGAAATGCAGTGGATAGATATGCACCCAATCCGTAAACAGATGTCTACAAGATGAACGTGGTTGGCCACCACATATTCTTAAAGTACATTTTTGAACAATGAAAACTTACTTTCTTAAAGATGAGTTACCACAGAACATTACTCCATATGACATTACTGGATAAAAATATAAAAAATATGTTAGCTTACTGATTTGTCTTTCCCCAAGATTTGCAATGGTTTGAAGTGAAGTGCAAATGTGGCTGAACTAAGTTGTTTTGAGAGTTCCAAAATGTGCTTTTGTCGATTTAAACTCTCATCAATATGGACACCTAAGAATTTTGAAGTTTCCAGCCTATTTATTATTTCCTCACCATGTCTTACACTTATTGTTGGTGTAGTACCTCTAGATGTACAGAAATGAATATGTTGGGTCTTTTTAAAATTGAGGGTGAGACCATTCAAAGAAAACCAGTCAATGATACTTTTAAGAACATTGTTCACCATTTCTTCTGTTTCTGTGCATATGCTTGGACTGATTACAACTCTAGTGTCATCTGCAAAAAGAACAGATTCTGCTTGTTTTATATTAAATGGAAGCTTGTGTACATATGTGAGGAACAATAGTGGACCTAAGATTGAGCCTTGGGAAACCCCATAAGTGATTTCTCCCCAGTCGGAATAATGTCCTTGGTAGCCATAGGCTGAATTACTAAGTACAACTTTCTGTATTGTTTTGGTTAGATATAACATTATGGATTGATTGTCTAACCATCATTTCCACAAAAATTCAGTTTATCTAGGGGAATACTGTGATTCAAATGATCAAATGCCTTGGAGAGGTCACAGGAAATAACAACCAGTGTTATATTATTATATAATGCTTTTAAAATATGGTGAGTGAAGGTGTAAATGGCATTCTCAATAGAGCATCCCTTCTGAAACCCAAACTGTGATTTGCTAAGGACACTGCTGTTGCTAAGGTGAGATACTATTCTAGAATACATCATCATCTCAAAAACATTGCACAATGATGTCAGCAGTGAAACAGGTCAATAGTTATTTACATCTCTCTTATCACATTTCTTAATGTGGTGTTTAACAATGGCATATTTGAGTCTCTGGTAAAATGCCTTGAGTTAGTGATGCATTCTGTATTTTACATAAGACCAGGATTCTTATGTGGGAACAAATCATTAGTATTCAATTGGACTCACAATCGAAACCAGATAAGCATTTGTTTTTGAGAGAATGTGTAATTTTCTTAATTTCAGAAGGAGAAGTTGGTGATACAGTTGTACAAATAAATTTTATGAGAGTTACTTTTTCAAAATGTGATTTTTCTCTTGAATTGTTTGTCCTTATACTTTCTACTATGTGTAGGAAATGATGATTCAATATATTTGCTCCATTTGAATAGTCATTTACGGCTATTCCATTCAGTTCAATAGTGATATTATCCTGTTCTGTGGCTGATTGTCCTGTCTCTTGTTTCACTTCATTCCATATAGCCTTCAGTTTGTTGTTAGAATGACTGCTGTCTGACATTATGTGCATGTTCCTTGATTTTTTAATAAACTCTCCTAGTAATTTTGGGTAGTTTTGTAGTGTGCAACTAGTACAAGATCTCTTCTTATTCTTGCCTACAGATACATTTCCCTTTCACAAGATACGTTAATCCCTGTAGTGATGGCTGGATTTTGACATGACTGTTTAATGTCTTTTCTGATTAGGTTATGTGGAAAGCTATTTGCAATAATGATACAAATTTATCATGAGACAGATTAAACTTTATGTTAGCATTTGATTCATTATAAATTTCATCCCAGATCATCTCTTGTAAGCTATTCTTAAAAAGACTTGTGCCGGAGTCATTAATTATTCCAACTGATTTCCACTGAAGAGTATCCACACTGTAAGTCACTATGTTATTTATCCTAATTAACTGTGCATCGTGATCAAAGAGAGCATGATTTATTGCTTAAACAGATATTTTCTTGCTTTGAGCTCCATCAAAGGAAACATTATTAATTAGGGTAATGCTTTCTGTATCTACTTCTGTTGGAGTAAATAATGTAAAAGAATAACACCATTTTGAATACTGGAAAGGCTAAATTGTCCAAATATCAACACACAAAACATGTGCTGGTGTGGTCTTATGTAATAATACACCAATTTTAATTTAAGCTGTGCATTTATATTGATTGGGATATTTAGAGCTGTTAGTGAGATGTAATGAGTGTCTACTTTTTAACTCTTACACAGGTGTAAGCAGTGTGTTGCAACTTGCCTGTAGATTTCTTTTAAAAATTTGATTCTTAAATTTAATTTCTGTGGTGAATTTTACATTATTGAGAAAGACTGTGGAATTTTGATTGGTATCTTTTGAAAAGGAACTCAATGGAAGCAAATAAACATTTGTTATCTAGTGAATACAATGCATGATTATGATGGACAATAAGTTAAGGTAGACAACACAGGCATTAAAAATCAATGATGTTGTGTAGTCCTTTTAAAATATCTTGTGAAAGACAGATTAGGTTGATATTTTGAAAAAATGTTTAAATTTAATTTTCATGACCATTGTATTTTGTTTTTATTTATTAATCCAGGGGTCATTGCACATGACATATTGTCATGGTAATACAATGAAAATCAGGGGCCCAAAAACACACACATTAGCAGAATATACAAGAATGCTTATTAGGATAGGACAGTTGATCAGCCATGGCCTTGATGAAGGAACCATCACAACATTTGCCTGACTGATTGAGGAATCCATCAAAATGGCAAACCAGATAAAAAAACTTCATCCTCCTGAATATGAGATCAGTGTCTGAACAGCTGTACTGTGTTAGTCAGTCAGTCCCTACTGTACAATGTTCTTTGATAACTTATTGGTTCAGATAACTTATGTTATAAAACATCATTGTGCTCCTCATCACTGCACGCACTAAGGCCTAAGGTGCTGAATCCTGAACCATGAACATGCTGCTAGGTCTCTTGCACTAACTCAGTGTTTTTGGAAAACTGACTCCAGGCTCCTATTCATTCCACTATGTCCTGTGCCCATCTTCATGACCTCCCCTCAGTCCACCTGAAAAACTCAGTCAACACAATACTGCAATCAATGAGGTGTTGAACTCAGAAGAATGGAAAGACATTCCAATCATGCATTTGAGATCTTGACACATCATGCTCTTGTTAAAGCATTAGATCATGATGAACTATTGTAAAATGGCAGGGTGTTGTAGAATCTCCTTCATTATTAAGGTGCTGAGATTATGAGTCACAGAAAACACTAATGATGGCACAGGTGTCCATTTCATCTCCCAACAATGGTGGCTGTTGCAGGAATGTGGTGGGCAGGCACAAGTGAGTAGAGGCACTGGGCAGGCACTGGCAAGTAGGAGTGGAAGTGCGCCATCCCCCCTTTTATGAGACGCCATATGGCAGAACTGAGGACTTCATCTCCATACCTATGTCCTTGTCGAGGTCAGTGGTCAGCGTTGGAGGCGTCAGCAGGGGCATTGGAGTTGATGGCCACACGGGACCCAGCAACAGAGGTAGTGGCTGCATTGGCAACAGCAGTTGAGGAATAGTGGTGGATACAAGTACCTTGGACAGTGATCTGTCAGGTATTGACCCCTCTGCAGCCCAAACCAGACTGTCTGCGACACAGGAACAGGCATCGGTCGGGGCAGGTGAGGTGATGGCCTTCTCTGGAACATGGCCCCAGCTGGTTGAAGTGACAGGACATCCATCCATCAGGAGTGCAGAGGACTCACAGGCGCCAGCCCCAGTGATGCCCAATGATGGCAGGAACTTAATTTGTCTGGTGGCTGAAGCCATGAGCTCAGACAGATACACCCTGCCGGAGCCGTTGTGGAGCCGGCAATGCCAGCAGATGTGGCATCAGATGCAGCAGGTGAAGGAGAATCAGTGGTCAGTATCCATGTAGCAGCTCTGCTGGGCTCTTGTCCCACACTGGATTGAAATGATACAAACTCAAAAAGCAGTCTAAAGCAGCTTCATGAGACCTACCAGATACATACCTGGGGCATCTGAGTTTTAAGCATCCAAACCATGCTTTTGGCCTCACCATTAGATTGATGGTGCACCAGGAGAGCTGTGAGATGGTGAGCACCACTAGCCTAGCAAAAAGATGCAAATTCTCAAGGAAAAAAGTGGGAGCTGTTGTCAGTAACCATGGTATATGGAAATCCCTCAATTGCAAAAATCTTAGACAAGGCCAAAATAGTGGCCACTACATACATGCATGGTCTGTGCCCAACTAGTACACATGCTGGCAGGTCAAAGCTTTTGTGCAAGAGGTCCCACAATGATCGACATGCAGATGCCGAGTACATTATGGGAATGACATCACGGGGAGCAGTGTCCTCCATAGCTAACAAAGGAACTCCATCAAAAATAGAAAGATGGTGCTGGAGGGAGAAGTAATTACACAAGGGATCTGAGGCACAGACCGGAGGTTTTTCTGGCCAATGGTACTGCACAAAAGAGAAGACCCAGTGAAGCACAGGATCCACAGTGATGGCTGATGCTGTCATGGCACTAATGATGGGAAAACTATTGACTGCATTGTGGTTCTCATATCCAAACAGAAACAAAGCAAGTCATCATGATTGAATGCCAGGTCGAGCATGATGGGAAGGCAAGATAAGGCATCAGTGTTGGTATGTTGTGCTGTCGGCTGGTAATGAATATGATAATGGCAGAAGAAGGAGCCCACTGCTGCAAACAGTGCACTGTCTAGACTGGCACAGAAGCCAAAGGATTAAAAAGAGCAACCGATGGCTTGTGACCTGTGACTAAATGGAACTTAGAACCGTACAAGAAGACATGAAATTTCTTTAGGACGAATGCAGTCACTGAAGCCTCCTTTTCAATCTGAGAATACCACTGCTGAGTTTGAGTTAAAGTCTTAGAAGTGTAAGCAGTGTGTCGTTCAGATCTGTCTATGTATTTGTGTGCCAACACTGTGCTGAGAGGCATCTGTAGCCAACAGGAGATGCAGACCAAGCTGAAAACTGGCCAGAATGGGACAGATTGAAGCTTAGATTTAAGCAAAGCAAATGCTAGGTCATGAGCTGGGGACCAGAAAAAGCACATTTTTATGCAAAAGTGTGTGCAGTTGCTGAGCAACAGTGGATGTATCCAGTAAAAACTTATGGTAGTATGCAACTTTACTTATAAACATATTCAGTTCCTTAACAGAGGTTGGCCACAGCAAAGCTGCAATTGTGTGAGCATGGTGATGCAATGACTTGACCTCTGTGTGAGAAACCTCACAATCTAGGTACTCAATTGACAGCTGAAAAAATTGAGACTTGGCAAAAATGCTCTCGAGATCTGCAGACTGCAAAAGAGAAAACAACGATCAGAGGTTGCAAAGGTTATCTTTCATGGAAGAACCCAAAACCATGATATCATTGAGGTTATTGATGCAGCTGGGTACAGAGGCAGTCAGCTGTTCTGAAAAGCACTGAAAAATTGCAGGTGTGTTAGTGACACCAAAAGGCAAGCATTGTTACTGTATAGGCCAAAAGGTGTATAGACAATGAGAAGGCACCTAGTGGCCTCATCCATAGGTAGCTAGAGGTACACTTCTGACAAATCAGTCTTGGAAAAGCAGTGGTCACCTGACAATTCTGTGAGCAGCTTGTCAGGGTGGGATGAAGGTATGTGTCTATTATGAACTGTGCATTAATCATGACACTGAAGTCGCCACAGAGTTGAAGCTTACCTGTTGGCTTCTTGATGATGACCAGTGGTGTCACCCATTCACTGGAAAAAAAATGACATTGAGCAATGTCAAATGGTCTAATTTGGCCTCGAAAGAGTCACGCAGTGTGACAGGCACATGATGCACCTGAGAAAAACCAGGGCAGTTGGGCGGGTGGACTCTTTCATGGTAATTTGGGCCTGAAAACTGGTGGCACAACTGAGCCTAGGGGAAAACATAGATGAAAACTCAGGGCAGAGGGTATCCAGTTGCTGATATGGACCTTAATGTGACACTAAATTTATCTCATCAGCAATTGAGAAACTGAAAGCATTAAATGCATCTAACTCAAACTGCCTGTGGTATGGAAATTATCCACAACAAGGAAGGTGAGAGGGTGAACAACAAGGCTGGGGACCAAACAACCGACCTAGGATCGGAATCTGTTGTTTATTGTAGCTAACCATCTTCCGTGAAACCTGTGTGAGGGGAGGAGAGCCCAAGTCCACCTATGTTTGTGTGTTTACTAAAGTAGCTGCAGCTCCTATCCACGTACATTTTTAGCGGTTTATTAAAAAGATGCAAGTCAATAAACAGTTTGTTCAGGTAAATAGTCATTGTAGAGATACAGTTTATGCACATCAGTACTACTGTGTCCACCACATTTGAAGAATTACACAGCAATTCAATGTGGCCTTTCTTTTGTCACTTATTGCAAACTGCCCAATACTTAGGGTACACAGCCTGCTCACGTTGGGCCAGCCGTGGTGGCCGAGCGGTTCTGGGCGCTACAGTCTGGAACCGTGCGACTGCTACGGTCGCAGGTTCGAATCCTGCCTCGGGCATGGATGTGTGTGATGTCCTTAGGTTAGTTAGGTTTAAGTAGTTCTAAGTTCTAGGGGACTGATGACCTCAGAAGTTAAGGCCCATAGTGCTCAGAGCCATTTTTTTTTTTTTTTTTTTTTTTTTTGCTCATGTTGGACATAGCAGTATGAGGAAGATGGGAGGGGTGCACTTGGTCTCTGCTGTGACATGGCCTGTTGCTGCTGTGGCCATAGCTGATGCTGCTCAATGTGATGCTGAGTTGAAGTTTGTACTGCTGCAGTGACTTCCCCATCATCCATAACACTTGTAGCGTACCTTACAGGGGTTGACTGAGCAATTTCCTATACCTCCCCCTATGCAGCAATCTGATGGCCTGCAGCCCATGACACTTCAAAGGACTATGCTATATTGGGCACATCTGTAAGTGCTGGAGTCTCACATTGAAGTGCTTTTTTGTGCACTTTCCTATCCAGGGACAGACGAATAATATCATCATATGCCATGCAATCAGTATAGGATTTTTGATGGGTACTAGTGACAGACTTATGATGACAGCTCAACTCATGTAATTCTGCAGCCCAGTCTTTGTAAGATTGATTTGGTCATTTCTGACGATGCTAAAATTCTACACACATTGCAATGATACACATTCTGTCACAGTAATAGGTTGAGAGAAGCTTGAATATTTCATCAAATGATAAGCTGGATGGTTCTTGCTACAAAGGTGCACGTTGTCGCAACAACAGATACACGTGTGGCGAAATCCAGGAGAGAAAAAAAGACCTACACAGGTTTGTATCACCCATGCGGAAAACCTGGAAATGTTGGCATAAACATGGCTGTTTGGAGTCCCAATCTTCAGTCAAGTCATCATATGCCAGAAAGGCCAATAGTTGCACTGATAGGAGAGTAACCTGCTGCGAACATGCAGATACCACTTGATTGACAGCGGTGACAAGAGCCTGCTGTAGTCCTGCGAAAGCTAGCTGCTGGACAGTGAGATGTTAGAGTATCCAGAATGAGATTTTCACTCTGCAGCAGAGTGTGCGCTGATATGAAACTTCCTGGCAGATTAAATCTGTGTGCCGGACCGAGAATCAAACTCGGGACCTTTGTCTTTCACGGGCAAGTGCTCTACCAACTGAGCTACCCAAGCACGACTCATGCCCCGTCCTCACAGCTTTACTTCTACCAGTACCTCGTCTCCTACCTTCCAAACTTAACAGAAGCTCTCCTGTGAAACCTTGCAGAACTAGCACTCCTGAAAGAAAGGATATTAGCCACAGCCTAGGGGATGTTTCCAGAATGAGATTTTCACTCTGCAGCGGAGTGTGTGCTGATATGAAACTTCCTGGCAGATTAAAACTGTGTGCTGGACCGAGACTCAAACTCGGGACCTTTGCCTTTCGCGGGCAAGTGCTCTACCAACTGAGCTACCCAAGCATGACTCACACCCCATCCTCACAGCTTTACTTCTGCCAGTACCTCGTCTCCTACCTTCCAAACTTAACAGAAGCTCTACTGCAAAACCTTGCAGAGCTAGCACTCCTGAAAGAAAGGATATTGCAGAGACATGGCTTAGCCACAGCCTAGGGGATGTTGCCAGAATGAGATTTTCACTCTGCAGCAGAGTGTGCGCTGGTCTGAAACGTCCTGGCAGATTAAAACTGTGTGCCGGACTGAGACTCGAACTCGGGACCTTTGCCTCTCATTCTGGAAACATCCCCTAGGCTGTGGCTAAGCCATGTCTCCGCAATATCCTTTCTTTCAGGAGTGCTAGTTCTGCAAGGTTTCGCAGGAGAGCTTCTGTTAAGTTTGGAAGGTAGGAGACGAATTACTGGCAGAAGTAAAGCTTTGAGGATGGGGCGCAAGTCGTGCTTGGGTAGCTCAGTTGGTAGAGCACTTGCCCGCGAAAGGCAAAGGTCCCGAGTTTGAGTCTCGGTCCAGCACACAGTTTTAATCTGCCAGGAAGTTTCACGTTAGAGTATCTCTTCCATTGAGATGTTTGCCAAGTGACTTAGCACTGAAACTAACACAGGGATAAAACATAACCGTCTCTTCTCACCAAGTTTGTTATAGCAAGAACAAACACGATTTATGGATCTTAGTACTTTATAGAGTAACATGTAAGATACAGGTTGTGTGTAGCACTGGACACATTGACTGGATAACAGTAATACGGTGTAATGAATAGGATGAGCACTCATTTGCGATTGCTTAAATAAGGCTGTTCCTTTGGCGTCTCACCAGAGAGTGCCAGGGGACCAACCTAGGTGGCATCTATAAGCGGGCCTGTGAACTGTATGGACATGCACTCTCTGAAATTGCACGTGTCATGAGTGAAGGTTCATCAGACTTTAATTCTTGTCACTATTCATCTACACTCCTGGAAATTGAAATAAGAACACCGTGAATTCATTGTCCCAGGAAGGGGAAACTTTATTGACACATTCCTGGGGTCGGATACATCACATGATCACACTGACAGAACCACAGGCACATAGACACAGGCAACAGAGCATGCACAATGTCGGCACTAGTACAGTGTATATCCACCTTTTGCAGCAATGCAGGCTGCTATTCTCCCATGGAGACGATCGTAGAGATGCTGGATGTAGTCCTGTGGAACGGCTTGCCATGCCATTTCCACCTGGCGCCTCAGTTGGACCAGCGTTCGTGCTGGACGTGCAGACCGCGTGAGACGACGCTTCATCCAGTCCCAAACATACTCAATGGGGGACAGATCCGGAGATCTTGCTGGCCAGGGTAGTTGACTTACACCTTCTAGAGCACGTTGGGTGGCACGGGATACATGCGGACGTGCATTGTCCTGTTGGAACAGCAAGTTCCCTTGCCGGTCTAGGAATGGTAGAACGATGGGTTCGATGACGGTTTGGAAGTACCGTGCACTATTCAGTGTCCCCTCGACGATCACCAGTGGTGTACGGCCAGTGTAGGAGATCGCTCCCCACACCATGATGCCGGGTGTTGGCCCTGCGTGCCTCGGTCGTATGCAGTCCTGATTGTGGCGCTCACCTGCACGGCGCCAAACACGCATACGACCATCATTGGCACCAAGGCAGAAGCGACTCTCATCGCTGAAGACGATACGTCTCCATTCGTCCCTCCATTCACGCCTGTCGCGACACCACTGGAGGCGGGCTGCACGATGTTGGGGCGTGAGCGGAAGACGGCCTAACGGTGTGCGGGACCGTAGCCCAGCTTCATGGAGACGGTTGCGAATGGTCCTCGCCGATACCCCAGGAGCAACAGTGTCCCTAATTTGCTGGGAAGTGGCAGTGCGGTCCCCTACGGCACTGCGTAGGATCCTACAGTCTTGGCGTGCTTCCGTGCGTCGCTGCGGTCCGGTCCCAGGTCGACGGGCACGTGCACCTTCCGCCGACCACTGGCGACAACATCGATGTACTGTGGAGACCTCACGCCCCACGTGTTGAGCAATTCAGCGGTACGTCCACCCGGCCTCCCGCATGCCCACTATACGCCCTCGCTCAAAGTCCGTCAACTGTACATACGGTTCACGTCCACGCTGTCGCGGCATGCTACCAGTGTTAAAGACTGCGATGGAGCTCCGTATGCCACGGCAAACTGGCTGACACTGACGGCAGCGGTGCACAAATGCTGCGCAGCTAGCGCCATTCGACGGCCAACACCGCGGTTCCTGGTGTGTCCGCTGTGCCGTGCGTGTGATCATTGCTTGTACAGCCCTCTCACAGTGTCCGGAGCAAGTATGGTGGGTCTGACACACCGGTGTCAATGTGTTCTTTTTTCCATTTCCAGGAGTGTATTTTCTGTAGTTGCAGCTGTTGTAGTGGCTACTTTTGGAAATATATACTCAAAAATTAATTTAAATGATGCACAGAATAAAAAGGTGTGTTGTTAATAGTTTAATTAGAATACAGTGGATCACAAGAAGAGTTAAAATATTGTTTATGGGGCAAGTGAAATTTATGTAATATTTATAATATGCAGTTGAACACCTTAAAATGTTTACTGGCATATTGATCAAATATATTAACTAGGTCAAAAGTATTTACATTGTATCAATAATTAAAACTGAAGAAAAGATCTACATCTGCATCTAATATACTGAATTAATTAATTTATTTTGTTTAGTGCTTATAAGTTTTTCGTATTGACAGTTCATTCTTAATTCCTTTAAAATTCACACATTTGGAATTACTTTTATGCATTATTGTATGATAGGAACTCTAGAGGACTATAAAATGTGACATACTTAGTTTTTGAAAACAACCACAGTTCACACTTTGGATTTTTTTATTGGTCAGTTTCACTTTTCAGGTGAACAAGAACATACACTCTAAAAGATACAAATTGAGACAATAAGGAAAACTTAACATTGGCATTATATAAAGTACATTTTCTACTTCCAGTATGGTGACATGTTTAAAATTGACTGACGGCATTAAAGATAGCCTTTAGAGGTGGCTGACAGCTCAAAAGATTAATCTGGTTGTACTTCAGTACATAAACTTATGTTTGAAGTACGTTTAAGTTACAGTAGTAAATGATGGCATTGACAAAGGTGCCAAAGATAAAATTGACAGTACAACAGTACTTGTAATGTCCGTGGTATAGCCTGTCCAGAGATAATTTAAAACTACAGAAAATGTACTTCACGTAATGTCAGTGTAAGTTATTTGTATTGTGTCAATTTGTGTCTTTTGCTGTGTATATTCTTATGATGCTCTTGTTCATTTGGAGAGTGAAACTCGTCAATAAAAAATTCAAAGTGCAACTCGTGGCTGTTTTCAAAAACTTAGAACAGTCACTGCCCCTGCTGGCAAATGCCCACTCTTGGTGATATACTTACTTCAGCTGCTTTAATAAGAAAAACATTTATTGAAGATCAAGCAGATGTTCAATGAAGGATATTGTTGACAAGTTTTTAAAGAATTTGTCTTATTTCTTTTAAGTTGAATTTTATTATAGTGATACTATATTGAAGTTATCATCTATTTGTGCATATTTATTTTAGTCTTGACTTCACTACAGCATTGAATGCAATTATTGTCAGTAAAGAAAAGGTGCTTAAAAGTCCTTAATTTTTATTTTGTAAATTCAGTGAAACCTGTGAAGTGGGACACAACAACTAGCAAATGAGCAAATAATATTACTAATTAGTCTCATGTTCCATGGATTATTTACACAATAATTCGTAATGATGTGGAGCAAATCATTTTACATTCACATCACAAATTAATTTCTAAATATGCCAACATGCTGACCATTTACAAGTTTTTCTTTTTAATATACAGATGTGGGATGATGAGTCCTACCTACCGCCTTTTACACATTAGAGTAACAGATATTCTTTTACAGGGTAGGAGGAGTTGTCAAGAAAGAACCTTCCCAGTTTGTTTTCAAATTTTACTTTTCTGTATGTTGTCTGATCACAAGGTAAGTGATCAAAAAATTTGGTCACAGTATTGTGCGCCCTTTTTTCTGCTAAAGACAGTTGTGAAATAGCATGGAAAAACTAAATGGCAGTTCACTTACCAAGCATTTTTAACAGTCATTTCTTAAGGGTAGCAGAGGAAATAGGGTCCTGCACCCCAAAAGTAATAGCAAGATGGAATACTGAAAAAAAGTTAATGAAATTTAATTATTGTTCTTTGTCATACTACACTCTCCAGTCACATTAATGTGAGCACCCATCAAAAGCCTGGCTAACCACCTTCTGCAGCATGGACCGCCACAAGAAGTGCAGGAAGAGAGTCAATGAGGTTGTGGAAGGTACCAAGAGCTATGTGGAATCAAGCTGACTCCAGTGCCATGGCCAGCTGTGCATGGTTTCTTGGTTGAGGATCCATGGTGCAAACAGCCTGATCAAGATGGTCCCACAGATTCTCAACTGGGTTTAAATCCTGGGCGTTTGATGACCAGGGGAGTACGATAAACTCATCCTGGTGCTCTTCAGACCACACATGTACACTCTGAGTTCTGTGACACATTGCATTGTCCTGCTGGTAGATGCCATTGTGCTGAGTGAACACAAACCATTTGAATGGATGGACATGGTCCTGAAGGACAGATGCGTACTTGTGTTGATCCATTGTGTTTTCCAGAATTTTGCAATTACCCAGAGAATGCCATGAAAACATTTCCCAGACCATAATGCTCCTTTCTTTGATCTGGATACTTCCAACAATTGTTGTAGGGTATCTGCTTTCAGGGGTTTCACGCTGTACATACCAACAGCTGTCTGTCATTGAGGAGGCCACCTGTTACCACTCACAGGATGTCAAGTTGCAGTACTGGCATGCAGATTCCTTCTTTTGTCATCAATGAACAGCAGTCAGCATAGGTGCATGAACCAGGCATCTGATGCGGAGGCCGATAGGAAGCACTGTTAACTGAATGGTCATTGAGGAGACACTGTTGGTAGCCCCTTGGTTCATCTGGGTGGTCAGTTGCTTGACAGTTGCGCGTTGATTCACCTGCACACATCTCCTCAGCCATCATTCAATACTACCATCTATGGCCGGTGGTACACCACAGTTCCCTCAACACCAGTTCTGGATAAAGCCATTTTGCCATGCTCACACAGCGCAGTGGGATGCAAACAGTTTACAAACTTAGCCATTTTGGAAATGCTTCCAGTGTAGACCCAAAAGCCAGTGATCATACCCTTTTGAGCATCAGGTAAATTGCTACATTTCTGCATTACAGCAATGACTGCATTGTTTTCTGTATGCCCAGAAACATTTTATTTATCCTCCACTGCTAACTCCACCTGCCTTCTGTTAGGGTTATTGCTTGGTGCTGTCAGACCTAGACAGTGGTAACATGATTGTGACTGGACTGTGTACAAGTCCAAAAGTCTGGGGTTTGATCCCCTGTTGGTCCAAGGATTTTTCTGTCACTTATCACTTCCTTCACCTCTGGTAGTGGAATGTTAATGTGAAAAATACTAAACTGCACCATGGTTGGGAGTTTACGTTACACATTAGGTACTCTTATAACTGGCCAGGTCAGTACATTTACAGGTCACACGAAGGTGAGGGCATACCATCTCCAGCAGGACCATGCCTAGTAACCAACCTTCAGGTTGCAGGCAGCCTACATAAAAGTTTCGTAAAATAATAGCTCATACTGTTGGTGATATTTCTAATAGAGTACTTGGCAATTATCAATCATAGTTAATGCATTAAAGTGTATTGCATGACATTGTAGAAGCATTTTTGCAAATATCAATCCCCGATGTAAGAAAAGTAACATAAGAGGCATCAGTAATGGTAGACCCAATTTTCTAAAACTTTTGAGAGGTTGTGCACACTATAGTATTAATTAGAATGTATGTAGTAATTCTTACTTTATGTTTCAAAAGAGTTGCACAACAGTGCATCATTTACAGATTTATTCACCATACATTACAAGAATTAAATTATGAAATATCACCAGCTGGTATTTATTGTGATCTGCTCAAGACATTGAACTATATATGTCATGAAATTTAACTAAAGAATAGACAGTTGTGTCAAATACATTGCCTGACAAAAAAAGTGAAGCACCAAGAAGGGGAGAAGGAAACAAAATGAAACTTCAATAGTTGAGAGAGTATGTGATGTTATTTCAGTGATTATAAAATTAAGTCAAACTGCAAAGAACTGTGGCAATATGAACCCACTTAGCAGCATGACACTGCACCCCTTCTGGCTTGGATGCATGCACTAACTGGGGTGCAAGGGTGTAAAACAGCTGTTGTCTCTTCTCCTGATGCAGAATGGCCTACAACTGTTGTAACTGATTATTGATATCCTGGATAATGACACTGGGACAGAGTTGATGTCTGAGCTGGTCCAAAAAATGATCTATCATGGACAGATCTGGAGATACTGCTGGTCACAGCCTCCATATCACACAGACAGTTCACAGAGATGCATGTTGTGTGGCAAAACATTTTGTTGTTGAAAATGTGTGCCATAATATTGTCACATGAAAGGTAATCCGTGTGTGTGTGTGTGTGTGTGTGTGTGTGTGTGTGTGTGTGTGTTGTGCCGGCAGAGTTTCCTTAAATCCTACCAGCTGTGATCTGAAGTCATACCCAATGGCTCACCACAGCATGACACCAGGAGTAACACTGCAATATCTCTCTCGGTAGAATGGGACTTCTCCCTAGTCACCACCATACTCACCAATGATGGTCACTGGGAGTTGTGCAGAACTGTGATTCATTGCTGAACACAGTGTAACACCACTCATTAGCAGCCCATACTTAACACTCAATGTATGACTCCAAACACAGCTGTTTGTGTTGTAGTGTTAATAGCTGTGTATGCATAGGACAGTAGTTATGTAGTCTAGCTGCAACAACGTTGCAGGATGACACAGGATGCAGAGAGTCCATCAGGAGTTATCAGATAGCACACACAGATCTGAAGGGCATACGATGTGCTTGGTGCACAATGTGGCAATCCTTCCTTGTGGTGATCAGACATGGTTGACTGGAATGTTGACGAAGAGTGTGCCTGCCCTTATGTTCCCATGGAGCCTAACGTTGGCCCACTATCACATCTGAATGCCCCAAAAACCAGCCAGCCAAATAGAGACTCACAAATGTCCCTTTCAAACTCTGACAGTTGCTGATGACACTGTCACACAAGTATGCCCTTCATCAATTGCTCTACAACTGGCACTGTTCACACTTTTTATATAACCTACTAGGCCTGTTGTCAACACTAAACACTAATGCATCCTGGTGGCCTTTCTGCCTGTCGGAGATAATTGCAACTCAGGTCATGTAGATACCTAACAGTGATGTGTATGTGTACAAAGCTACATTCACATCTGACAGTGTCTTCTTGGTGCTTCACTTTTTCTGTCAGGCTGTGTAATTCAATTTGTGGGAGCTGGAGAGAATGAAATAATACATGGAGTCCCAGAAAGTTCGGACCTGATTCAGTTACTTCTCCTCCAGTATTTAAAGGTATAGCAGGGAGAACCAGTGATTTATTCATATGACAGAAATAGTAAAACCAATCCTAATAGACATGCAGCAATAAAGGAAATGATAAATAAGGCTTCTAAAAGTTATTATATAGTTTCTACAAACCATCTCATCCTTGAATTAACAAAATGGAGTATTTAGTCCTGCACTGCGGTGCATATAATACCAGCTATAAGTTTAATGCATAGAAGCAGATAATGAAATTAAAAGGAGACAGAATGGTTGGCAAGTGCATGCATTCAGGAGACAAAATTCCAAGTACCATAAACCAGATATAATTTGACCGATTTTCAGAGTCAAATGTGATTATCATGGCTATTTTTCAACTTCTGCAATATTTATGTTAGTGAACGTAGGGGCCTTGTATGAAAGGATTACATACTACTTAGTGCAATACATTTTCTATATTTCAGAGGAAGTATTGGATAAAAATGTAGGTGGTCAAAGATAGCAAGTATTTGGGGATACATTGATCAGCCTATACTTCCACGACAACTGTCAGCAACCATTCCACTTGTGGTCAATATTTCAAAAATGCAATGAAACTTCGACCACTCAGAAATAAATACATTAAAGGAGGGAAGATTGGACTAAACATCCCCTCGACATTGAGGTCATTAGAGATAGGGCACAAGCTCGAATGTTGTCAAGGATGGGGAAGGAAATTGGTCATGCCCTTTCAAAGGAACAATCCTAGCATTTGCCTAGAGTGATTTAGGGAAATCACAGGAAACCTAAACCTGGAGGACTTGACACAAATTTGAACCATCATCCTCCTGAATGTGAGTCCAATGCGCTAACTGCTGCGCCACCGCACTCGTGTATAAAGTTTTCTTAAGTGCTTCATTAAGCCTCATAAAAGAAGAAATCTAGTACAGTATATAAATCAGTGTGATCCATCATCAAAATTATAAATATAATGAAAGGTAATAAAATGGAGTACCACACACATAGCTCCATCTTTCATTTCAAAACATCCTTTGCAGTTAGAACTAAGTTTATCTGTTCATTTATCAATACAATATCTGGTACTTGTGGCCAAACTAACTTGATTCCTTGTTTCCAGAGGTATTTGACTTTATATGTTGTGCATTAACCACAACAGCTTGCAATTTTAGCACTATCTGACTGAAATATGTTTTTCTTAGTTGTAGGCTTGTTAAAAATTACAAATGAGCCTTCATATATATACTGATGGTTAATATATGTATTCCTTAGTTCCAACCTGTCATTTGCATGCACGTTGTTTAATAGATTGTGTAGCTGTAATCCTGAGGTAACAATGACAAGTGGTCAAAGTGACCCCAAAACAGAGAAATTGTGCACATGAACTCAGAAACTGTAGTATAGTGACAGATTTATATATGTGTGAATATATGTGAAGAAAAAACTAATCAGTAGTCTGTTTTGAGAATTAATTAAGTAACATAAATAATGTACTTGAACACTGATCACTTTGTAGTTGAATTATATCAGTGGATTTTGCACAACCTGATTTTAGCACACCTTTTCATATACAAGTACAAGTCACAACAGGTTCGCCAACTGTCGCACAAGAAAACTGGCACTAAATTTTGCCATTTAGCATTTATTGTTGGAACTTTGTCACCAATCAATATATGCTAAACACCCAACTGACAGCCAGCAGTCTATGAAAGTAAAAATTTTGGTGAAGATATTATTTTAAGTTACATATAAAAGATTACACTATTGCAGCTTGCCGGCCGGTGTGACCGTGCGGTTCTAGGCGCCTCAGTTTGGAACCGCGTGACCGCTACGGTAGCAGGTTTGAATCCTGCCTCGGGCATGGATGTGTGTGATGTTCTTAGGTTAGTTAGGTTTAAGTAGTTCTAAGTTCTAGGGGCTGATGACCACAGATGTTAAGTCCCATAGTGCTCAGAGCCATTTGAACCATTATTGCAGCTTATTCGTGCAGAAATAATGTGGGAAAAGGAGGAGTTGTTATGTATATTAAGACAGAACACAAGTTCAAAATCAGTGAAACAAGTAGATTTTGTAGTGATCAGCACATAGAAGTGTGTGCTTGTGAATTAATGTTGAAAAATAGTTCACTTTTAATTGTAACTGTATAAGATCCCATCTGGGAAATTTAAGCAACCTGGATTCCTTATCATGCTATCTGTCAGACAGCAACAACCAGTTAATTCAGTGACTTCCTTTTAGATTTGCTACTGGATTCTGATAAGAACAATGACCTGGAAACTTTATTTGGATCCTACAATATGGTATCAGTAATTAACTTTTCAAAACACAAGGATAAAGACAGTAGGACCCTAATTGATGATGTTTCCTTTGATGAAGCTCAAAGCAAGAAAATACCCTTTTATCGAATAAATAATGCTCTCTCTGATCATAATGCACAGTTAGTTAGGATAAATTACATAGTACTCCTCAGTGGAAATCAGTTGGAATAATTAATGGCTCGAGAACAAGTGTTTTTAAGAATAGCTTACAAGAGATGATCTGGGATGAAATTTATAATGAATCAAATGCTAACATAAAGTTTAATCTGTCTCATGATAAATTTGTATCATTATTGGAAATAGCTTTCCACATAACCTACTCAGAGAGGACATTAAATAGCCATGTAAAAATCCATCCATCACTACAAGGATTAAAGTATCTTGTGAAAGGTAAAGGGAAATGTATATGTTGACAAGAACCAGAAGAGATCCTGTACTAGCACACTACAGAACTACTCAAAATTACTAAGAAATGCTATTAAAAATCAAGGAACATGCACATAATGTCAGAAATCAGTAATTCTAATAACAGACTGAAGGCTGTATGGAATGAAGTGAAAGAGAGACAGGACAACCAGCCACAGAACAGGATGATATCACTATTGAACTGAATGGAATAGCTGTAAATGGCTATTCAAATGTAGCAAATATATTGAATGATCATTTCCTAAATATAGTAGAAAGTATAAGGACAAACAATTCAAGAGAAAAATCACATTTTGAAAAAGTAACTCTCATAAAATTTATTTGTACAACTGTATCACCAACTTCTCCTTCTGAAATTAAGAAAATTATACATTCTCTCAAAAATAAATGGTTATCTGGTTTTGATTGTGAGTCCAATTGAATACTAATGATTTGTTCCCACATAAGAATCCTGGTCTTATGTACGAGTAAAATACAGAATGCATCACTAACTCAAGGCATTTTACCAGAGACTCAAATATGCCATTGTTAAACACCACTTTAAGAAATGTGATAAGAGAGCTGTAAATAACTATTGACCTGTTTCACTGCTGACATCATTCTGCAATGTTTTCGAGATGATGATGATGTATTCTAGAATAGTATCTCACCATAGCAACAGCAGTGTTCTTAGCAAATCATAGTTTGGCTTTCAGAAGGGATGCTCTATTGAAATGCCATTTACACCTTCATTCACCATATTTTACAAGCTTTATATAATAATATAACTCTGGTTGTTATTTTATATGACCTCTCCAAGGCATTTGATCATTTGAATCACAGTATTCTCCTAGATAAATTGACAGTTTATGGGATTGATGGTATGGTCACCCTATGGAAAATGTCATATCAGACCAAAAGAATGCAAAATGTTGTACTTAGTAATTCAAGCAATCTAGTCCAGAACATTATTCTGACTGGGGAGAAATCACATATGGGGTTCCACAAGGTTTAATCATAAGTCCACTGGTGTTCCTCAAATAGGTAAACAATATTCCAGCTATTACACAACAAGCAGAATTAGTTCTTTTTGCAGATGAACCTAGTGTTGTAATCAATCCAAGCACATGTACAAAAACAGAAGAAATAGTGAACAAAAAGTTCTTAATAATATCATTGGCTGGTTTTCTGTGAATGGTCTCACTCTCAATTTTAAAAAGACCCAACATATTCATTTCTGCACATCTAGAGACACTACACCAATGATAATGATAATGATACATGCTGAGGAAATAATAAATAGGGCAGAAACTTTAAAAAATTCTTTGGTGTCCATATAGATGAGAATTTAAATTGGAAAAAACACATTTGGAACTCCTAAACAACTTAGTTCAGTCACACTGTGCTTAGAATCATTGTAAATCTTCAGGAGACACAAATCAATAAGTTGACATATTTTGAATATTTTCATACAATAATGTCATATGGAATAATGTTCTGGGGTAACTCATCTTTAAGAAAGAAAGTCTTCATTGGGTAAAAATGTGCTGTAAGAATAATATGTGCTGCTCATCTGCAATCATCTTGTAGACATCTGTTTAAGGAGTTGGGCATTCAGACAACTGCTTCACAGTATAATTATTCTCTCAAGAAGTTTCCTGTAAATTATCCACTGCATTTGAAAATGAACAATGAGATACACAATTACAATACCAGAAGGAAAAATGACAGTCATTGCTCTTCATTAAGGTTGCCTTGAGCACAAGAAGAGACGCATAGCACTGCAACAAAAATTTTTAATCACTTACCCAGTGATACAAAAATCTGACAGACAGCAAAGTGGAATTTGATAACAAATTGAGAATGTTTCTCTCATGCAAAATGATTCATGGAACATGTAACTAACTGACTGACAAACTAAATAACTGATTTTATTATCTAGTTCTTTCTAATGGAAATATGATCCTCTTTCACATTCATGTTGAACTTGCTTTGAAGATACTTAACACTTTTGACAAACTGAGATCATTTTGTGTCAATGGATTAAATAGTTGGTGAAGTATGCTAATAATGTATGCTTCATTGAAACCAAGTACTTCTGAAGCAGTCTCCTTTCAGACAAGGCAAGTATACTGAGCTGCCTCTGTGGAGACAGCTTGGAAATGAGCGGATATCATTTAGTATCAATATTCTTACATCATACGTTTAGAGAATTGTTTTAAACTTGTTCTGAGAGGTGACCTCAGTTTATATGGAAGCTTTCAGTTTATTTTAACAGGTGGTAGGAAGCTCTATGAACCATTTAGATCCTTGTATTTATTATTTGACCTCACATAATAGATGTTTCTATGAAAGTTTTAACATATTCTTACTATTCTGCCTCTGACCAACTAAAGTTCAAAGTTCTCCCTATTACCAGTGCATATTTACATGATTCATGGTATCTTTTACAAAATTTGTAGAAACTTACAATTTTTATGCATAATATATTTTGTAGTGCATCAATGGTTGTGAGCTTCTGGAAAATTAGGTAGCAATACCTTGTTCAGAAAACTGTTTTCCCATAATTGCAGTAGGCTCTTACGTGGTTAGACAAGTAGACTGTAAGTGATGAGTGTACAGGTTCTATACAGGAAAGATAGAGATCAGGGACAGTTCTGTGTGCTGTACCCATCCCACTTACCAACAGATTTGAGGTCCTGTCTCCATCTGCAATTATATCTGAGCCAATTTGACACACTTCACCTGTAGGGAACCCTGCTGTGTCATGTACCGGGGAAGTACATGCAAAAGGGTAAAGGTCTGTTAATTGTTGGCAATTTATAGATATAGGGAATAATGGTAGCCCTTAGGCAAATGGCAGCAATGGGTAAAAAGGATCACATTCTGCTGTCAATCTGTTTGCCTAGGGGCCACATTTAATGTGTTGAATAAGCTGTTCTCACAATCATTGAGAGAGCAGGCCATAATCAGCCGCAGACTGTGGTGTATGTTGGGATGAACACTGCCTTTCATCAAGGCTCTGATATCATATTTGGATCATTCAGGTGTCTGAGAGAGAAAATTGAGAAGACCGGCCTTGCTCATGGAATTTTAATAGAGCTCACAATCTGTAGCATTGTCCCCAGATGTGATTGTGGCCCCCTTGTTCTGTATTGAGGGTGTGGTTTTCTAGACTTGTGTCACAGGGCTGAGAACTGTTGGCTCCCTCTCAAATGTATGAGGGGCCTACTACACACCAGACACTGCTAGGTAGATGGCTGATGGTGTGTGAGATGTACACTAGCATTTTTTTTAGAGACTCTTAAAATCCTAGTGATCAACTTCTGAAGCATTTGCAGCATAGTCGCAGAGTTTGAAGTTTGAAATGCTCTTAAAAAGCAATGTAGCCCATGTTATACTAGGTACTGAAAGCTGACTAAAACTCATAATTGACAGGAGTAATATATTTGGCTTGAAACTATGTGTATGTCAAAAGGACAGGTTAATGGGAAGTGGAGTGGTGTATTAATCACAGTAAAAGGTAAAATGAAGGTAAAGTCTGTGATGCTCAACTTGTGAATGAGCTTCAGGCCTGACACAGGTAGAGTGCCGGCTTTCATAGGAGGGGGAGGGTTGTGAGTCCATTGCTCCAGCTGCCTTTTACCTGCAGAAAAGATATCCTTTTCTCAATTTGATAGCAGGCTGAGTGGACCTGGGACCATCCTGGAGAAACTGGACTAAGGAAAATTCCCCTCTCTGACGTGGGATTGAATGCCGACCTCCAGGGGTGGAGGCAAGTGCTCTATGCTGTAGACCACCATGCCCACCATTCATCACAGTAAACAATAAATTTGAAGCCATGAAAGTGGAAATTAAAGCTGCATGTGAGATTGATTGGGAATGCTCAGTATCAAGGATGAGCATAAACTTAAACTGCAATTGAGTCCTTCTTACTGACATAAGACCCTACCTCAGATGTAACTAAAAACTTTAGAGAAATCCCCAGCTCACTATTATGTATGTTCTGCAGCCATAGTGTCATTATGGGGCAGACTTTAATTATCAAATAACCATTTCTGGTAATTGCAGTTTTGTATGTGGTAGGTATGATATGACATCCTCTGATACAAAAGTAATTTTTCTGAAAATTGATTATAACAGATAATTTGGAAGAGCACACATGATGGAAATATATTAGATATAATGACAAAAGATAGACTTGACCTCTTTGAATTTGTTTCACACACAGGAGAGTTTCACAGAAATGCTGAAAAATCTGAAGTGACACACTTAAAAGATAGACAAGGTCTATCCCTTGAGAGCCTACTTACTAAGTTTCAAGAACCAGTATTAAGTGAGCAATGCATGAATGTATTACAGCCTCCACAAATCATGCCCAAGGGATTGTGAAAACAGGATTTAAATAATTACTGTGTGCACAGAAGCATTTCAGTAACCATTCTTTCTGTGCAACATACACAAATTGAATGAGAACAAACCATAATTTTCGTACAATGGGAACTAGTCTCTGCCCTCTACTTCACAGTGGTTTTCAGTTATGGATGTAGGTGTACAATATGGATTTTACTCATTTGTTATGTGTTATCAGAAACTGACTGATTATTTCTTTTTCTGTGTTCACATTTAAATAAACATAGCATTCATAGCATCTGTCATGTATTATTTTAGCATAGTATCATTATTAATATCAGTTAAAGCACTCCGTCTTCAGGCCACAAGTGGCCCATCGAAACCATCCAACCACCATGTCGTCCTCAGCTGAGAATGCGGATAGGAGGGATGTGTGGTCAGCACATCACTCTCCCGGGGTCATTATGATCGTTTACTTGACCAGAGTTGCTACTATTCAGTCGAGTAGCTCCTCAATTAGTATTACAAGGCTGAGTGCTCCCCAAAAAGTGGCAACAGTGCATGGCAGCCCAGACGATCACACATCCAAGTGCCAGCCATGCCCAACAGCATTTCACTTCAGGGATCTGACGGGAACCGGTGTAACCACTGAAGCAAGGCCATTGTTATTAAATTCGGTTGGATGACTTTAAATCAAAGATAAAACAGCAAAAAACAATGCTTACTTAAAAATATTTATTTTTGTGTGGCTCATAATAATGACTATAATTGCCTGAAACACAAGTAGTTCAATTCAACATTACCAGAAAAATTTTTTTTCATTCATTTTAAGTATCAAATAATATTCTTGTAGCTGAGTATATATTGCAGAGAACAGAAGCTCCACCACTTCAAGTTTTTTAACTATCTTAGATTACCTGTCAAAGGAATACTCTCACTGAGGTGGCATTAGCAGCAATATACAACAGAACAATGGACATTAACTTGCTGAACATGCTGTTTCTTGATTTCAGGTTGTGGCAGAAAACAGTGGACAGCATATCGAACATGTCATGAACCAGTCTCATAAAAGTTAGAAAGTGATGTCATTTTGCTTTTTATGCAGTTTTTTGCCCTAGGACAATTAAAACTAATGTAATTTTGCTTTTTATGTGATTTTTGGCCTCAGGACAATTAAAAAATGATTTTCTCATCTGATATGGTACAACCTCGCCATGGTGGATGGGCTTATCTAACTGACAGTGCCACAACTCTTGACTACCAAACTTGTGCAGTCATGCACATTGAACAGTGTGGATGGTGTAATATGCAGCTCAAACCATAGCCATCATATTGCGATTCAATGGTCATTTTTAGCCAACCTCATTTATGTTTTGATGCTTACAGCACCATCTGTTTGTAAGATTACTGTTATTTTTTCCCCATCAAGTTCCCCTCTGTGTCAACAATATGCTGTCTAAATCTGACATCATTCTGAGCAGTGGTTCTCTTTCTACAGCTTTTTGAAACCGGAACATTAATTACGGACACCCTGTACTTATAGATGGAACTGTGTAAACGTTAGTGGAAAGACTTCGGTGGAATAAAAATAATGAAAAATGGAAGGAGTAAAACACACACACACACACACACACACACACACACACACACACACACACACATAGAGAGAGAGAGAGAGAGAGAGAGAGAGAGAGAGAGAGAGAGAGAGAGAGGGGGGGGGGAGTGAGAGAGGGAGGGGGGGAGGGAGGGAGGGAACAGAGAAAGAGGGAGACTGCAGATAGAGCAGAGTGGATGTAGATTAATGAAATGAAGTGGGAGGCACGGGGGCAGAGGTGGACTTTGGTTTGGGACAGGGGCAAATGGAGATTGAAAGCAGGATTGTGTGATCAGAGGGTGTTTTGTAAGAATAGTTCCTATCAATATCATTCAGAGAAACTGGTGTAGGCAGGAGGAATCTACATTGCACAGGTTGTGAAGCAATTGTTGAAGTCCAGCATATTCTGCTCAGCTACTAGGTGGTCAACTGTGCTCTTGAGCACAGTTGGGCGGTGGCTACTAGTTCAAGTGGGTAGCTGATTGGTACTCATGCCTATGTGAAAGGCTGTGCCGAAGTCAAAGCAGATTTGGCTTATGACATAACTACTTTCACAACCTCTGATGAGGTGGAATATGCCTGCTGTAGTACAGGAAAAGATGTGCTCAGTGGGTCCATAGGACAGGCATCCAAATGGGATTTTCATAGGGATATGAAGTGTATTTCAATATGTTGTAAGTAGCCAAGGCACAAGGCTGGACCAAGGTATTTCATAGTTTGGTTAGGTGGTGGAATACAACTTTGGGGGAGGTAGGAAGAATTTTTCATAGGATGTTCATCATTTGAGGGCACTTGTAAGAGGACATGGTCAAGTGATGGTATTGGGTGATGATAAAGGGTGCTCCTTACCCCAGGTCTATGGAGTTCATTGGGGAATTGCAGAAACATTTATATATGGCATGAGAGATCAATTTCTGGACTAAGGTTGGTGGATAGTGCATGGCTGTGAAACTCCAAAGGTGGTGCCTGTCTGTAAAGGTCCTGTTAATGCCTTCAGCTTAATGGGCAAAGGATTGCTTGTCACTGCACATGCCACTATCTGTGGGTGGCTACTCTTTATGGGACATACGTTTTAGGGTGAAATGATTGGCAGCTATCAATGTGGAGATACACTTCTTCGTCAGTGGGGCTTATATGGATGGAGGTTTTTATGGAACCAATGGAGAGAAGATAGCAAGCATTAAGAGAGTTGGCATGCCATGCTGAAGAGGACCATGTGAAATGGATAGGTGAGAAGGTTTTAAGGCTATGGAGGAATGAGGACAGTGTATCTTGGTCCTTAGTCCAGATCATGAAGATATCATCGATAAATGTAGCCAGACAAATGGTTTAAGGTCTTGGATGACTTGGAAAGTTTACTCCAGACTGCATGTGAACAGGTTGGGATATAAGGGTACTATGCAGACATCAATTTGTTGTACATCTTCCCATTTAAGAAGAAGTTGTTGTGGATAAGTACATGGTTTTCAATAAGCATCTCCAGTGTTTCAGAAGATGACTGCATGAAAACTACAAAACATAAAGAAAATAGACACATGTCAGTGGATAGAGGATTACAGATGCTCAATGTGGGCGCTGTTTATGATGCGTAAACTTTGGTATATGTGTGCACAGCATTGAAGTCACTGACATGGGTTATATAGGAAGGCTCAACAGCAGCCCACTTTAGAAATACTGTTTGGAAATACTGTTCTACTTAGATGACTGAAACCTTAAGTACACATTGACAACATGTCTGTGTACAAAAGTAGAGTACAATCTTATGATATGAATCACAAGTTTTTCTGCCAGAAATTTTTACATATGATGGTGAAAGTAAAGGTTACTATTTTGTAATTAATCAGTATGTAGTTTCTCTCTTGTTGATAGTATGTTACTGTTTGTAGTCTACTTTTCTCCAAATAATATCCTGAACATCCCAAAAAATTCAGATTTATAGCTCAGATAGTTTTTTGTAAATAAAATAAATTTGTCTGAAAATACAGTTGTTGGGAAATTCAATTCAAAGTTCATATCTATGCTTGACCTCTGTTGCCCCTACTGCATTACAGATGCATATTCCTCTTGTTTTAGATATTCCTCATCCTCTCTCTTCCTTTTTTTGTTTCTCCTAATTGTTCTGGCCTCTTTAGTTTTCTCAGGTTTCTACTTTTCATCTTTGACCATTGTCATGGTGTCAGTTACCACCAGTGATT
The DNA here is from genome assembly GCF_021461385.2 of Schistocerca piceifrons. Taxonomy (NCBI): domain Eukaryota; kingdom Metazoa; phylum Arthropoda; class Insecta; order Orthoptera; family Acrididae; genus Schistocerca; species Schistocerca piceifrons. The sequence goes on along the minus strand of NC_060149.1, from coordinate 440,155,219 downwards.
ATCTCATACTGAACCCAAGACATGCTTAGCAATTGCAAAACTCTACACCTGCTTAGTGTCCAATAATTAAAATGTATTAGAGCATGTAACAAACCAACTCTCATTGTGTTGAAGCCAAAAAACACTGTTTTCAGCAGACATTCCAGTATCAAATAGTTAAAACAGTCATTCACATTTTGTCTCTTCCCATGTCAGCACCATGACTGTAGTTTATTATGGCATAGGTCCTTGTACATGTGCTTAATTACTTGCAATACTGCAAATGGCAGTTGCAAGTACTTTTATGTATCCACACTATGAGTCTATAGTAGTGTCACAAAGCCCATGCTGTGGACTGTCATCTGCAGAAGCACTGCAGAAGAAGGTAGTCAAAACTGCTTTCCTTATGACTCATGTGGCACCTTGATTTTGTCTTATAGCTAAATCATTATAGAGCTTCAGTCTGTATCATCAGGACTGCCCCAGAGAAGTGTGACAGGAATGATATTATTTTCTATATACATAAATGATCTGGTGGACAGGGTGAGCAGCAATCTGTAGCTCTTTGTTGATGATGCTGTGGTATACAGGGAGGTGTCATTGTTCAGTGACTGTAAGAGGATACAAGATGACTTAAATAAAATTTGTAGTTGATGTGATGAATGGCAGCTAGCTTTAAATGTAGGAAAATGTAAGTTAATGCAGATGAGTAGGAAAAACAAACCCGTAATGTTGGAATACAGCATTAGTAGTGTGCTGCTTGACGGAGTCATGTCAATTAAATATTTAGGCTTAACATTGAAAACTTATATGAAATCGAACAAGCAAGTAAGGATTGTAGTCAGAAAGGTGAATGGTTGAGTTCAGTTTATTGGGAAGTGTGGTTCATCTGTAATGTAGACAGGATATAGGACACTAGTGCAACATATTCTTGAATACTACTCTGTGTTTGGGAACCACATCAAGTTGGACTGAATGAAGGCATCAAAGCAATTCAGAGGTGGGCTGCTAGATTTGTTACTGGTATGTTCAAACACACACAAGTATTACAGAAATGCTTTGGGAACTCAAGTGGGAATCCCTGGAGAAAAGACGAGGTTCTTCTCAAAGAACATCACTGAAAAAATTTAGGGAACCAATATTTGAAACTGATTGTGGAATGATTCTACTGCTTCCAAAGTACATTTTTGTAAGGACGACAGAGACAAGGCAAGATAAGAGAAATTAGGGCTTTTACAGAGGCATATAGATAGTCATTTTTCCCTCACTCAATTTGAGAATGGAACAGAAAAGAAAATGACCCTCCACCAAGCACCATATGGTGGCTTGTGGAGTATGTATGTAGATGTACATGCAGATGAAGATTTAGGTTTAGATTTAGATTGTCCACTTCTTCCCCTGTGAGATATCAGATGAGAAAATCATTTTTTAATTGTCCTGAGGCCAAAAATCACATAAAAAGCAAAATTACATTAGTTTTAATTGTCCTAGGGCAAAAAACTGCATAAAAAGCAAAATGACATCACTTTCTAACTTTTATGAGACTGGTTCATGACATGTTCGATATGCTGTCCACTGCCATCAGACAGCTTTTTCCCCTCTCATATCCCTTACCAGTTTATGTGTGTGTGTGCCCAGACTCCTTTGTACGTTTCTGAAATGCTCTAGCTTTTCATCCTTTACAGTTTTTTCATAAGGTATATTTTGCAACACATTTGCAGACCCTTTTGAATCTCCATCTCCAACGTACTTCACATGCCATATGAACATTTGACATGTGAAAGGAACAGAAAAATGGTCATGGCTACACTTTGGGAATCTTTAAATTTGTTTTCAAACCACTTCCTTATACCCAATTCAGTTCTTTTAACTACATTTTGCTGTTAGACTTTGATTTCAAAAAAATTTCTGTTACCTAAAAAAATTATTAACTGTAGGAGAACCTGTAAATGTGGCTTTTCAGACTTTTACTCAACAGCATTTTGCCTTTAAAACTACTTCTTTATCAAAACCTGCATTTGTTCTGATAGAAAGCATTTTTCTTTGATATTTCTGTCATTTTTATGAATTTGGTATTTAATTTGTGGGAATTATTTGATTTTTTTATATTATTGACCAAATTTCTCATAGGTTTTTGACCGTGAAATCCCAGCATTTACGATTTCATTGACTGTTGCTTTGATTCTTGTGTGGAGTAGTGAGTGCAGACAATTATATGAAGCTGAATTTGTAGTCTCTAAGTAAGGCAGTTTACCTGGTAGACATTTTTATGTTGTCCATTCTGTTATGTGCGTATTCATATGATGTTAGCCTAGCCAATTTTGGGTAACTTCTGTCTACAGTCTTTCAAACTGGTACTATGCACATGCTGGCAAAATCCTTGATTCATTCGTGCTTTGTAATGTTGTCCACATTAATCAATTTATGTGTTACAGAATTCACATGTCAAATGTTCATATGGCATTGAAGTCCATTGGAGATGGAGATTCAAAAGGGTCTGCAAATTCCACACTAATCAATACATTTGCATACTGTATGCCATATAAGAACATTGTTGCATTATATATATATATATATGACCCACTGTCCTCTAGTTTGTTTCCCTCCAGAACAAGTGAAGTGCCTTTCCTTCTCAGTAGTTTGTTAAAATTGTCAGAAGCTGTTGTATGGTTTATTTTCAAACTATTTTAGTAGCATTATAAAATAACTTCTCTATTTGCAAATGCAAATAAATAAATTTATGATATTCATGACAGTAATCCTTAATGTGTGTCTATATGAGTGTTCTGTATTGTTTTTCAAGCTTGTCAGTAAAAAGCAGCAGGACTTGCAAGTGGATCCTATGCAACTTCTGTACTACCAAGCGCCAATATCATCATTGATACTACTTATACTTTTACCATTCATTGAACCAGTAGTGTTCACAATATCCCACAACTGGAGAACTGCAGATGTTGTAAGTATTTGTAATTCTGCAGTTGCACACAGTTTTTTGAATGCTATATTTCTAATTGTTTATTTTTCACTTTTGCAGTGCATGATACTTGCATCATGTTTCATTGCCTTTTTTGTAAACATCTCAATATACTGGATCATTGGAAACACTTCACCACTGACGTATCCTTTATAGAAGTGTATTATACATTTGCTTAAAACTATGTTGTTTTTCATTGGCTTCCTTTCCTTCTAATGGCATGAGAGTTTCCATATTTTACTTGCCTGAAATTATGGGGATCTATATAGTATAATGGTAGTTGCCAAGAAATTAATTATAAACGTGTTATTTTCTTCAGTTTATATGTACAATGTCTTGTCTCACCATTAGTTCAGACATCTACACCATGACCCATTTTCATATATTAAGTGAATAATAATTAAACACCAACACTAGTTACAATAACACTGTGACTGTAAAAGATATCTATTGCAAATTATTAATAATGAGCAGAAAGTGTGGACATAATACCCATTGCTTGTAGTTACAGACTATCCTAGCATTCATCTAAAATGATTTGAAAATAAACCACAGAAAACAAAAATCAGAATAGTTGAATCAGGTAATAATCCTGAATCACTATTTTAAATGCATTTCCTAAATGTGAGTGACTTTAATAAATTACAATAACAGTTATTGTTAGTGTCCACTGAATAGATATAGTTGCTCCTTTTAGGGAAGTATATTTTGTTACTGATTCGTCTTATGAAAGAGTAGATGTACTGCAATGTCAGTGGATGAATCCCCAGCATGTTAAATAGTGATCTTCATTGGCTTCATGAATAAGAAAGGTAACAGAAGCTCTCAGAGGTGTATAAATGCACCATGCAAATTAAATTCCAAGTCGGGTAAATGAGACAGTCAACATTTTCTGATGCTGGATGTAGCTGTGCCATTGTGCTCTGAAATAGGGTGTAAAGATTGAGGCATGGTTAGTGATTGAAGTATGAAGTGTAAAATTGTTTGATAAAGAGAGGGCAGATGGGTGAGATGGGTGAAGGTAAGGCTGGCCAAACACATCCACATAAAATGACCGTATGTGCCATGTTGAAGGGTACATTGAAGGCATTTGTTACATATATGTGAGGCAGATTGGAGAACAACTCAACATCTCTGTTGGCAGTGTAGTAGCTATCATACACAACACATTGGTCAGCCTTAAGACATTTTGTCACTGGGTAACATAGCAATCCCCATATGGCAATAAAACCAAGCAAATGTGGTTGTTTCTTCAGTACATCATGTGGTATCAGGCATGATGTTCCATCCCTGCACCATATCATCACAGTGGGTAAAAGACAAAAAAGCACCGGTGTCATAGAGGCACCCCTTATCTTTCTCCCCATTAGAAATTCAGAACAATGGTATCCATGAAGGAAGTTATAGAAAAAAGTCTTTTGGGATGCAGGGTGTGCTGCTGGCTGATTTCCTCTTGCGTGGAGAGACTATGAACGAAGTCAATTGTAATGTCATGCTGGAAAAGTTGCGGAGGCAGTTTGGAAGAAACGGCTGGGAATGCTTCCAAAAGATGTTATGTTGCTGTGAGGTAATGCACAGCAGCTTATGGCCTCTGTTACATTGTGCTTGGTCTGGCATTTTCACTGGACTGCATGAGAACACTCTTGATGCAGTCAAGAGACCTGTCTCCTTATAATCATTATGTTAGTTTTAACCGATTGATTCACTGAAGGAACAAATGGTTAGATAACCATGGCGACTATGCAGAAAAGTAACTTTGAGCACCTCTTAAATTTCCTGAATAAAGGGTTTCTCTCAGATGACTTGCTATCTTACTTTTGAACTACCTTCATATGTCAGATGTGTATCTGTGATAAGCAAATGAATGCAATAAGAGCTTGTGCTGTCTAATATTAATATGTTATGAATGATTCAGTAAAGTAATGTGGCTCTTATCTTGAAGGTTTATTTGAAGAGGGCTGCATTTTAGTGGGCATGGTTACAGTGGAGTTTATATGGCCTTGTATTCCTTTGACCTTTGAACTGATTTATCTAGATAGTGATAGAAGATCTACAGTTTAACAAGCACATCAAGCCATGACACAGTTTAGTATTTTTCACATTATCAAATCACCACTAGAGATGAAAAAAGAGATAAGTGATAGAGAAAAATCTCATGTTTGACTTAAAATTGAAACCCGACTCTCTACATTTGTATGATGATGCTTACCCTCTTAGCTATGAAGCCACACTGTGGATTGTACTAACCCAAGAACACTGTAATTTATTGCTCGAACTGTGTACACACATGGGAGACAAGGTACAATACAATAGTTCCAACAGGGGGTGCAGTTGGCAGGCTGTGGAGGCAACTGCTGTCATATTAGCAGACTGTGTGGTCTCTAGTGGTCAAATTAAGCTCAGATTTCATTCATGAACTGTGAAGTGCCATACCCCAGAAAATTGGTAGTTACAGCGTTCTCATTTTATGAAGAAGTGAGCACTGTGCTCCCGTCTCTTTCTTCTTTGTTCGACGTATGTTGTTGAGACGTGTGACGCCCTGCCACCTTGGAGTAGAGGGGGAAGTTGCGTGTGAGTGCAGTCAGGTGGGTGCCTGCCCCCTGTGAGAGGCTATATGGTAGGACAGGAGACACCAGTGCAGCTTCCATTTCCCTGTCTGAGTCCAACCTCAGGGAAGAAGGTTGCAGCGAAGGCGGTGGAACAAGTGGCACCAGCTGTGATGGAGTCAGCAGCAGTGGAGGTGTCGGCTGTGACAGAACAGGAGCTGTGGTCCTGCCGTGGCCCCTGACAGCTGAAAGGGGTATCCACAGAAGATAAGACAGGTGTGAAAATGTTGGCAGTGGTTTCAGAGAAGGTGAGGACACCAGCTGCAATGTAGGAGACAGCCAGGCAGATGGAGGATGCAGGGACAGCAGAGGCACACCTTGTGCACAGCTGCCCATGTCAGGTCATAGCTGCTCAATGTGTCACAACACCCTCCCCTCATAAGTGTGAATAACATGGATGGGTCGACCATGGGTACTATCGATTACTGCCGGTGTCCATTTTGGCTGGCGGCCAAACCTGTGAGCCCAAACATCTGCACTAGGCCAGAAGCACTGTGGCACCAGTGTTGGCAGATGGCCTGGTGTCAGCTAAAGCAGATATAGCTGAGCCCAGGATTGACAACCATGCAACAACTGTGCTGGACTCTTATCACTGAGAGGGGTGAACCATAAGAACTGAGAAACTGGTCAAGATTTACTGCTGGGACACATATGAAACGTATTCTTTCATCTGAGTCTTAAATATTTGTACTAGTCATTCTGCTTCCCCATTCAATTGAGGGAGGAAAGGAGGAGCCATGATGTGGTAAACACCACTTTTTTTAACAAAAATTTTCAAATTCCTGAAATATGAACTGGGGCCGTTGTCTGTAACTAACATATACACAAGAGCTTCCATTGCAAAAATTTTTGACAAAGCTGAAATTGTTGCCACCATAGAAGTACACAGATAGTGCAGTGCATATGGAAACTTAGAATCAGCATCAATTACAACAAACCAGTAGAAATTTAAAAAAGGTCCGATTGAAATCTACATGAATTCATTCCCAAGGCTGCTGTGGATCCTGGCCATGGTGACAAAGAAGCACAGGGAGCCACCTGATGGATGACACATTGTGGACAGGCTGCAACAACTTGTGCTATTTCCCCTTCAGTGCTTCGTGAAAAAACATGTCTGCATGTGAACACTTTTGTACCTGATGCACCCTAGTGGTCCACATGTAATAAATACATAACCTCACACCAAAGGGTGGATGGGACTACAAGCCAGGGGATAGGGTCCTCTGTAGCTAACTCTGAAACAGAAAGATGATTTTCTAATGAAAAATAATTTTTCAAAGTATCAGAGGCACCCGTGTTGCATAAAAGAAACAAATTTACTTAAAACAGGATCCCTGGCAAGTGTGGCTGCAATTTTAGTACCAGTTGTAGGAAAACCATCAACAACATTTTGAGTTTCCATGTCTAAATGAAAACAAAACAATTCCTCTTTATCAAACTCTGGATATGGAACAATTGGCAAATGCTATAAGGCATTGGCATTGGTATGTTGCACTGTAGATCAATAATGTATGTCATAATTATATCATGATAGAAAAAGAGCCCATCACTGGAAGCGAAGTGTGGCTTTGTCCAGCAAGGCTGCCAAAGGTTTAAAAGGAGACACCAGTGGTTAGTGGTCTATGATCAGGTGGAACTTAGAGACCTGTAAAGGAAAACATGAAATATTTTTAGAGCGTGCATGATTGCCAGAGCTTCTTTCTCTATTTGAAAACAATGCTGTTGCACTGAATTTAAGGATTTAGAGGCATATTCAATAGGGCATTCAGATCCATCTGCATATTTGGATGGTGCCAAGGCCAAATTGAGACATGTCCTTTGCTAACATAAGGTGTTGGCTCAGCTGAAAAGTGACCAAATGAAGGGCTGACCACGGCTTAGATTTCAAAAACTTGACTGCCTGGTCACAAGCTGTGGATCAGTTGTAAGGAACACATTTATGTAATAATGCATGTAGTGGTTGTGACACAGGAGCAGCAACTGTTAAAATTTGTGATAGTATGCAATTTTGCCTAAAAGTTCCTGTAATTCCTTGACAGATGAGTGGTGTGGCAATGGGGCAACAGCATCAGTATGTTTGTGCAGTAGTTTAATGCCAGCACTTCACACTTCAAAACCCAAATAAATACTGGATGGTTGAAAAAACTGTCTTGTCCAAATTGCACTCTAACCTTGCAGTCTGTAAAACAGAAAATAGACCACAAAGTTTCTGCAAATGTTCCTCTGTAGAAGCATCATACACTACTATGTCATCTAAATAGTTGTTGAAGCCTGTAACTGATGCAGTAAGTTGCTCTAAAAAGTGTTGAAAAATAGCTGGTGCACTTGCCACACCAAGAGGCAAATGCTTGTATTGATAAACTCCAAGTGGGGTATAGATAACTAGGAGGCATTTAGCTTCCTCCCTCATCAAGCAGCAGCTGTAAATATGCCTCTGCCAAGGCAGTCTTTGAAAAATAATGGCATCGCCCCCATTCCCAATAATTTTTGTAGCAGATAGCAGATCATCAGGGCACGGTAAAGGATAGTATCAGTGATTGACTGTGCATTAATTGAATTTTAAAAATCACTGAAGAGGCATAATTTACCTGTACGTTTTTTGACCATTACCAGTGGTGCTGACCCTTCACTGGAAGAAATAAATTGAATAACATCAAGGTATTGAAGACAATCTAATTCTGCTTTTACTTGATCCTGTAAAGTTACCGATTCCGGGCGGGACATGAAAAAACAGGGGCAGGCAGGCTGTTTCATCATAATATGAACCTGAAATTTTGTTGCACAACCCAGTCCCAGAAAAAAACAGAGAGAAAAATTCAGCACAGAGAGCATCTAACTGTTGATATGGAACTTGATCAGATACCAAATGAACATCATCATTGATCGAGAATACAGTCAGTTTAAAAGCGTCCAAGGCAGACACATTTTCAGTGTAAGTACAAACCAAAGCCTTGTACATCACAGGTGTAGAAAACTATCCAAGAACGGGGATCTGTTGTTTGTTATAACTCACCATCCTCCATGACATTGCAGTCATAGGACGAGAACCCAAATACATGTAAGTCTGAGAATTCACCAATGTTGCTGCTGCACCCATACCCACCTGCATTCTCAGTGGTTTGTTAAACACACACATTTTAATATATAACTTTCTCTGAGGTACCATCACTGCTGGCACATTGTTCACATCTGTGTTCATTTCATCCTTAATCAAGTTTGGAAAAGAGTTACATACAGATGCAACATGCCCTTTTTTATGGCAGCTATTACATATTGCCCAGTGCTTGGGACACACAGTCTGTTCATGTTGAGAAGCAGTATGGGCGTGAAGGTAGCAGAACACGAAGCTGTTGCTATTGTGACACAGACTGTTGTTGTTGGGAACGATGATTACCTTTATGATTACCTTTATGATGCTAAGATGTCTACTGGACTGCTGCAATAGTGTCTACATTCCCTTGCAAGCTGACTGAAGGCTGGGAGGGGTGATAGGAGCTGATTTCTGAAATATACGACCAGGCCTTTGTCTGCCTACTTGCAGCCTGTGAAACTGAAAATGACTGAGCTGTGTTCGATGTTTCCATAAGCATGGGATTTTCATGCTGTAGAGCTTGCTCTCAAATTTCCCTATGAGAACCAAAACATATGATTGCACAACAAACCATTTGATCTGCACAGAATTCCTTATGAACATTTCTCACAAGATTACAATGACATCTAAGTCCATGTAGTTCTGCTGCTCATGCCCTGTTTGACCAGTTTGGCTGCTTTTGGTGAAGCCCTGATCAAAAAAGGGCCAGTGTGAGATATTTAGTTTGTTTATGTGGCAAGAAACTCTGAACAGCAAGTTTTTCTTAGATAATGTGAAGGTGAGGAGAGGCTACCTCATGGAAATATGTCGTGTCATAAGTAGTTATTACAGTGAAAAAGCCTTCAAAAATGCCTCTGGTACCCCTGCTGTGGGGAGATGGTCAGCATCATATGTTGATAAGATACATTTACTAATATGTGTACTCAGATCTTTATTAAGATGTATTGGAATTTACTGCATTTGTCCATTATATAAATTGTAATTAAATGACCAGCCAGCAGGGTACTTGTGAGAAAGAGATGCCTTTACACATGAAATGAATTAGACAGTTTTAAGAAATCTGTTTTCATGCCATTTAAAAATATCAACATTGCTTCCCAAGTTTTAGGGCTGAGTTTGACAGTATAATTTTGTTACTATCAGGATGAGCTTGATGACAGCATGTGGCACAAAAATTTCTGAAGTCCCATCAACTCACAGGCTAACTATCACAAAGAAATAAACCATGAAAAAGATATTGAGTTTAATTTCATGGATAGACTATTGAATGATGCTAAGGCATTTGTATTGTAGAAGGAAATAAATTTTGGCACTATTCCAAGACACTATCCACCAAGTACTTCATCAGCATCCTCAAACTTCCCTATAAGAATGCTGAATAAATAAGGTGAGAGAATTGGCATCTAGAATGTGTGCAGCTGAGGAGAAGAGAACTATTGACAAGAGGAGTGTTCTTCAGTCTTTAGAGAGTGCACAAGCCTAGTGTACCTCCTGCAAGGGAAACACTGCTGTTCTTCTTTCTTTACTTTGGCAAAATGGTATATTTACTGCAAGACTCCGTATGTTGTCATCTTATGAAGGAACCTACAGATATAAAACAATTGAAAGCCTCCAGCCAGTTTGCTGGCCATCTGATTAAGAGCCTAACGTAACAACACAGTTCCTCTGAAACTAGACAATCTACCAAAGACAGAGAAATAATGTTCCCAACTTTGAGAAGTTGTTATTAATACTGATAAGTGGGCTCATATCCCCAGTTTCTTTGTAAATTTGACTCTATTTTGTAATCACTGAAATAATATCACATACCTTCTCAACATTTGAAGTTTTATTTCATTGCCTATTTCCCTTCTAGATGTGTTATCTGTCAGGCAATGTAATAAGCCAACATACATTTTGCATAAGAACCATGAAGACAAGACAAGAGAAATTAGGGGTCTTTCCCTTGCTCTATTTGGGACTGGAACAAGAAAGGGAATAACTAGTACAAGTACAAGGCACTCTCCATCACACACCATAAGGTGGCTTGCAGATTATGTATAAAGGTGCAAATTTAGAACTAGATTTAGGTTGTGGTAGTCATCCTCCTCATCCCTGACCTTACATTTTATGAATGAGATGTTTATGTTGTTGGTCAGTATATTTTTCTGGGACAAAATAGGACTAAAATACTAAAGTTAAGAAATGCACTGCCTTACAAAAACAGTGAAGGTCCCAGAAGGGGAGGAAGAAATGAAATGAAACTTCATGGTTTGGTTGGTGATTTGATGTTATGTCAGTGATTACAAAATGGAGTCAAATTTAGAAAGAACTTGGCAGAATGAGCCCACTTCTCAGTATGGTGTTGCATGCCATCTGGCCTAATGCATGCACTGATTTGGTTGCCAGGATGTCATAAAGTCATTTTATCATCTCTTGACGCAAGCTGGCTCACAAGTGTAGTGTGACTGGTCCTTGATATCCTGTAAGCCTGCTCTCACATTCCCATGTAGTCCATCATTGGGCCACTGTCACATTGCAATGCCCCATAGATCTGGATATTGCATGGTTCAAACAGCTGGCCAAATGGAGACCCACAATGAGGCCCCTTCCAAACTCTGTCAGGAGCAGATAACATTGTATCACATGTATACATGTAGTCTCCTTGCCCTTCACAGTGGTCAGGTAACTGATGATGCTGCTAATGGCCTAGTAAGAACACTAAACAAAAACAACACTACAGCACTCTGGTGGTCATTTTGTCTGCTGCAGAGATTTGCAACCCTAATCATTTACATATCCACTGAAGGTGCATATAAGTACAAAGGTACCAAACAAAAGCGCTGGCAGGTCGATAGACACACAAACAAACACAAACATACACACAAAATTCTAGCTTTCGCAACCAATGGTTGCCTCGTCAGGAAAGAGGGAAGGAGAAGGAAAGACAAAAGGATATGGGTTTTAAGGGAGAGGGTAAGGAGTCATTCCAATCCCGGGAGCGGAAAGACTTACCTTAGGGGGAAAAAAAGGACAGGTATACACTCGCACACACACACATATCCATCCACACATACACAGACACAAGCAGACAAGCAGACATTTTTACAAATGTCTGCTTGTGTCTGTGTATGTGTGGATGGATATGTGTGTGTGTGCGAGTGTATACCTGTCCTTTTTTCCCCCTAAGGTAAGCCTTTCCGCTCCCGGGATTGGAATGACTCCTTACCCTCTCCCTTAAAACCCATATCCTTTTGTCTTTCCTTCTCCTTCCCTCTTTCCTGACGAGGCAACCATTGGTTGCGAAAGCTAGAATTTTGTGTGTATGTTTGTGTTTGTTTGTGTGTCTATCGACCTGCCAGCGCTTTTGTTTGGTAAGTTTCATCATCTTTCTTTTTAGATATATTTTTCCCACGTGGAATGTTTCCCTCTATTATATTTAAGTACAAAGGTACATTGACATCTGACTGTGTCTTCTTTGTCTTTTTCATCAGGCAGTGTAACTGAAATACGTGTAATACTCAGAAAACTAAAAACTAAACACCTAAATATTATGAAAACGATGCCACAGGAAAGTGTTTCCAAAAGTTCTCCCAGCACAGCACAGGAAGACAGTATTACCATCAAATTGAATGAAAACTTTACGAACAAATAGTCAGAAGTTGAAAATATTTTTAATAATCATTTTCTAAATGTTGTGGATATAGTAGGATCCAGGCGTTCATTAGATGATGCTAGGCAGTTAATGGAAGAGGCCATACCTATGCAATTTGATACAATTGAAATCTCACCCAATTCTCCCTCTGAAATTAGGAAAATAATAAACTTGCTTAAAAGCAAAAACTCACATGGAATTGATGGCATTTCCAGCAAAATACTAAAAGCTTGTTCTCAACAGATAAGTAAGATTCTCAGCCACCTGTGTAATAGCTCTCTGGAAGAGGACATTTTCCCTGATAGACTGAAATATGCTATTGTTATACCTTTGCATAAAAAAGGGTATAGATCTGATGTCAACAATTATCATCCAATCTCACTTCTAACAGCTTTATCCAAAATTATCTGTAAAAATGAAGTACTAACAAAATGTCAGTTTGGTTTCCAGAAAGGTTTTTCAACATAAAATGCCATATATGCTTTCACCAATCAAATTTTGAATGATCTGAATAACCGAACACCACCCATTGGGATTTTTTGTGATCTCTCAAAGGCTTTTGATTGTGTAGATCATGAAATTCTGCTAGACAAGCTCAAGTATTGTGGCATGAGTGGGACAGTGCACTAATGGTTTGATTCGTACCTAACTGGAAGAGTGCAGAAAGTTGAAATAAGCAGTTCTCATAATATGCAAAGATCAGCACATTCCTCAAACTGGGGAACTATCAAGAATGGGGTTCCACAAGGGTCGGTCTTGGGTCCTTTGTTGTTCTTAATATACACTCCTGGAAATTGAAATAAGAACACCGTGAATTCATTGTTCCAGGAAGGGGAAACTTTATTGACACATTCCTGGGGTCAGATACATCACATGATCACACTGACAGAACCACAGGCACATTGACACAGGCAACAGAGCATGCACAATGTCGGCACTAGTACAGTGTATATCCACCTTTCGCAGCAATGCAGGCTGCTATTCTCCCATGGAGACGATCGTAGAGATGCTGGATGTAGTCCTGTGGAACGGCTTGCCATGCCATTTCCACCTGGCGCCTCAGTTGGACCAGCGTTCGTGCTGGACGTGCAGACCGCGTGAGACGACGCTTCATCCAGTCCCAAACATGCTCAATGGGGGACAGATCCGGAGATCTTGCTGGCCAGGGTAGTTGACTTACACCTTCTAGAGCACGTTGGGTGGCACAGGATACATGCGGACGTGCATTGTCCTGTTGGAACAGCAAGTTCCCTTGCCAGTCTAGGAATGGTAGAACGATGGGTTCGATGACGGTTTGGATGTACCGTGCACTATTCAGTGTCCCCTCGACGATCACCAGTGGTGTACGGCCAGTGTAGGAGATCGCTCCCCACACCATGATGCCGGGTGTTGGCCCTGTGTGCCTCGGTCGTATGCAGTCCTGATTGTGGCGCTCACCTGCACGGCGCCAAACACGCATACGACCATCATTGGCACCAAGGCAGAAGCGACTCTCATCGGTGAAGACGACACGTCTCCATTCGTCCCTCCATTCACGCCTGTCGCGACACACTGGAGGCGGGCTGCACGATGTTGGGGCGTGAGCGGAAGACGGCCTAACGGTGTGCGGGACCGTAGCCCAGCTTCATGGAGACGGTTGCGAATGGTCATCGCCGATACCCCAGGAGCAACAGTGTCCCTAATTTGCTGGGAAGTGGCGGTGCGGTCCCCTACGGCACTGCGTAGGATCCTATGGTCTTGGCGTGCATCCGTTCGTCGCTGCGGTCCGGTCCCAGGTCGATGGGCACGTGCACCTTCCGCCGACCACTGGCGACAACATCGATGTACTGTGGAGACCTCACGCCCCACGTGTTGAGCAATTCGGCGGTACGTCCACCCGGCCTCCTGCATGCCCACTATACGCCCTCGCTCAAAGTCCATCAACTGCACATACAGTTCACGTCCACGCTGTCGCGGCATGCTACCAGTGTTAAAGACTGCGATGGAGCTCCGTATGCCACGGCAAACTGGCTGACACTGACGGCGGCGGTGCACAAATGCTGCGCAGCTAGCGCCATTCGACGGCCAACACCGCGGTTCCTGGTGTGTCCGCTGTGCCGTGCGTGTGATCATTGCTTGTACAGCCCTCTCGCAGTGTCCGGAGCAAGTATGGTGGGTCTGGCACACCGGTGTCAATGTGTTCTTTTTTCCATTTCCAGGAGTGTATATTCATGAGTTGCCATTCTATATTCATGAAGAGGCAAAGTTATTTCTCTTTGCTGATGATACAAGTATAGTAATCACACCTGACAAACAAGAATTAACTGATGAAATTGTCAATAATGTCTTTCAGAAAATTTCTAAGTGGTTCCTTGTAAATGGACTCTCACTGAATTTTGATAAGACACAGTACATACAGTTCCATGCAGTAAGTGGTATGATGCCATTAATAAATATAGACCTTAATCAGAAGCATATAGCTAAGGTACAATATTCAAAATTTTTATGTGTCCATTGATGAGAGATTAAATTGGAAGAAACACATTGATGATCTGTTGAAACGTTTGAGTTCAGATACTTATGCAATAAGGGTCATTGCAAATTTTGGTGATAAACATCTTAGTAAATTAGCTTACTACGCCTATTTTTACTCATTGCTTGCGTATGGCATCATATTTTGGGGTAATTCAGCACTGAGGAATAAAGTATTTATTGCACAAAAGCGTGTAATCAGAATAATAGCTGGAGTCCACCCAGGATCATCCTGCAGACATTTATTTAAGGATCTGGAGATATTCACAGTAGCTTCTCAGTATATATACTCTCTTATGAAATTTATTATTAACAACCAAACCCAATTCAAAAGTAATAGCAGTGTGCATAACTACAATATTAGGAGAAAGGATGATCTTCACTATTCAAGATAAAATCTAACTTTGGCACAGAATGGGGTGAATTATACTCCCACTAAAGTCTCTGGTCACTTACCAAATAGTATCAAAAGTCTGACACATAACCAACAAGTATTTAAGAAGAAATTAAAAGAATTTCTGAATGACAACTTCTTCTACTCCATAGAGGAATTTTTATATATAAATTAAGAAAAAAAAGAAAAAAAAAAACCAAACAAAAAAAAATTATTAAAAAATAAAAAAATAATATAAAAGTTGTTATATTAACTTATTTGACTTGCTCCACATCATTACGAAATATCGTATTCGTGATCCATGGAACTAGTATTAATCTAATCTAATCTAATCTAGTGCTACATTGAAAGAAATATGTCACTGTATTGTCCTGATGAAATAAACAATCACTTATTCAATAGTATAAGATATATTGCAGTATATTCTAAAAACATTCTAGTCCAAAATTATTAAAAACATACAGAAATTACCTTTATTTCTCGAAGATACTCAGACATTTTGATAAATAGCTTTCTTCGAGCAGGTTATGTCACTTACTGGGAATACATAAAAATGAAAACAAGTGAGCACAGAAAGCTCAAGGACCAGTCAGGTACAGTGAGTTTAGTTAATTGCCTGAGCTAGAAAAAAAGTTGGATGTACCATATGTGCTAAATAAGGAGTGAAGAAGTTGTACAAAGATGAAGATGCTTGCATAGGCTGTACTAGCGTGGAGACCTGCATTGAACCAATCTTTGGACTGGAGGCCACAACAAACAGCATTGAACTGATAAGAACTGAGAACTTCTTTTTGTGGATATCGTGTTTAAAAAAAAATAAATAAATGAGAACTTGGGTCACAGTATATATCACAAACTAACACATAGTGACCTGTATTTACAAGCCACCAGCAGTTGCCTATGATGCACACTCGTCTGTGGATCATGTGCTATACTAGATTCTGAAAAACTGAGATGATGTTAACAAAGTTTAGTTACCTCTGCTCTGTAGCTTTCTTTATCAGAACAGGAATTTTAAGGGGTAGATTCACTGATAATTTAGACCTGTGCATGTTTATCAACTTGAACAGCCAAAAGAAATGGGGAAATCCATGTAGGCAGTGACTCTTTAAAATTTTCAGGATTTTTAAAAAGCACTGTACAAAATGTGTATTCAATCCTCTGGTGTAAGTGCAAATATGGCTGCATTCTGTAAAAGATGATTTTGGACTTACGATGCTAGTAGTATACAAGATTCCCTGTCAGTTTTGGAAATTATACATAAGCCATACATGTTACAGTTAAATAGACATGCAATGAATATCTGCATTACATAGAGTAGGTTAACCAGCAAAATGCAATATTGCTGATCATCATCTAGATATGGGACATGGCATGAAGTAATTTGAAACCATCATCATCGTGAGCACCTTGGACTGCCCTGATATAAGAAGCAACTGAAATCTGTATACTGAATGAACTAATCAACAAGTATACAGGATAGCAACTTATTAAAGCTTGAGGGGCAACACTATTGGCACTAAGACTTCATTGAGTCCAAATGTGTGGGTTTACCAACCACACATTAATAAGGGTCAAAGTTACTACAGTCAGGCTCAGCATTAACAACTCAGCTGAGTACATATGCCATGGAAAAGAGTTACCCAGCGGCTTCCCGAGGAGGGTTGCTTTCCTCCAGGAAAACTAAAATGCTGCCTCATGGCCTGGTTTCAGACAGTGGTTGATGGAGGCATAACCTGTGGGGCTGCAGAACAGTTATCTCCTCATCTTTTCCCGGTATGCTGATTCCTAGAGTCAATGACATAACTCTGTAAGGGAAAAAAAGATGAAAAGAAGACAAGAAAAAACAATGTTTATGTTACAGTTACTAAAAGGTGGCACAAGCATAGACTGAGATGTGTCCCATCTTCTCAACTCCTCCTTCACACTGCCACTGGATACACCTATAATCAACATCCAGTGGTACTGTTATTCCCACCAGGTGGAGCTCAGACAACAAATATCATTTTATCCAACATTATACCTATTTTGAAAGCAGAGTTGGCCCAGATTGAGCACCAGGTGGCATCTGTACTTAGGCACTTGTGGACATTTTTACTGAACTGATAACATTCAGTGCAGCATTAGATGCTTAGTGTGAGCTCTCTCCTTGCAGTTTTGTGCTACTAATGGTTAGCTATCTGACTATGGCATGAGAGACTGATTTCAGCCAGTGTCACTCACAAGGAACTCCTTGAGTGTGAGGTTGCAAGTTCAGTCTTTGGTACGACTCATTTGGAAGTGTTGTGTTAACAATTACAACAGGAAAAATATTAGCTGCTAATGACTCACCATAGGCATCAGAAGGTTGGTGGAAAATGAGTGTCCAGGAGGTGCAGAGATCAACCTACTATGGGAGGTATGTATTACATTTCACAAAATGGACATTGTTGACATTCAAGAAATGTTCAAACCAAACCATTAACTTGCACCATGAACACCAAATGAAAAATGGTGCACCAT
Source organism: Schistocerca piceifrons (assembly GCF_021461385.2). NCBI lineage: Eukaryota > Metazoa > Arthropoda > Insecta > Orthoptera > Acrididae > Schistocerca > Schistocerca piceifrons. Next base: position 440,137,528 of record NC_060149.1, on the reverse strand, counting down.
CAAGTCAAAGGCGAATACCTTGGGAGCTATAATCCATGCAGGAGGTTCAGCTAGGTATCCACTCTTAAACAATGCATATTAAATAATAAAATTGTGTAATGGGGTGATGAGAACTGATGGAATGTGATGGCATACAGCTGAATGCGAAATAGTCTGTTGTGGAGATTATCATGGAACTGACTATCCTTTCAGACGTTGCTGCATCTAGTGTGATAATATGTTTTAGAGGCATGGAAAGAAAACATCCAGAGGCTGAATTTGTCCAGTGGTTCCAGGTGGTTTGAATTCCAAAGTCACACACTTTTCGGGAGGGATAGTTTGTTATAAAGGAGTATGAATTTTATATGCAGACCAGGAATCAAGCGAAAGCAAATTACTTTGACTAGCTATTGTCCAAAAGCAGTGCTCATACCATAGTTGTAGTTCCATTATGCCCATTTTCCCACTCTTATACCAAGTGAGGTGGCATAGTGGTTAGCACACTGGACTCGCATTTGAGAGGACAATGGTTCAAACCCGTCTCCGGCCATCCTGACTTAGGTTTTCTGTGATTTCCCTAAATCATTTCAGGCAAATGCCAGGATGGTTCCTTTGAAAAGGCACAGCTGATTTCCTTCCCCGTCCTTCCCTAATCCCAGCTTGTGCTCCATCTCTAATGACCTCATTGTTGATGAGATGTTAAACGCTAATCCCCCTCCTCCACACTTGCTTGCTGTGACATAAATATTCCCTACTGCTCTTGCAAGATCATGCACATGAGAAAGAATTGTAGAGGGCAGAGCATGTCCACCTACTTGCAACATAATAAATAACTTTCCAACTAATTTACAATCCAGATTAACAGTCAGTATAATTGTATACAAATGCGTTAAGGCATTGACATTATTTGGTGTTGATACAACTCTCTTGGTACCTCTTATTTCCAGTGTTTCATGGGCATTTCCACTTCAGATCTCACCTGGTTGGAGTTGAAATCTAATTTGTTTCTTAATAATGAGATAAGTTTATCTCACCTACAAATTTTCAGGCCAATTCTTCAGTTTGCTGTTCATTGTCAATTTACCTCTGTGTTTGAAATTTTGTTATCTTACGTCTTCCAATTCTGTAGCACTGTTTGAAGCTATGCAGCCTTCTGCTGTTTCCCTTGAAATCACTGTAATCTATGTCACCCACAATTTGATGTGCATAATGTAGTAGGTCATTATCGTGCACATCCAGTAAATTGTGTCGAGCATCTATGAAACGTGCAAAAACCAGTTTTTTGCAACAAGTCCTCCCTTGAATGTCCAAAGTTTCTCGCTCTCTCTCTCTCTCTCTCTCTCTCTCTCTCTCTCTCTCTCTCTCTCTCTCTCTCTTTTCTTTCTTTTTTTAACTATGCTGCAGATGATCTTCCATGTATGTAATTATGTTTAGTATCTTCTCCTTGGACAATGATTGTCCTTTACTATGATGCACTACATGGCTCAACACCTGTTTCTGTATCGCTTTCACTTGTTAAGCACATATTTTCATCATTATACTCCTCATGTACATTGTCCTCACATTTGATTGTGTGTGACACCACACATGTCACTGACTCATCTAGCAGAAATGCTAATACTTCATTTGCCACTTATTTCTCACTCTGCAAATTCCTTGACTTTCTTTATGATGAAATGTCAACTTTTGGCAACTGTTGTTGTAGATCTAATGCAATGTCTGATTTGGTTACCATTGCCATTGCTTTGCACTGTAGCACTGTTGTGGGTTACTTGTCGACTAAGCAGTGGAGCTACACTCTGTAGCCTCATGCTGTGCTCACTGTTGGATACCTTCAGTCCTGCCACCTGTTGTCATTATCAGCCGATATTATGGTTGCATGGCAGACAATATGTGAGGTGTCAAATGCTACAAACATCATTGATCTTTTGTGACCTTGCACTCTAGGGGTTCCTTCTCAGAAAAACTGAACTGCAGCCAACCTGTACTTGGTATAACTTTAATTGCTTGCAGACAGAATTATCATAAGAGCTGGTCAGTTTCTTTTGAAATAAAATATGATATGCTTTAACTTGATTTATTTATCTTTAAACAAAGGAAAACACACCTAACTACATTATATTCATTCCTTTGAGAATACTGACAAATTTTATAATTCATGCTCTCAAAAAAAGTCACTGACAATTCAGCATTCATATTTCAATGAAACATTTCCATCAGTACAGTTCTAGACACTTTATAATTCAAATTTGCGTGTTTCTAGCTCATAACTCTTTCATTATATGTTTGCTCAACCAAGTCTTCCCCATAGCTAAGCTCATGTGCTCGCTACATGACAATGCCCACCAGAAGAACCAGGAGTCTACAGGAAGTCTTGGAAGGTAAAGCTCACCAGGTAGTGCTCACTGCTACATAGTTTGCTGGCAAGTATATTGATCGCAGTAGCCTTACATGAGGTTGCTGTCATACATACAACTATGGATTTTACTCTCTGTAATATCTACCTCCCTCCAGACAGAGTTCTGAAATATCAGAGTGATATCTAATATAATACACCACCTACATGCATGTTTCCTTCTACTGGCTGATCTCAGACCATTGTGAGGCAACTGAAACTCATTTTAGTGTGACACATGGAAAATATTCAGCCACTGATCTCCTGATCAGTAGATACAGCCTGCTTCCTTCAGTTCAGTGATACCTGACTGAGTACTCATCACAGTGGTCATTCCAGAAAGATGGTTAGCATTCTTTCAGCACCACTCTATCATTCATTTCATTTTTTATTGGTCCTTTTAATCATTTGTTGTACATGGTATACAATACGATATTGGGTAAGTCATTGTGATTTACAATACACATTTTCAAATTATGCAAGAATATTTACATTGATTTAGGCTTAAATATTATCAAAGCTGAGAATTGAGCCTTCATACATAATATTTAACACAAGTAGTGCAATCAGTTTTTTTTACTTAAAACTTTTGATTAACATTTCATTCACTTCTTTTTTAATATTTGGCAAAAAATTTTTATGTTTCAAGGTATTCATCTATACTACAACAACACTTTTGCAATAAATATTTATGGACAGCAGTTTTAAATTTTGAGGTGTCTTTTATTGTTCTAATGTTATTAGGTAGCTTGTTGTGTAGCCTGTTTCCTGTTTGCAGTGGTCCATTCTGTTTTAATGTTGTGTATGCATGTTGAACATGTAAATCCTGCTTTCTCCCTGTGTTATACAGATGTATGCTCTGGTTAGTTGATACAAGATTGTTGCTTTTTTCTAAGATTTTCCTAACAAATGTCATTACTTGTAAGATATATAGACATGGTAGTGGAAGGATGTGAAGTTTCTTAAATAAGGGCCTGCATGAGCTTCTTGAGGCAGCATTTTCTATGGCTCTTACAATTCTCTTTTGGCATATAAAACAACTTTGGTGGCAGATTCATTTCTCCAAAAGATAATGCCATATCACAGTAAAGATTTTGTCTGGGTGAAGTATACATTTTTTAGTGTATCCTTCAGTATGCAACCAGAAAGAATATTGATACTATAACAAATGATATTCAATTTATTTGTAAAGTATTTTGCATGCTGGATCCATTTTAGATCTTATTGGATCCATATTCCAAGAAATTTTGTAGAGCTTACATTTTCAGGGGTTCTGGTAAACAACTCTATGTCTGGTGTTAGTGGACATTTATTTGGCACTGTGCATAAGTGCACTGTAACTGTTTTTTCTGTGTTTATTACTAAATTGTTTCCAGAAAACCAGTCTGTAAAGTGAGTGGTGCACTTTTTAATCTTATGCAGTAATTCTTCTCTGATCCTTCCTATTGTTATCACATTTGTGTCATCTGCAAATTTTATGTAATTATGATGTGACCTGGTCGGTTCCAAGTCATTTACAAAGAGTAGAAACAGAACTGGTTCTAGAATGGAGCCTTGTGCTACACCATACTTAATGCTCTGCGTTTCTGAGCAGTAGGACTTTATCTTGTTCCCATGTTGGATAGCAAGCCGACTACTCTCTGTTTTGGAGATATGATTTTATCCATTCATAGGCTGGACCCTAACCTACAGATTCAAGTTTCTTAAGCAAGATGTTGTGATTGATGACATCAAATGCTTTAGATGGCTGAGGTATGTTCTTTGCTGTCTATTGCAGTTAAGGCTTCATTTAGGAATGCAAAAATAGCAGTATCAGTAGATTTAGGTTTTTTGAATCCGTGTTGTGTATTTAAGAAGTGTTACGGCATAAAGTCAAGCACCGGCATGCCAGCCAGAAATGATAGAGCAGGGAAGGCTGCAAGAAGGGATTAACCAATTGCATGCTGATCGACCTCCCTTCCAGGACGACAACACAATGGCAGCGGTCCCTAGGTGGAGAGGATATATGTGCCGCGACTGACTGGTGATGGCCCAGTTCAAGAGCAACTTCCGGATTAGCCACTTGGATAGCAGCATCAGCGTTAGGCACTTCCATAGCAGTTCAGGAAAGACTTTTATCAGTTAGAGATCAGCAGGGGCTGCAAAGACTCATTATTTTGTATATTGCCCTTTGCTTGTGACCACATCTATGTTATTGCCAGAGCTAAGTATTATAATTTTCTTTTTGAAATAAAACTCTTTAATACAAGTTGTTTGATTGTTTGTCTAACAAATTTAGTAGGCAGGCTTCCTAGACACAACAAGAAGTAATTATTTTTTTCTATGGAATTGATTAGTCTTTTACGATAGATGTTTTCAATTATTTTGGAAAGACCAGATAGTAGTGAAATAGGTCTATAGTTTGATACTTTTGTTTTTACCTCTTTCTTGAATGGAAGCTTTACTTTTGTTATCTTCAGTTTTTCTGGGAACACCCCTTCTGATAGAGAACAGTTAGAGATGTTGACAAGTAGCCTGGCTATGAGGAGAGCGCATTTCTTCAAGATGTAGTCAGGGATATTGTCAGTACCAACAGAGAATTTGGGCTTCAGTTCTTTAATTACAATAAGTATTTCCTTTTCATTGGTGGGCTAGAGAAAAATAGGTTTATTATTTATTGTACATCTGCACTGTAAATTTTGATTTATAAGATGTTCAGCTATCTGTTTAAAGTAGGAATTAAGTTAGTTTGCAGTTTTTGTAGATTCAGTTACCACAGCCGACTTCTCCATTAGGCAGTTAATATTATGGAAATGTGTCTGTTCTGCTTCAGTTTCCTTCTTTACAATATTCCATGTGACTTCCATCTTATAGGTGGAATTTTTTATGTATGTGTCATTTGCCATTATTTTTGCTTGTTTGATAACATTTTTGAAGGTCTTTTTATAGGTTTTGTAATAAGTATGAAATTTTGGTAACATGAGCTATTTAAACAATCTGTGTAGTAATCATTTTTTGTTTGAGGATACCAGAATCCCAGAAGTGATCCATTTACTTTTTGTTTTCCTTATGTATATTTTCCTCTGTGTTGGAGGGAAGCACAATTCAAAGTAGTAGGAAAAATTACTGATAAATTTATTATATTTTCCATCTGTGTATTTGTGGTTATAAATCTCTTTCCAGTTCTTTTGCTCAAGTATTGGAGAAAGTGATTTAAGTTTTCATTACTGTAGTTTCTACTGTTGGTTGTTGGGCAATGTTTAAATTGCAGCTCAGTTTCTATACTGGAGCTACATCACAAGGGAATATGGATGATTTGCTGTATTACATGAGGGAAGAGGAGAAAGTAACACAATGGTTTATTACTAAAAAGTTTAATAGGTAATAAATTTTTAAAAAAATCACAACGAAACTTACATCTTTTACCTACTTTCCTGCATAATCACCAACATTCTCAACACATTTCTTCCATCGTGGTACCAGTTACAATATGCCTTGTTCATAGAAGTCTTTTTGTATTGAGTATAGCCATCTTCTGCATCTATCCCAAAGCATTAGCTGTCCAAGAATTTATTCATGGGACTGAACAGATGAAAGTCCAATGGTGCAAGATCTGGACTGTGTCATAGATGCTGAAGCACCTCACACCCAAATTTGGTAGTAGTGGCGCACCCACAACTTATCACCAGTGATGATTCCTTTCAGAAAATCATGCACTTCAGTGGCATAACACTTTAAGTGGTACAAGCTTGTCATCATTCGCTGGCCGTTGTGATTGTCTGTCAGGTTCTTAGACACCCCACAAGTACTAACTTTACAAAATTTTGACGTGTCATGAATAATATCACACACTGCATCATAGGAAATGTTGAACTGCTGTGATAAGATTTACAGTTGCACACACTGGTTGTTCAAAATTGCTGCCGCAATGGTTATGATATTCTGTGATGTTGCAGCTGTTACCCTCCGCCTGGAGTGTGGTGAAAGGTTGACATGGCCCTCTTGGAAAAATAAACACCATATGGATACATTGCTATCATCCATACAGTCATCCCCATACATGCCACATATGTCCCTGTGAATTTAACTTTGCTCATGCCCTTTGGCCCACAAATATTGAACTACACTTCACTGCTCTTTCAAGTTGATGACAGTAACATGCACACCATGTTTGTTTCATAGTTCAGGCTTCTCTAGCTAGAGCTGCACATGAAAACAAAATACCCTCTGCAGTGCAAACTTCAGACTATATTGTCATCAAAATTCAACATTCCAGCTGCAGTGCCAGGGGAGAAAAAAGTTATTGTGTGTTACTTTCTGATCCTGTCCCATACGATTACCACAATACTAACAGTAACAGAGTTAACATTCCCCCTTTCTTCAGTAACATGCCATTGAAAACTAGTCCCATGATGGACACAAAAAACTGCCAAGGCAATCAGTGATCTCAGTTGGGTACTCCAATGACATAAGCATCACCTGTCAGTAGAAAACATTATTGCCTTAAAAGAGCACCATGCTCGAGCACCCTTTCTCACAAAACAACAGAAGAAGGAACATTGGGAAAGATATGTCACTACCATAGGGACCAATGGCTCTTCACAAATATGAGCGAAGTTACATTGCATCTATGGCAGCCAGCTAGCAACCAGTGTTCTTGGTTTGTACCAACCATACCGTTATTGCAAACAACTCTGCAGCACTCTTCACTCCAATAGCTGCATCTGACAATTGCCTCTTTGCCTTCCATGTAAATAAAAATCAGGCAGAGGATAACAGCCCCGTCCTTCACTACACAATGTCTGGAACTATGTAATACTCCTTTCAGTGAACTCCTCAGCACATTGGCCCTTGGCTACAGCACACCATCAGAGCCTGATAGAATCCCCAGTCAAATACTACAACCCCTATCCATGGATTACTTGCACCACATCACTGCAGATTTTAATTGTATTTGATGTGAGAACAATTTCCCAGACCTAAAGGAGGGATAGTATGATTGTTCCAGTCATGTAATTGGGTAAAAACTCATATGAGATGGATAATTTTGGAACAACCAGCCTCACTAATGTTCTGTGTAAGTTGCTCAGACAAATGATGAACTGGTGCTTGTGTTCTCCTGAGATGAGGGCTCTTTTTTCCATTTCAAAGTGTGGATTTCAAGAGGACCAGGCCACAACTAACCACTTAATACACCTGGAGGCAGCTATAAGGATGGCTTTTAACTGTTGCCAATGCATCATTCCTGTCTTTTTTAGCTTACAAAAGCCTATGACACCAAACGGCATTATGACATTCTTACAGCATCATGAACAATTACTAACCTGCAGTGACACTCTAAGCAGTCTACAGGATATAAACCAATTTAGTTCTAAGAACCTGTTTGTTTCAGTCATAGAATGTACTCTTATTGACTTCCATAGTACTTGGAGCTCAGTTGTATTCCCAAGTCACATAGGTATTTCTGGAAACAAGTTTTCTGATCAGTTCGCAAAGCAAAGGAAACTACAAAGACATAAATGCTGGAGATGGAGATATAAGGGTCCACCTTGCAATCAACACTATGTCTTCAGCTTTTGAAGGCTTGGAATGAGGAATGGCATGTTAAGAGCCATGAAAGGGTCCTCTGCCACTAATACTTTCCAGCCCCATATCAGCCACAACTGACTGTCTCATGGTCACATACTCAGATATGGGGACCCACTGTTGTGACATCCCTCTGTCAGCATTGCTTATGTAATTGTATTCATTCACTTTGCATGTTTCATTGTGTTTACTGTTGTATGCCACATAATATTATTGGGAGTCTGCTTTCACACACATGTCCACTATGGTATTAAAACACAAAATAGTATAAATACTTTCTCTGAACAACTGGTAAGATGATTCATTCAGTGCAGTTACATACTCTGCAAGAATTTCACTTGGAGCAAGTGGTAGCCATTTGGAGGGAGAGGTGGAGGAGGGAATCAGTGGTTGGTAACTATAACTAATAGTACCAGACTAGGACATTGTAACATTCAAAATGAAAATTAAATTTTCTTCAGTCGTATTCCAGTGACTCATTTGTGATCTAGATACAACTTGCACATATGTGGACATGCAGTGATGGTACAGTATGATGGTACAGTAATATTCTCATTATCCAGTATTAATGAAAGAGAACCACTTACAATGAATGCATTTAAATTATATTGCAATATGCAGTGTGGCATAGTTGTTCGTGAAAATCCATATGCCTGAATGCTAGAATGATTGTTATAGTTCAGCAGGAGAATGCCCATGGTCAAGGCCAAGATGGGAAAATTTGTTTCACACTTTTGGGAATGGAGAAGTCTTTTTTCACTCAAAGTTTTACGCTGCAATGAAATCTCAAAATTCTCTGTACAGTATGAAAGTTGCAATGCATATTCTCTTAGTTAATGCAAGTATTTCAAGAAATTGATCTTAAAAATTAAGATTAAGTCTATAAAACCCATATTAGTTTGGAACAGAATAGACTAGAACTGAGTTAATGTGCAGGAGACTCGTCAAAACACAAAAATTGGTTTACAGTTTTTCTTAAAATGTCGTTAATATAATATACTGTACTGGACACATAATTGGTACACAACTGATGATTTTTTTTAATAACAAGCTTTAATCCTAAGTATGTGTTCTGTCCTGCTCAAATTTTTAGGTTGTCTGTCATGAATTCTTCAACTGAATGGTAATGTTTCATCACCAGTTTGTCATGTAAGATTTTTTCAGTGATAGTATATTAATATTGAGCAATTCTTTTTCTTTTATTTTGTTATAAATTTTCATACCTTATACTGCAGAGTTTGAACATAAAATTTTAATTTCTGGGTGGGCAGTATAAAATTATTTTGATTTCAGGTGTTGTAATTATGTTGAAATTGATTCGCTACAAATAAATCAGGTTACCATGTATAACGACAATCCATTCATTGATGTACAGTGAGGGGATCATGTAATATACTTAGGTTTTTTAGTAGTGTGTGATATGATTTGCTTCACTTTACATTTTGCACATTTCTAGTGATGGTTTTTTGAAGTTTTGGTATTCAAGACATATGGTTTGAGTTACCCCACTTAAATAATTCGACAGTTCAGAGACTTCCTTCACCAGGATACAGATTATCTGGCTGTTTTTCAAGGAGCTCTTTGTGGAGTGGGAGAGTAGCCATGCATATAGAAAACAGTATTCCATTTGAGTCCATAGATGTATCTCGGCAGTTCACTGAACAGTTATTTGATTGTTGTGGAGGGGCAGTTGAATTCAGTGAAACTAAACTTCTAAGTGTTGTTGTGTATAGGTCCCCTAACTCTGACTTCAGGGCATTTCTGCTCAAGGTAGAGAGGGTTGTTGATTCATTTTATAGGAAGTACCAAAAGTTAGTTATTTGTGGTGACTTCAATATTAATTTTGTATGTGACTGTGCAATAAAAAGGATGTTGGAAGATCTCCTAAATTCATATGATCTGATGCAAACTGTGTTTTTCCCAACCAAGGTGCAGGGGAACAGTGGCACAGCTGTAGACAATATTTTTATTCATTATTTGTTACTAGTTGTACATTCTGTTAGGAAAAGGGTGAGTGACCTTTCAGGCCATGATGCACAAAACCTTAACACTAAAAGGTTTTAGTACTCAAACAACTGTTATATA